>NC_064620.1:65683194-65991666 GCF_023898315.1 Schistocerca nitens | reverse complement strand
CTGTGGGTAACACAAGAGATACTGAATTTAATTGATGAAAGGAGAAAATAAAAAAATGCAGTAAATGAGGCAGGAGAAAGTGAATACAAACATAAAAAAAGACTCACAGGAAGCGCAAAATGGCTAAGCAGAAATGGCTAGAGGACAAATGAAGGGCTTATTTCAATAGTGGTACAAGTCCATTTTTGTTCATTTTGAGATACAGAGTCACAAAGTTAAATGAGAGCTGAAAAATCTGCAGTTGAGAAACCAGAAATATTCAAGCATATGCCTTCTTGCTAGAGATGAACCTCTCTTTCTGTTTGTTTGAATTGTTAACATCAGAAGCATTATAATCAGAAAAGTGGAGGTAATGGACTTGTACCACTATTGAAATAATCCCTTGAAATATAAGGATTTAGAACCATATATCACTAGAGAAAAGTAGATGTCACCTACAGAAAAATGAGACCTTTGGAGAAAAGAGAACCAGCTGAATGAATATCAAGAACTCAGATGGAAAACCAGTCCTAAGCAAAGAAGTGGACCCGCGCAGGATTAGCCGTGCAGTCTAAGGTGCTGCAGTCATGGACTGTGAGGCTAGTCCCGGCGGAGGTTCGAGTCCTCCCTCGGGGGCATGGGTGTGTGTGTTCATCCTTAGGATAATTTAAATTAAGTAGTGTGTAAGCTTAGGGACTGATGACCTTATCAGTTAAGTCCCATAAGATTTCACACACATTTGAACATTTTTTGAAAGAAGTGGAAGCTGAAAGGTGGAAGGAGTACATAGAGAGTCTGTACAAGGGAGATGTACTTGAGATCAATAATATAGAAATGGAAGAGGACATAGATGAAGATGAGATAGGAGATAAGGTACTGCATGAAGATTTTGACAAAGCACTGAAAAACATAAATCAAAATGAAGCCCGAGGAGTAGACAACAATCTGTTAGAACTACTGATAGCCTTGGGAGAGCCAGCCATGACTAAACTTTTCCATCTGGTGAGGAAGATGTATGAGACAGGCAAAATACCCTCAGACTTCAAGAAGAATATAATAATTGTGAGGGAGAAGTTTGGGTTGGTTACACCAAACAACACCCATTTAGCAGTATTTCATTTATTCACCTAAACACATGCAAGGCTCACAAAGAACTGAACATGGTGGAACAGTGCAAAGACAATGCTCAGAGTCCAAAGATGAACACATATCGATGCTGGCAGTTTGTGGGTGGAACGGAGCGACGACGATGATGTCTCTGGTGGGTGTGGCGAACACATGAAGCATGTCCAGGTCGACGTTGGGCAGGAGGGGAACACATTTCACCAGGTGGCAGGAAATGGTGGAGGTTGTGTCATGAGCACTGGATGAAGAGAAACACACGACGAACAGTGTATAATCGCACAGTGTTATTGAGATGTTGTGGGTTATGCCTGAGGGGACGCTCAAGATGGGGGGGCATGAGAAATCTTCACAGGGCGAGGCAGGTGACGGTGGAGAGGTCGAAGGGAGCGGCAAAGGGCCCAGTGGTGAGGGCATGATTGTAGGTAAGCTTGACGTGGGGAGCATGCGGTCACTCGATGGAGTGCATGAGACCAACGTAGAGGTTGAGGTTGGAGGAGAGCTCGACGATTGGATCTGGAAGTCACTCGATCGAGTGTGTAAGTCCGACGTGGTGGGAGTGGTCGGAGTGTTGTGAGCCATGACAGTGAGTGGCGTAGTAGTGGCCTGAAGGGGATAGAAGAAGGCTCCATATGAGCAGGCTTAAGTCTGTTGAGAGAGACTGTAACAGCTGAATCTTTCATGTGGATATCATAGGTGTTGGCTGAGCACTGGAGAACTCGGTACGCGCCAGTATATGGAGGTTGGAGGGGAGCACGAACAGTGTCATATCGGAGCATGACGTACTCGCAGTTGTCCAGAGATTTCGGGACGTGAACCTTAGGGCAGGAATGGCTGGTGGGCAGAGGGATATGGAGGTTGATGAAGTGGTGTCTGATGTGGTCAATGAAGGAAGGTAAGTCAGGCTGAGGGAGAGAAACGGAAGGTCTCACAAGTTCGCCAGGGAGAACAATGTTATGGCCGTATACGAACTCTGCTATTGTGCCTTTGAGGTCTTCCTTATGGATTGTATGAATGCTGGGTAGCACAAGGGGAAGGGCCTCCATCCATTGAGAGTCATGGCATCGACGAGCCGCCTTAAGAGTGTGGTGCCAGCGCTCGACTAGCCCGTTACTTTGCGGATGATATGCTGTGCTGTGGATGCGCCGGATGCTGCAAATGTTACAAATCCCATTGAACAGGGCCGACTCAAATTGTCTGCCCTGGTCAGTCGCAAAACGCAATACCCATGACTCAACAAAAGCTTGAGCAACAGTTTCTGCAGTAATATTGGGGACGGGGACAGCCTTGACCCAGTGAGTTGTTCAGTCGATAGACGAGAGAACATAACGAAAGCTGTTAGAGGGGGAGAGAGGGCCGACAATGTCAATATGAATACGCTGGAAATGCCCAGGAGGGATCAAAAAGGAGCCGAGAGGGGGTGAAGTGTGCTTGTGTACTTTGCAGCGTTGGCACACGATGCAGGAATGTGCCTATTGCTGGCAGTCCTTGTTGACATTTCTCCACATAAAGTGCTCCACTACAAGGCAGGTGGATGCACGGACACCGGGGTGGGTTAAATTATGCAATGCGTTGAAGACAGCTCGACGGAGCGTGGTTGGCATGAGGGGGCGTAACATGCCTGTACTGTCGTCGCACGAGATCTCACCAGAAATGCCAGGGAAGGTGGTGCGGACGAAGTGTAGTGAAGAAGTAGAGTCTGAAATCAGGTTTTGTGTTTCCTCATTACCGAACTATCAGTTTAATAAGTCACAGCTGCAAGATACTAACGCGAATTCATTACAGACAAATGGAAAAACTGGTAGAAGCAGACCTCGGGGAAGATCAGTTTGGATTCCGTAGAAATGTTGGAACACGTGAGGCAATACTAATCTTATGACTTATCTTAGAAGAAAGATTAAGAAAAGGCCAACCTACGTTTCTAGCATTTGTAGACTTAGAGAAAGCTTTTGACAATGTTAACTGGAATACTCTCTTTCAAATTCTGAAGGTGGCAGGGGTAAAATACAGGGAGCAAAAGACTATTTACAATTTGTACAGAAACCAGATGGCAGTTATAAGAGTCGAGGGGCATGAAAGGGAAGCAGTGGTTGGGAAAGGAGTGAGACAGGGTTGTAGCCTCTCCCTGATGTTATTCAATCTGTATATTGAGCAAGCAGTAAAGGAAACAAAAGAAAAATTCGGAGTAGGTATTAAAATCCATGGAGAAGAGATAAAAACTTTGAGGTTTGCCGATGACATTGTAATTCTGTCAGAGACAGCAAAGGACTTGGAAGAGCAGTTGAACGGAATGGACAGTGTCTTGAAAGGAGGATATAAGATGAACATCAACAAAAGCAAAACGAGGATAATGGAATGTAGTCAAATTAAATCGGGTGATGCTGAGGGAATTAGATTAGGAAATGAGACACTTAAAGTAGTAAAGGAGTTTTGCTATTTAGGGAGTAAAATAACTGATGATGGTCGAAGTAGAGAGGATATAAAATGTAGACTGGCAATGGCAAGGAAAGCGTTTCTGAAGAAGAGAAATTTGTTAACATCGAGTATAGATTTAAGTGTCAGGAAGTCGTTTCTGAAAGTATTTGTATGGAGTGTAGCCATGTATGGAAGTGAAACATGGACGATAACTAGTTTGGACAAGAAGAGAATAGAAGCTTTCGAAATGTGGTGCTACAGAAGAATGCTGAAGATAAGGTGGGTAGATCATGTAACTAATGAGGAGGTATTGAATAGGATTGGGGAGAAGAGAAGTTTGTGGCACAACTTGACTAGAAGAAGGGATCGGTTGGTAGGACATGTTTTGAGGCATCAAGGGATCACAAATTTAGGATTGGAGGGCAGTGTGGAGGGTAAAAATGGTAGAGGGAGACCAAGAGATGAATACACCAAGCAGATTCAGAAGGATGTAGGTTGCAGTAGGTACTGGGAGATGAAGAAGCTTGCACAGGATAGAGTAGCATGGAGAGCTGCATCAAACCAGTCTCAGGACTGAAGACCACAACAACAACAACATCAGCGGGTGGAGGTTACGCAGTTCAGAGAGGTCTAACAGTGAATGGACAGCGTCGAATCGTGAAAGGAAATCAGAAACTATATTGTTAGCACCCTTTATGTGTCTGACATCGGTTGTGAACTGTGATATGAAGTCCATGTATCTGAAGCGGCGAGGAGGCGGGTCAGCTGGTGGGTTTGTAATGGCCGCAGCCAGGGGTTGGTGGTCTGTTAAAACATAGAAAGGACGTCCCTCAACGTCAGTCTTAAAATGCTTGATCACTTCGTAGACCGCGAGCAACTCCCTGTCCAATGCAGAATATTTCCGTTGTACATTGGCGAGCTTGCATGAGAAGAACTGCAGAGGCGAAGTTTGGCCATCGACTGTCTGGCTAAGGACAGCGCCGATGGCAGTATCGCTCGCATCTGTGGTGATGAAAAGCTGCACATTGGGATGAGGATGCGCAATGGTGCAGGCCTCGGCAAGAAGATTTTTGAGGGCAGTGAGTCAGTCATAACAGGGGTCCATGTAACGGGCCGAGATCCAGAAGTGTTGGTGCCTGCCAAGGCATCCGTCATTGGAGGCTGAATCTCCTCAGCCCGAGATAGATGTCGACGATAATAATTAACCATCCCCAGAAAGTGCTGGAGCTCTTTGAATGACGAAGGTCTGGGTAGGTTTAGTATTGTTTGTACTTTCTCAGGGGGCGGTGAAATGCAGTCGGCAGAGACCCGGAAACCAAGAAAAGTGACAGCAGGTTTATGTAGCTGCTGTTTGTCCTGCTTGTTCTCGATGCTTGCTGCCATGAGAGTGTTCATAACAGTTTGTATGTGTTGAATGTTGTCCTCAATGGAGGAGCTGAACACAAGAATATCATCAAGATATGCAAAGCAGAATTTTAGGTCGAATAGCACTTCGTTGATGAAGTGTTGCCAGGTTTGGGTTGCGTTTTTCAGACCAAAGGGCATGAATTGAAACTGAAATAACCCAATCGGGGTGGTGATTGCTGTCTTCTCGATGTCTTCAGGTGCCATGGGCATCTGGTGGTAGGCCCATTTGCAATTAATGACAGAGAACGTGGTCGCACCTGCGATGGAACTGGTAAGTCAGCAATGTTGGGTATGGGGTAGGTGTCCATAATTATTCATACGTTTCGTCGACAGTAGTCTCCGCACATGCGCCAGGACCCATCTTTCTTGGGTGTCATATGTATGGGCGTAGACCAGCTACTGGCAGAGGGTTCAATGACGCCGGAGCTTAGTAGTTCAGAAATCTGATTTTTAAGGTCGGAGAGGCGCTCGGGACAAAGTCGACGTGGTTTACTGGAGATCGGGGTACCTGGCATGAGGCGAAGCTTGTGAACTGTGCCGTTGCTGACAGCGGAAATATTGCTAGCAGCACGGGAGGTGGTTTGTTTACAATGTGGTGGGCGGGGCAGGCGAGGCGTGGTCGTTGTTTCGGAGCCACTCGACGGATCCGACAGGAGCTGAGGTGGGGAACTGTCCCAGGAGTCAACGTGACAAGATGACCACCAACCCAAAGCAGTGGCACCGTGGTTGGGTGAGCTCGATAGAGCTCGTGAGCCATTAGTGAGTCCATTGTTCGAGGGCGTGGCCTGTGGCAGCACTGTTGCGGGCGAAATGCCTGGCACAAGTGCACTGTTTGTGTTGTTAGTGGTGGTCGCATGGCGGCGCGCAGGAGCCAAAGTGGCATAGTTTGAGGTGATGTCCGCGAGGGGAAGGGTAGGAGCCGTCAGTACAGGAACACATGAAGCTCGTCGCGCATGCGCGCTCGTGTCCGGCCGAGTGTCAAATGCTGCCGTGTTACGAGGGTGTGGCCCTGCGGAACTGCCAGTACATGTTATGGCAGTCTTGATAGCACAATTGCGAGGGATAGCGGCAGGTAAACACATGGGGGCTCAATTACTGGGACTGCAAGCAGATTCGGCGCACTTACTGACCTTGCTTTTTCCTTGTTGTAGTGTCTGTAATTCCTTTGCTGCATCAGAGAGCTGGAGCTGTGTTTCGTGGAGCTGGAGGGAGAGCTCGAAGTTTCCCTTGTGCAGGCAAGGGACATGTTCAAGCTCAACAAGGCACTTGTGTGTGGTTTCTTGTAACGTCGTCGTCAGAGATGAGCATGTACGGATGAGATGATCCTGGACTGATGTGTCGCGGGGCAGGGGGGGGGGGGGGGGGGAAGGGAACGATTGCTCGACGGAGTACAGGGGAAGTGAGTCTTGGACGGATGATGAAACATGGTGTGTGTTTCGCACTAGGTCTGTTAAAAGTTTGTGGTGTCGCAGGAAGTCAATGCCTAGTATAGGTTTGTCAATTTCGCACACTAAAAAAGTCCACTCGAGTTTGCAGTTTGCGGAGAGTGAGACGACGTGGGAAGTTGAATCCAAGCATTGTAGTTTAGTTGAATTCATGGCTTGCAGTGAAGTATGATGAGGGCAGATGTTCGACGACACTAAGGAGATAGGCAGCAGCGAAACATCGGCGCCTGTGTCCTCTAGGAAAAGGTATCCCAACGAAATGTCTTTAATGTAAAGTCGTCCACAATTATCCAGTTGTTCCTGGACTGAATGGAGCACTGGGGGGGGGGGGGGTGCCTGTCATGTTGTGCACAGGAGGCGGCACCCAGCCCGACCTGCGATTGGCGTTTGGGAAGTAGCAGGGTGGTCTGCAGTTCTGTGCCGCCTCACCAAACCGTGTGTGGAAGTAACAGTACGGGTAGTGCAGTTGCATTTCCTGCGGAAAGTTTGTTGCCAGTGGTGGTGGCCGAGGTTCGGTGGCTGCAGCAGGTTTGGTTGCAGGAGGGGGCATGACCGTGGGCGGAGCCAGTGACGTCCCTGTTGCTTGTTTACTGCTTCCCGGAGCGAGTGGAATGGTCGGCACTGTACGAACCCGGCCGCTTCTGGTCGCAGGGGGATGAGCCTGAACCTGAGACTTGTCAGGTAGGCAGCGGCTGGCAAAATAGAGCAGTGATGCATCGTGTAGCTCGTCGGCAATTGTTATGCTTTGCTCGACAGGTCCAGGAGACCTCTGAGCCAGAGCAAAGCAGATGTGAGGAGGTAGTTTATCTGATCAGATGGTGAGGAGAGCTGTGTCAGAGAGTAGATCGGTGCTGACCAGGGCACGTAGCCGTCTCCAGAGTTGGGAAGGTTTGTCATGCCCTAGTTGCTCGACGTGGAGCACTTGCCATATTGCTGCCTCAGTTGAGCATGCAAGCCGACGTAGAACTGTTTCTTTGACTAGAGTTTACTGGGTAGATGAGTCCGGGGCGTCGACCAGGTCAGCAGTCAAGTCCTCCTGGTCGTGCAGGTGAGTGATGAGGCACAGAAACCTGCCTGACTCATTGAGTTTGTAATGGTTGAACACTTCGTCCACAATTTTGAACCAGGTTGTTGCTCTGTCGGGATTAAACGGCAGCAGCGTCGGTAAGCATTGTAGAATGTCCAGAAGAACAGGTTGAGTTGAATTCGTCGGGGCACTGCCTGAAACAAGCTGTTGTTGCTGTAGTATTCCAGGAGATTGTGCCTCCTGGGGATGTGGTGACGATGGCTGGTCGGGTGCCAGCGTGAAGGTGAAGCGTTGTGGTTGAGTGTGATCCGTCACAATGCGGAAGGCCGACGTGGGTGAGACACCGTAATATTTCGATTGCAGTTGCGGAACCTCAACACATTGTGGTTGTGTTCGGATTGACGTGTCGCGGAAGACCAATGCGGATGAGGCACCGGGATGTGCTGAGAATGGTAGCAGAAGTTTGACTGGTGCCGGCTGTCCAGAAGGACAGTGTGGAAAATGATGTCAAACGTCGGACGGAATCTGTGAATGTTCACTGTTCATAGTCACTCCACTCAAAAAAATGTGTGGATAAGGTGAATGTCGTGGCACAAAACACTGAGGCATAGCAGTAGGACGGAGATGGAGGTCAGGCACAGATAACAAGTTATTGTTCCTGTTGAAGGCCGAGGTATTGAAGCAGGAAGGCATGTGCTGATGCTTAACCGAGGCAGGTGCGGACATGGTCGGATGCTGAGGAAGTTGACCTGTGAACAAAGCAGTTACGGCCATGTGGCAGGAATCTGCGTGGTACTGCATGGATTGTGGCATGGCAAATCGTTGTCCTGGTGGTGGTGGTAGGTTTTCCAACAAAGCATTTGCAGAAATCGACATTGGTCCCGCACTGCACGGAGATCCGTAAGAGGTAACTGCACCGTCGATGAGGGAGGGCACATGTGGTGGGAACAAAGGCATTTGATAGCCGGAGTCATGCACACTCCTAACCTCACTTATTGTTGCATGCTCGAAAGTGTCAGGCAAAATCGGCATAATCATCACGTGAGAGGCATCGTGTTGCAGTCCTGGTGGGTGTACATCACCCGCAACATGATGCATGTTGATTACAAAATCTGGCATTAGGCGTTGGGCCGAAGTCATTGTTCAAATGCTGTGTCGAAGTAATAAACGTGAACATAACTGATGCGGAGGCTGCGAACACAGTAAAACGGCGAAAACGGAAGACATTACAACTCTGGGTCACCAGTGAGGTGAATGCTCGGGTGAGATACACCAAACAACACCTTATAATCAGGAGTTCATTTTTTTTCCTCTTCACACAAGTAAGGCTTACAGAGAACTGAATGACGGAACAACACAAAGATAATGTTTTGCTAGGTTCAAAGATGATGCTCAGATCGATACTGGTGTCGATCTCATCGGTGCCACAAATTTATTCAAGGGCACAGAGTAGGCGTTTTTAGGTAGATTGTTGCTTGTCTCTGTCTAGTGTTATGATGGTGTATTGACATCCTAAGGTCAAAATTTTTCCGGTTTTCCTTTCTTGTATACAAGACAACTATAAATATACAAACTAGGTACTGTCATAATAATCATTTCCTTGAAGTAGTGTCTACATGATTCTCATGCATCTGATGGCTTTATGAGTAAAACAGGAGGTGTAGACAGATGAACATTTTAAAGAAAAGTGACAACAATGTGAACAGACAGTACTACTATCTAAAGAAAAGGCTATGGGTGAAGGTACTTTACTTTGCAAGTTGTGAGAGGCCAATATCCAGTTGATGGTATGTATTCTACAAACTGTAGAAAATGATATAATATGTTTCATATAGAAAGAAAAGGCATTTTGGGATCTTTAATGTGTAAAACATATGAGAAAATTCTATTATTTTTAATAACTAAGTAGAAAAGTAAGAAAGGTATTAAGTATAGGTGAAGTGCTCCAAAGAGTAAAGTAGATGACATTCATGTCCTGTACAAAATGCACCTTATAATCACAGGCGCCGACCCCCCCATGGGGCCTGAGGGGGCCCGAGGCCCCTCAAAAATTTTTACAAATGTCTGCTCGTGTCTGTGTATGTGCGGATGGATATGTGTGTGTGTGTGCGAGTGTATACCTGTCCTTTTTTCCCCCAAGGTAAGTCTTTCCGCTCCCGGGATTGGAATGACTCCTTACCCTCTCCCTTAAAACCCACATCCTTTCATCTTTCCCTCTCCTTCCCTCTTTCCTGATGAAGCAACCGTTGGTTGTGAAAGCTAGAATTTTGTGTGTATGTTTGTGTTTGTTTGTGTGTCTGTCAACCTGCCAGCACTTTCATTTGGTAAGTCACATCATCTTTGTTTTTAGATATATAAGTCTTTATGGTAAAATATATGTGTATATAGAAAACTTGGGAACTGTTTATTGCGTATATTATGATCCATATCCAAATCCCACATTGGTGACCATGGACAAATAAAAGTTCTACATCTTCCACGACTTCCGCGTCGGTTGTATAGAATCAACAGGTTTCACATCTGATGCCACGGCTACATCACCGAACATTCTTTACGAAGATTTGGAGGCCCAGCTCTTACGAACAGGCCAACACAACCCTCTGCCGTTGGTTATTTCGCAGCTAACGGACAATGATCTATAATCTTCGACTAGGATAACCTCTACTTTAGCAGCTCCACAATGACCGAGTGTTACGCAGTTACCTCAAACAATGGACTCAGGCTTTATTTTGCCGGATTGCACACAACAATACGTGAAAAGTGAAGTGAATGATCTACTAAACAGTGTGACGATTGATCACTCGTACGAAGTTCAAAGGGACTGAAATTCATACACGTGCTTTGATCCTCTATGCACCACGACGTTGGTTACAGTAGTGCCATGTGCAACGCCACCATTTGTGCAAAGTGCACATGCAGTCAACTATTACCAAGCTACACCAGCCTCACCTTCCTCACAAATCAGTAACAGACATTTTTATGCATCCAGTTCGCCAGAACAAATCACCGGATTGGTGGCCCAGTTTCACGACCATGTGGGTACGAGTGCACCCAACATAGCCTCTTCACCCAGCAACTTTGTATTGCGACAGTGCAACCGCCAACAGGTTTCACCAGTGTTTTATGGTCCTACTACCACGTAGAGTGCGTGGCCAGTGTGTGCAGAAAACTCTTGTTGTTGCCACTTTAAGCTTCAGGCCCCCCCACTCCTTCCCCAGTCACCCAAGGGGGCCTCGATTCCAACCATACAACTGCTCACTCCTACTGCAGTACCGTTTGTGTCTGGCACGCCGGCCTTCCACGTCATTTCCGAGTTGGACAATGTCAGTGATATTCCTGCAATTTCTGGTCCAGTTTATGGGCCCTCATGACGCGCTGCTCGCCCGTTTGCGCCCACGGTACTGACCATGCCTGCTGTGTCATGTTTTCGGGAGTCTTCAGAGACATTACAACCAGCCATTGTTATGAACGTGTGTGCTAGTAACATTTCTGCTCCAGTGATGCCGGATCCCAGCATGAACTCTTGTGCAGCAGGACCGCAGACCTTCCATGATATGCTGAAGCGACCTTCGTCTCCACCTCCAGGCCACCTACCCAAGCTACATCCCCTATATGAGGACAATCCAGTTTCATGGTTTGCACTGGTGGAGCACCTCTTCGAGCTGCATCAAGTGACCAATGACAACTCCAAGTTCCTATGTGTGGTCACACACCTTCACGACCACTCACATTTAATTTGTGATCTCCTAGTTTCACCTCCACCACCACCGCAGTACAAGTTCACCAAGAAAACGATATTGGACTGACTTGGCTGCTCACCACAGGAAATGATAATCAAGATTCTGTACGAGGAGCATCTGGGGGACCACACTCCATCACAACTTTGGCGCCGCCTCAGGTTACTCGTGAGTGAACACACGATGCCAGACTTCACTCTGTATGCGGTATAGGCTGCCTACTAACACACTCTTTTGAGTCTTATCGGTTCTCGCCTATGCATCACAGATCAGCTGTATGCACTCCTGCACCAGAAACACCCAGCTCATCCCCGTTCACTGTGTGACACTACACCTCCTGTTTACCGGTCGTCTGCAGGCAGGGGCAGGGCCTGTTCCAATTCCATGCCTTCTATGCCACCAGGCAGTACTCATTCGCTCTGTCATCTTTCTGAGCACTCAAGACTCGCCCATGCTCCATATGTCCCAGATTACATCCCAGAACAGATCATCAACAAGGACAAGCCTCCCCCGCTATCACAGTCACCACCACCACCACATCCGGCTAATCAGTACTGTTGGAACCACAAGATTTTTGGGGCTGAGGCCAAGAAGTGCAGGTTACCTTGCCAACACCCAAATGCCGACCACAGGAAGTAAGTGATGCCGAGTCCTGCGGGGAACTTCACAGGTGTCCCCTAACATTGCACTCCATCCACACGTCCCCTCGGCCGAGCGGTCGTTTATACGTGACAGACATTTCATCGTAGTTTGTCTACCTAATTGACACTGGCGCTGATGTGTCTATCATACCTCGATCATTGGCTCCTACCGACTATTCACTGATGACGTCTCTCCTACAAGCTGTCAACTCATCAACCTACAAACTGTCGGTTCTGTGAAAGTGATGGTGCACCTATCCCCTTATCTGCATTTCCTGTGGACATTCTACATCGACAACATTGTCGAACCAATTCTCAGTATGGATTTTAGTCCCATTACAAGCTCTCACCGAACATAGTCCAGTGTTAAGTGTTACACCACCCGTCTAACACTCAGATACTGTTCTCTGGCACCCATACTCCTCGTTCCATTTCCGCCGCAACATGGGATTTAATCTACAAGTGTTCCACCCTCACGGGCAAGATTGTGACCTGCATTACTAACCTACTTTCAGAATATGACTCAGCGGTGCACCTCTACCGGGAGAACGACAAGCTGAAACAACGCATTGCTCACACTTACAACGATCTCGCTGCGGCCCACACCTCGCTGTTGAAACTGCAATCCACAGTTCCTTCACCAGATAGAACTTCATCTCTAAGCATCAGTTTGAACACTCATCAGGTTAGTTCAAAAACATTCATTGCGTGTGACAATTCGCGTTCAGTGACCTCTGAACTGCCCAAGCGCCCACTACGTGCAGTGCCATGTCTTTCAAACTGTGTCTCTAATAACAGTCACTCGCGCAGCCTGACCACACCCACTACGCAGGCAGCCACCCCGCTTGTTGCTAAACATTCCCAGTCTCCCACGCGCCAGCCAAACAACTCAGCGGCCATCAGTGTCCCTCACATGATGTCAGCACCTCTCTCGCCCGTGCCGGTTACCCAAGGCAAAGTTAACAACAGACAGTCACTGCGCAGCCCACTCCACTCCATGCTGCGTGTGCAGGAGACCTCTACAACAAGCACATTATGCGCTCGCATAATAGGCATGTGACTTTTGTGCTGCCTTTTTGCACTCACGCTAATGGCTATGCCTAATCGCGACCCACTCATCCCAAAACTCCACGTCAGAATGTTACTCAGCCTCTTGTGCAGTGCTCAGTCTCTTCCGTCACTGATGGAACGACACAAAAGATAATTACCACTGCCGGCCCTCCTATTAGACACAAGGTTAGATGCCTCAACCCCATTAAGTCGCACGCGGCCTGGCAGAAAATTAACGAACTTCTGGAAGCAGGCATTCTACAGCCATTAGACAGCAATTGGTCTTCACCAATTCGCCTCGTCACCAAACACAACAGTCCTTTGTGTGGTGATTACAGACATTTAAATGCTCACACTGTCATGGCAATTACCCCATGCCAAACATAAACGATTTCACTCATATGTTATTGCGTGCCACAATCTTCAGTGTGATCGACTGCAAACATGCTTATCACCAGATTCCCGTAGCACCGGAAGACATTCCAAAGACAGCAATCATCATGCCGCTCAGTTTGTTCCAGTACAACTTCATGCCATTCGGTTTAAGGAATCCTGCACATATGTGACAATGTTTCATTGACTCAATCTTATGACAATTCGAGTTCTGCTTCGCATACCTGGATGACATACTTATTTTCAGCAAATCGACTGAAGACCACAAAGATCATTTATCCCAGGTCCTCCAGACTTTGGTATCCAATGGTGTTGAGGTCAACAAAGAAAAATTCCAATTGCATCAGTCTTCTGTGACATTTCTGGGTTACACTGTCTCTGCAGATGGAATACAGCCTCCCATATCCCGCATGCAGGCTATCACATCACTGACACCCACAGCTATGTACAAAGAACTCAGACGTTTCCTATGTACTATAAATTACTACCACCATCATCTACCTTCTGCCACCGCCATTCACGCCCCGCTTACGGACTCGCTCTCTAGCAAGCAAACTCCAGGCATTAAACCAGTCTGTTGGACTGAACCCATGTTAGAGGCTTTCAGGGCTCTTAAGACAGATTTAGCTCATGTGGTCATAATCGCCCACACTGATCCATCTGCTGATTTGTTCATCACTACGGACGCCAGCGACATTGTGATCGTGGCAGTATTACAACAGAGCAAAGGCGACACAGTTTCACCACTTCATTTCTTCTCCAAAAAACTGTCTACAGCACAGAAGAAATATTCCACTTTTGATAGAGAGCTTCTGGCAGTGTGTGAGGTCATCAAAGATTTCCGCACTGACATTGAGGGCCATCCTTTCTTCATTCTTACTGATCACAAATCACTGGCGGACGCCTTCTGCAGCCCACCAGATGATCCTCCCCCCAGATGTTACCGCCACTTCGACCTGGTCTCTCAATTTACTATGGACATACGCTACATCAAAGGCATGGAGAACATCCCCACTGATTTCCTCTCATGGATCAATGCCGTTTCAAATATTGTCGATTTATCTGACCTCGCCACTCTACAGGCTTCGGACGAGGACACTCAGGTTCTGCTCATGGACCCGCAGTGTTCGCTCATGTTTACCAAGGCTAAGTTCCCTGGCATTTCAGATGAAGTGTGGTGCAACTCTTCTATGGGTATTCTGTGGCCTTTGCTCCCGCCCATGCTGCGCTGACAGGTTTTCCACGCCTTGCATAATCTTGCCCACCCCGGCGTCCTGAGCCACCACTTGCCTCGTCACCAAGTATTTTGTGTGGAAGGATGTGAAATGGGACTGTCAAACATGGGCAAGCAGCTGCATTTCCTGTCAATAAAACGAAATAGGGCGTCACACCTCTCCACCACTCGGCAAGTTTGACATCTCTAAGGGATGTTTCCGTCATACATATCAACCTTATCAGTCCCCTACCTCTGTCGGAGGGTCACAGGTATATCCTGTCCATAATAGACCAAATGTCTCATTGGGTGGAAGCTGTCCTCTTACCCAAAATCACAGCAGAAACTGTGGCCAAAGGATTCATTTCTTCTTGGATCACTAGGTTCGGCTGTCTGCCCACCATCACAACCGACCAGGGTAAACAGTTCAAACCTGCACTTTTTATGATTTTCTGTAATCTTTGTGGTATTAAAAAGATCCATATGACAGCCTACCACCCCCAAAGGAACGGGTTGGTGGAATGATGGCACTGCACCCTTAAAACTGCACTCAGGTGCCAAGACTGTCTCTGGTCTGAGGCACTTCCTTGGGTGTTGCTGGGCCTACGTTCTACATTTAAACCAGATTTCATAGGACGATTTCTGAATTCGTTTTCGGTGAAAACCCGGTTTTACCTGGGGAACTAATTCTCCCCCAAGATCCCAGGGATTCCCCCTCCTTCCCAGACTTTATCAGAAGGATGCATGCACACTTTAGAAACACCCAGCAACACCCATCTGTCAGCCATTCCCCACCTGACACTGCCGACTGCACTCAGCTCTTTCTCACATATCATGCTCAGAGATTACTCTGTCAGACAACCCTTACAACCCTCTTACCTTGGCCCCTTTGAAGTACTCCAGAGGGGCGAGACGACGTTCGACATTATGATAAAAGATCGCCCGCAAACCGTTCCTCTAGACAGGCTCAAGCCTGCCTTCATAGACGCCGACACACCTCTGCCATCCCAGTCGGATGGCCCGTGCACATGTTCTGTTGATGAACCTGCTAATGAGTCCATTCAATCTATGTTTGGGTTTTCTCCATCCAACGATTCACCACCATAGTTCGCAGGTTCCTCAGACATGTCATCATCATCCCCATTCACAGGTTTTGAAGACATTTCAGGCACTAGAGATGCGGACACCCTGGTTCATTTTGCACTGCAACGTACCACCTGACTGCATCAATGACATGTCGATTATGGTGTTAGATAATCATGTGCTTGTACTCATCACCGACAGCACAGACCCAAACCTCACCGAGGAACTCAACGTCAAGATAGTGCACAGCTTGTCCCTCCCACAATAGTGTGACCCATCATGTGTTCGAGCTTTCATTTCTTTGGACGGCTCAGTCTGCATTCGGGGAAGGCATGCTCACACGCCACCTGCTCTCCCACACTGCTACTCCTGAGTTGGCCGATGCATCATTGCCCCCCGCTGGTTTTCGGATTACGAGTTGGACCGGCGGCTTCCCTCCGCACATTTGCATGCTGACCTGACAGAGATGGAGCCTCCGGTCGTTCGCCTGCTGCCTTGCACCACTCACACTGACGCTGACACCCACATGGCCATCCCCTCAGGTCTCATAGGCTGTACCCGTACTCCGTACTGCGGGGGGGGGGGGGGGGGGGGGGGGTGTCTGTGTGGCGTCGATAGGTCACATCCACCTCACAAATTACAATCTTTGGAATATTAACTGCTCTGATGAACCGTTCAGTCTGCCTTTGTACTTCATGCAGTGTTCAAGTGTATCAGTCTTTATGGTAAAATATATGTGTATACAGAAAACTTGGGAACTGTTTATTACGTATAATACAATCCGTATCCAGAATCCCATATCAGTAATCCAGCCAGATGGTTGATATTTTCACCTTTCTAAAGACACTCTAGCCCTAATAATGGCATTTAGAACAGTATTACAAATCTTCATAAAATAGAGAGTTAAATACATGCATAATGTTAAATTTTCAGTTTCGAAATATTAGTACTATTCTAGTACTGTATTACTATATTACTATGGTACTGTATTAGTTATTCTCAAATACCTAAATATTTTTAGGGTGTAAGACCCAATTAAAACCTGCTATTTACATACTTTTTAACTGAAAGTATTAGGCACACTGTATTAACTTTATTAACTGTATTAAAGCTTTAATTTTGAGATATTGTTTTTATTTAATGAACCCTGAGCCTTATTCAAAGTAAGCTTAAATTAGCTATTTCACTTATTAATCACAGTGTTATTACTGCGCAACAGCAATTTTTTATGTTTTATTTGTTTAATGATAGTTTAGGATTTACTGAAATACAATTTCAGTCTCCCCACATGAACCATGGACCTTGCCGTTGGTGGGGAGGCTTGCGTGCCTCAACGATACAGATAGCCGTACCGTAGGTGCAACCACAACAGAGGGGTATCTGTTGAGAGGCCAGACAAACATGTGGTTCCTGAAGAGGGGCAGCAGCCTTTTCAGTAGTTTCAGGGGCAACAGTCCGGATGATTGACTGATCTGGCCTTGTAACACTAACCAAAACGGCCTTGCTGTTGTGATACTGCGAACGGCTGAAAGCAAGGGGAAAATACAGCCATAATTTTTCCTGAGGGCATGCAGCTTTACTGTATGGTTAAATGATGATGGCATCCTCTTGGGTAAAATATTCCGGCAGTAAAATAGTCCCCCATTCGGATCTCCGGGCGGGGACTACACAAAAGGACGTCGTTATCAGGAGAAACAAAACTGGCATTCTACGGATCGGAGCGTGGAATGTCAGATCCCTTAATCGGGCAGGTAGGTTAGAAAATTTAAAAAGGGGAAGGGATAGATTAAAGTTAGATATAGTGGGAATCAGTGAAGTTTGGTGGCAGAAGGAACAAGACTTCTGGTCAGGTGAATACAGGTTTATAAATACAAAATCAAATAGGGGTAATGCAGGAGTAGGTTTAATAATGAATAAAGAAATAGGGGTGAGGGTAAACTACTACAAACAGCATAGTGAACGTATTATAGTGGCCAAGATAGACACGAAGCCCATGCCTACTACAGTAGTACAAGTTTATATGCCAACTAGCTCTGCAGATGACGAAGAAATTGAAGAAATGTATGATGAGATAAAAGAAATTATTCAGGTAGTGAAGAGAGATGAAAATTTAATAGTAATGGGTGACTGGAATTCGAGAGTAGGAAAAGGGAGAGAAGGAAACATAGTAGGTGAATATGGATGGGGGCTAAGAAATTAAAGAGGAAGCCGCCTGGTAGAATTTTGCGCAGAGCATAATTTAATCATAGCTAACACTTGGTTCAAGAATCATGAAAGAAGGTTGTATACATGGAAGAACCCTGGAGATACTAAAAGGTATGAGATAGATTATACAATGGTAAGACAGAGATTTAGGAACCAGGTTTTAAATTGTAGGACATTTCCAGGGGCAGATGTGGTCTCTGACCACAATCTATTGGTTATGAACTGTAGATTAAAACAAGAAATTGCAATAAGGTGGGATTTTAAGGAGATGGGACCTGGATAAACTGACTTAACCAGAGGTTGTACAAGGTTTCAGGGACAGCATAAGGAAACAATTGACAGGAATGGGGGAAAGAAATACAGCAGAAGATGAATGGGCAGCTCTGAGGGATGAAGTAGTGAAGGCAGCAGAGGATCAAGTAGGTAAAAAGTCGAGGGCTAGTAGAAATCCTTGGGTAACAGAAGAAATACTGAATTTGATTGATGAAAGGAGAAAATATAAAAATGCAGTAAATGAAGCAGGCAAAAAGGAATACAAACATCTCAAAAACAAGATTGACAGGAAGTGCAAAATGGCTAAGCAGGGATGGCTAGAGGACAAATGAAGGATGTAGAGGCTTATCTCACTAGGGGTAAGATAGATACAGCCTACAGGAAAATTAAAGAGACCTTTGGAGAAAAGAGAGCCACTTGTACGAATATCAAGAGCTCAGATGGAAACCCAGTTCTCATCAAAGAGAAGGAGTCTATAGAGGGTCTATACAAGGGCGATGTACTTGAGGACAATATTATTGAAATGGAAGAGGATGTAGATGAAGATGAAATGGGAGATACGATACTGCGTGAAGAATTTGGCAGAGCACTGAAAGACCTCAGTTGAAACAAGGCCCCGGTAGTAGACAACATTCCATTAGAACTACTGACGGCCTTGGGGGAGCCAGTCCCGATAAAACTCTACCATCTGGTGAGCAAGATGTACGAGACAGGCGAAATACCCTCAGACTTCAAGAAGAATATAATAATTCCAATCCCAAAGAAATCAGGTGTTGACAGATGTGAAAATTACCGAACTATCAGTTTAATAAGCCACAGCTGCGAAATACTAACGCGAATTATTTACTGACAAATGGAAAAAACTGGTAGAAGCCGACCTCAGGGAAGATCAGTTTGGATTCCGTAGAAATGTTGGAACACGTGAGGCAATACTGACCTTACGACTTATCTTAGAAGAAAGATTAAGGAAAGGCAAACCTACGTTTCTAGCATTTGTAGACTTAGAGAAAGCTTTTGACAATGTTGACTGGAATAATCTCTTTCAAATTCTGAAGGTGGCAGGGGTAAAATACAGGGAGCGAAAGGTTATTTACAATTTGTACAGAAACCAGATGGCAGTTATAAGAGTCGAGGGGCTTGAAAGGGAAGCAGTGGTTGGGAAGAGAGTGAGACAGGGTTGTAGCCTCTACCCGATGTTATTCATTCTGTATATTGAGCAAGCTGTAAAGGAAACAAGAGAAAAATTTGGAGTAGGTATTAAAATCCAGAGAGAAGAAATAAAAACTTTGAGGTTTTCCGATGACATTGTAATTCTGTCAGAGACAGCAAAGGACTTGGAAGAGCAGTTGAACGGAATGGACAGTGTCTTGAAAGGAGGATATAAGATGAACATCAAACAAAAGCGAAACAAGGATAATGGAATGTAGTCGAATTAAGCCGGGTGATGCTGAGGTAATTAGATTAGGAAATGAGACACTTAAAGTAGTAAAGGAGTTTTGCTATTTGGGGAGCAAAATAACTGATGATGGTCGAAGTAGAGAGGATATAAAATGTAGGCTAGCAATGGCAAGGAAAACGTTTCTGAAGAAGAGAAATTTGTTAACATCGAGTATATATTTAAGTGTCAGGAAGTCATTTTTGAAAGTATTTGTATGGAGTGTAGCCATGTATGGAAGTGAAACATGGACAATAAATAGTTTGGACAAGAAGAGAATAGAAGCTTTCGAAATGTGGTGCTACAGAAAAATGTTGAAGATTAGGTGGGTAGGTCACGTAACTAATGAGGAGGTATTGAATAGGATTGGGGAGAAGAGAAGTCTGTGGCACAACTTGACTAGAAGAAGGGAGCGGTTGGTAGGACATGTCCTGAGGCATCAAGGGATCACAAATTTAGCATTGGAGGGCAGTGTAGATGGTAAAAATCGTAGTGGGAGACCAAGAGATGAATACACTAAGCAGATTCAGAAGGATGTAGGTTGCAGTAGGTACTGGGAGATGAAGGAGCTTGCACAGGATGGATTAGCATGGAGAGCTGCATCAAACCAGTCCCAGGACTGAAGACCACAACAACAATTTCAGTCTTGTCAGTGCTATATATTCACTGGTCTGTAATAGATTATAAGCATGATTATTACTGTAAATTAAATTAGCTTTTTACGAATATATTGTGTGTGTTTATGTTTTGTTTCTGTTTTTAAAGCCAAAAAATGTGTCAGGCTTGTCGAGTTTCCCGAAGTATCAAGTTATCGAGAGTCCAGTTTATGGGGATCTAATGTTGATCATCTGACTCTAAAATGCTTAAAAAACTTTAAAACTCACAATTTTTCACATAAAATTTAGAAAATTTCCCAGGACAAGACCCCCAGTATGGGCCCCCCAATCTTTTTATAAATAGGCACCCCCGCCTATAATCCCAAAATCTTTACATGATCTTACTACAGGAGACTTTTTTCGGCCAGCTACCAAAAGGAATAGGAGGAGTAACAGACATTTTTGTCCTTATGGATTGTTGGTCTAAATGTGTAAAACTATGTCCAATTAAACAAGCAAATACTTGCACCTCAATAAAGTACTTAAGAGAATATTTTGTAGGTACAGGTAAACAACAAACATTATTAAGAGATAATGGATTACAATTCACAAGTAATAGTTTCAAGAAATTTCTAGCATGGAAAGATGTCAAACGTGTGATCATTTCAAAAAGCCATCCTCAAACGAACCCTTGAGAATGGGTAATGAAATAAATAGGGTGTTTATGTAGGATGTACTGTTCTGAGCAACAAACAACTTGGACTCAGATGATTTCTGAGTTTCAAGCAACCACCAATGAACCACCTATTGAAGTTAAGGATAAGAATTTTATTGCAGAACCTCTGTTAAAACTGTTCAAATGGCCACCTATAAAAAAGGTAAAATCACTTATAGAAGAAAAGCTGCTAAGCAAAATCAGACAATGGAAACTCTAGGTTGGAATATCAACAATGTAAGGAAAAGGGTAGACTGCTACTCAGAATAACAATAAAACATTGAGTTGCAGACAGGCACAACAAAAAGACTGTTACAGTTTAGTTTTTGGCCAAAGCCTGCTTTAGAAAAGAAAACTCACACACACACACACACACACACACACACACACACACACACACACACACACACACACACACACACATTCAGTCACACAAGCAAGCATACTTTGCGCACACATGACCACCATCTCTGGCAGCTTCCTCATATTATTATAGAATCAGAATAATTACACAAAATGGTATATGACAATATGCGTAGACAAGCAGAATCAAGGGTGAAGTAATATAATGAAAATGTGAATACACCTTTATTTAATATAGATGAATTAGTACCAGTTAAGGATTATCACCAGAGTACAGTTATAAAGAGAGGGATGAGTAAATTTTTTCCAAGGTGTTGGGAACCTTTTAAAATAATGGGTATACCATATCCAAAGACAGTGTTTTTTATGGACCCCAAAGTGTAGCAGGAAAAAGGACTCTATAATATTGATACAAAAAAGAAATTTAAATCCCTGGGAGAATTTGTACCATTAGAAAATTCAGCTGAGTAACATCCATCAGGTGTCCCAGTTAATTGTTTCATTACTTCATATGTAATTTTCCATGACACAGTTACTTCCTCTTCAATCATCCTATTGTCCTTTAGCTATATCCATCTTTCACTACCCTATCTTAGATTAAGTTTAAGAGAAAACATGAATTACATTTTTCCCAGAGAAATTTAGACTACTCTCTCAAAAACAGAAACTATGAAAATATTAATAAAAGCAATAAACAGATTTTTTTTAAATAAAAAAAAATATATTTATTTGTCACTTGAAAACATGATAGAATGACACAAATCTTAACTATAGTGGAAAGATTAAAATGGAATCCTACACACAACTACAATTAACATGAATTTTTTTTTATAAACTTTTAGTTATAATATGGATGATGGACCTTTATATGTTTTGTACATGGGATTCTACTTTTTCTCCTTTTCTTGTTTCCCCATAGTCCACCATTCACAAACATAAATTAAAATGTTCAAAACAAATGTCTGTTTCTTTTTTTTTTTTGGGGGGGGGGGGGGGGGGGGCGAACCACCACTTGACTCTGTTGAGCTATTCATCTTCTGTACTATCTGGATATCGGCTTCTATGCCCTTATCGAGTACAATGCTTAAAGTTCTTAGACTGTTACCATGTCATATTTGTCAAGGCAGTCCAAAGTTTTGTACTGCCTTAACAGGTATGACATGTTAATGGCTTAAGAGCTTTTAGCATAATACCTGATAATAGCTTGTAAGCCAAATTTAGGTAGTACAGAAGATAAATACAGTAATACACAGTCAAATGGCAGCTTACTGATTCAAAAAAGTTTACACGACTGGCTCTCCACCATTGTAAACTTTTTAAATGTCTTAATGCATTTCTCTCTTGTTTCTGTATTAAGATGTTTGTATATTAATACATTACTTCTTTAGTCATAACAGTTCTTTTAAAGTCTACTATACTGCTGTTGTCATCTATTACTGTAGTCCCCAAGCAGCAAAATTATTTACTTGAATTAGTATTTTATTTCCTATCTTAATGTCAGGGCCACTTCCCAGCAGTATAGGGTAACGATGGTGGGTCACAGTGGGAATGCAGACTGATGACACCTCAGAGAAACTACATCAAAGGTCAAACATTGTGCTACTATACTTCCAGCAGTGCTGCAAGACAACCATGCCCCCTCTCAGTACGTGGTTAGGATGGAGAATGGTACACTGAGGTGGTTGACTAGCAGCCGTAGGGTGACTGCGACATCAGCACCAGGAATGCTGACACACAGAAGCCCGCTCAGCAGTGGGTTCCCTAGTTCCATGGTGTTGCTGCTCATGGTAGCTGTTGGTGGTGTGGAAGACTGAAGGAATACTTGCAGGGGCAACAGCCTCTGAAGTGTATCTCATTCCTGCAAGTGTCATTGTGTGGCACCAGTTTGCCTCAACAAGCACAAGAGGGTAGGTGGCTGTGATTCAGTCTGCTGCTCCTTGAGGCAGCAAACATGCTGCTGCAGGAGTGAGCCTGGAGTAGTCCATCAGTGGAGAGGCACCAAGCCTGGGAAGGTGGACTTGGTGCTAGAGGATGGTATGGAGGATGGTGTGGTGGAGGCAGAAACCCACTCTTGCAGTCGCTGCTTGATGTCACATATGCTCTGGCATCTGGTATAGCCTTCTCGTCATGATAGGTGCTGCTGGACTGTTGATACCTCTGCTAAAACTGACAAATACTGGCAGCTCGACATGGCTCCCTGCCACATTCAGAATAAGAAATCCTTGGTCTGGCAATTTAGTAACTGCCTAGCCTGCTCTGCAAGAACACCTTATTTCCTCTGCATTGCCAGGATTGTGGTTCCTGGCCTGACCCATCTCAAAATGTATAAGCAGCCCTGTGGCTGCAACTGGCATTTTGGCACCTCAATGCCCACCAGGTGCTAAAGCTTTCCACAACTGCTGCAGCTGAGCTGATAGTTTCGGCAGTATGCCCGAACAATAATGGCAGCACTACTATATTGTAAGAAAATCAAGAAAAATATATTTTTTACCGATAATTTTGATCCCTTTTGTGCAGCTTTTCATTATTTGTACTGCCATTTCCATAAATATGTAAAACAAATACAGAGAGAGAGGGAGATGACAGCCTTGTTGGACACCTGGCCACTTTCTTAGTCCTACTGATTTCTGTATAAATTGAGAATCAGTCCTTTCTCTCTCCAGTCTATTCCAATTTTATTCAGTTTTACAAGCAATATCTAACAAGTCACTCTATCAGAAGTCTTCTCTTAGTCAATGAATGTGGCATATGTTTCCCCTTCATGTAAATTTGTCTTTCTAAGACTATTTGTAGTGCCACTAGAGCCTCCCTGGTTCCCTTTTCTCTCCTAAATCAAAATTGGTTGTCTCATAAATGTCAGTTAATCTTAACTTTTAGTTTTTCCTTAACAGTGTTGAGCTTAATTTTTGAAGCACAGCTTAAGAGCACACACTTTCGGAATTGCTGCAGAATCAGCCACAGACCAAACTTTGCAACTAGCCGAGGGTCATGCAGGAAAGCCACCTACAAAATCTTGCCACTGTGTTCTAAAATATTGCTGGTGTACCACTCTGCAACACAGCAGTCTGCCATTGTGGTGGCTTGAGTTTCCCAACGACGTGATGCAATGCTGCAGTTCCACAGCTATGTCGTATGTGACTAGAGGGGGGGGGGGGGGGAGGGGGGAAGGAAGCTCCTGTCACAACAAAGGTGGCCAGAACGACTACAAATGCTCCCCACTTAGCCATTAGCAGCACTTCTTCCCACACTTTCTAATCTCACCAAAGCAATAACAAGAAAGTGCATATATGTATATATGCAGACAGCCATGGAAGAAATATTGCTCAGGTGATGAGAGAAAAGTATCTTCAAGACATCACTAGTACAATTAAGCCAAATGCTTGTTTCCAGAATGTGGCAGCAAGAAACGCTGAAATGGATGATCTGGATTCTGAATGTGTTGCAGTGTTTCTGGCAGGCACAAACGATGTGGCCAGGAATGAAACAAGAAGACTTCAGCTTTCCCTTAACGAAACATTACATCATTTAAGAAACACTATGTCCTAGTTTTCTCAGTGCCTCACCACCATGATCTACCCATGTGGTCCTGCATCAATTTAGAAGTAAGAAAAGTAAATGAAATTATGTTTAATATTTGTAAGAAATATACAAATGTATTATTTGTGGACATCAGTAGATTAGGAAGTAGAGTTCATACATTACATGGACTTCACCTGAACAGTCTTGGTAAAAAATATGTAAGTGAAAGAATTCTCGAATTTTCCAAAAAAGTAGTATTAGGCTTTGGCACTAAATTAAGTGAGAGTAGTTCTACATCAATCCAATATAGTAAA
The DNA here is from genome assembly GCF_023898315.1 of Schistocerca nitens. Classification (NCBI taxonomy): domain Eukaryota; kingdom Metazoa; phylum Arthropoda; class Insecta; order Orthoptera; family Acrididae; genus Schistocerca; species Schistocerca nitens. Next base: position 65,966,734 of record NC_064620.1, on the reverse strand, counting down.
ATGAAAGCAGGTTTAAAGAACCAGGGAAATGTGAGTCACTGACCAAGCCTAGTCCAGACCAGGCTTGGTCACTTCCTGTTGACCAGGGCCTAACCCATATTAAAAAACAGCAAATAAATAGTTCAGCAGGCAGTATCTCCAAATCTAATAACATTATACCTAACTATACTGCTAAGATTATGTTTCTTAACACACAGGGCTTATTAGATAAAACAGATGCATTGCATGTTCTGATCAAGGAAAAGCAAATAGAAGTCCTTGGTTTAGCTGAACATTGGATGAACCCTGATGGCATCAACTTGACAGGCATTCCAGATTTTAAAGTAGCCTCTTACTTTTGCCGTAAAGATAAGAAACGAGGTGGCTCTGCCATTTTAATTAAGAACCACCTTGTTTTTGAGCCACTACCTAGTGTAACAAATTTATCTGTGGAGGAAACTTTTGAAATATCTGCCTGTTACATTGTGACTTATGGAACAACCTTTATCTGTATTTACAGATACGTATCGGAAAATAAGAGAGAATTTTTTGAAAGGTTGGACATCTTATTAAACACATTGTTTTCAATGAAAGTTAATGTAATTCTAATGGCTGATTTTAATATTAATTTCAACTCCAGTACTTCTGACAACTTGGAAATAAATAGCTTAGTTAAAAGCTATGGGATGAAGATCATGCTGAAGAATGTAATCACCAGACCTGGTAGTGTAAACATGGGTACTTGTATAGACAATATTATTACAACTATTCATTCTTCAAAATATGATACAAATGTGATTGACACTCTTCTTTCTGATCATCATGGAATTATTATTCATGTAAACATGGATGCAATGATTTTTAATGTCACCAGGCCTTCTGTGATTTATAAGACACAACATACAATTAGTGACTGTAATATATCTGTTTTTCTAAAATGTCTCAGAGAAATTAATTGGTTGTGTGTGTATGGTAACACTGGAGCAGAAAACCAATTCAACAACTTTCTTGAATTATTCGTGTGGCCAGTTAACATTGGCCTGCCACTAAAGAACAAAAGTGTTAAAATGAGCAGGGTATCAACTATCAATAAAAATAAGTGGTACACACAGGAACTATGAAAACTTAAAGATCAATGCAACAATTTCTACTACCTAGCAAAGAATTCATCTTGTCTGCATGCCAAAGTAAGATATAAAGAATGCAAATATCAGTACAGAATGGGTATTAAGAAAGCTAAATTAAAATATAATTGCAAATTGGTTGCACAAGCTATTAATAAACCAAAAGAAATGTGGAAAATCATTAATGAGAATCTAGCATCGGGTAGCAAACAATTTGTATCTAGATCCAAAATTAGTGCTGATAGTTTTAATAATTATTTTTTAAACAGTGTAGATAGTGTAGTTACTAAGATACCTGATAGTGAACATGAATCTAGCTACTATTTGGATGTTGCCTATAAAAACCAAAATGCTATGGAAAATGTGTTTTATTTTGAACGCATTTGTGTAGAAGATGTACACTCTGTCATTCTTTCTCTTAGTAAAAGTGATTCACTGGATATTTACAATATCAGCTCTAAAATATTGAGACTTAGTAGTCATAATATAGCAGAGGTTCTCTATCGCATCATAAACTACTGCTTTGATGAAAGTTGTTTCCCTGAAAAATTAAAAGTAGCTAAAGTAATCCCAGTCCACAAAGAAGGTGACAATAATTTGTCTAGCAATTATAGGCCAGTTTCTCTTGTACCACTTTTATCCAATGTCATTGAGAAACTAATGAGTATTCAAATAATCAATTCTCTAGATTCTCATCAATTACTTTCAAATAACCAGTTTGGGTTTAAGAAAAATCTATCAACATGTGATGCTGTTATGAGCTACATATGTAACTGTCTTGAAGCAAAAGAAGAAAAATTTATTGTAAGTACAAAGTTTTTTGATTTATCAAAAGCGTTTGACACTGTGTGCCACAACACTCTGCTGCTGAAATTAAAAACTGTAGGTTTCTCAGTCTCTGCTGTTAAAATTATTCAGTCATACTTATCTAATAGATCTCAAACTGTTTACTTCAATAACCAATATTCTAGTTTCTTACCCATTAACCATGGTGTTCCTCAAGGGTCAATCTTGGGCCCTCTCTTGTTCATATTATCTATGAATGACCTACCTAGCAATGTAATAGATGATACTACAAATTGTTACTTGTATGCAGATGATATCAGTTTAAGTGTTACAGTGCCTACGAACAATAACATAAGTAACTCTACCTCACTCTGAGTTCAGCTACGTATGCTACTAGGGGTATTGTTAAGTTTAGTGTAAGAATCTCAGTGAATTAGCTTACTATGCCTACTTTCATTCACTGCTTTCGTATGGCATCATATTCTGGGGTAATTCATCGTTGAGTAGAAAAGTATTCATTGATCAAAAACGTGTAATCAGAATAATTGCTGGAGCCCACCCACGGTCATCCTGCAGACATCTATTTAAGGATCTATGGATCCTCACAGTAACCTCACAGTATATATATATTCACTTATGAAATTTGTTGTTAATAATCCAACCCAGTTCGAAAGTAATAGCAGTGTGCATAGCTATAACACCAGGAGAAAGGATGATCTTCACTATGCAGCGTTAAATCTGACTTTGGCACAGAAAGGGGTAAATTATGCTGCCACAAAAGTCTTTGGTCACCTACCAAACAGCATCAAAAGCCTGACAGATAGCCGACTAACATTTAAAAATAAATTAAAAGAACTTCTAGGTGACAACTCCTTCTACTCATTGGCTGAATTTTTAGATATAAATTAAGGGGAAAAAAAACTTAAACATTAGTGTCATGCAATATTTTGTGTAATGTAATATCTTGTACAGACATCTTTTATTAACCTGACACGTTCCACATCATTACGAAGTGTCGTATTCATGATCTATGGAACAAGTATTAATCTAATCTAATCTATACTTTCTGACTGGTGCAATGCCAATAGCCTGTCTATGAACATAAATAAAACACAGGAATTAAACATTTCTTGCTCAGAAAATTACAAGCAACAGTAGACGAGAAAATTTTGCTTTCTGTCTATTATAGTTATATTCACTCTCATTTGATGTATGGGACAATCTTGTGGGGAAATAATTGCTACTCAAAATGCTTAGTTACAGCCCAGAAAAAAGCTGTCAGACTGATATGTAAAGTACCACCTAGAACTCACTGTAGAGAATTATTTATTAGACTTAGTATTATGACCTTGCCATGTATATACATATTTCACTGTCTTTTCTACATTAAAAAGAACTTGTCTAGTTTTGATCTGAATTCTGATGTACACAGTTATAACACACGACACTGTAATGATGTAAGAAAAGACTACTGCTCATATACCAAAACTCTAAACAGCTTCAAACACACATCTGTAAAGCTATTTAATAAACTACCAGAGTCAGTTAAGAGTCTGGAGCTGAAAAACTTTAAGATATTTGTAAGAACTTTATTAATTCAAAATTGTTTTTATACAATAGAAGATTTCTGAGAGCATAATTTCTAACATAGATTAATTATTTGTGTATTTATTGTCATTGTTGTTTGTACATTTATTGATGTTGCTTATACAAGCTTTACATCCCTGTAAATGTTTTGTTTTTGGGCAATAAAAATCAATCAATCAATCCATAATTGTCTCCACACCAGCTGATAATCCAGTGTGGGGCCAAACAGCTTCATCCTCACCAAGCAGAGCCATGAGCTAGGTGAAGCTGCTCATCTACAAGACATCAGACAGGCCAACGGTTCCAGATGTTGAGCCGGTGCTGCTGAGTGAAGGCCACTTACCTGGTGTCATTGTCTGATACTCTGAACAACTCCAGTGGTCCTGGTGTTTTGGCACAGGGCGTCTGCGTGCTTGACTGGCTGTTCAGAGTTGCCTGCAGTCCAGCATTAAGCTTTCAGACTGCCATGCTGAAACCACCCTCAAGTCAGCATGGTCCCCCTATTTTGCTGTGGCACCACGCCACTGCCACTGTGTACACACATACCACTGTGGGACTGCATGTTCTGTCTGCATGTTATGCGAAGTAGCACACCACTGTCTAGGTGACCACAGGACCACAGCTATTTTTGGATGTAGACGTTGACCTCTTGTGTGGAAGCCTTGCTGAATAGAGACTAATGATACTGAATGAGCTGTCCCACCTCTGTACTTGCTGAAGTATTGTTACATTGCAACCCATAGCTCCCACCCATGCCATTCCGAGCAGAAGTGGGTGTTGTGGCTGGTACTGGTGTCAGTGATCATTGCCGCTCTGCCATATTTTGCTGCAACTTGGCAGCCCCAATATCATTACATAATTTTAACAATACACCAAAATGTGATGCAGATATGCTTTGTAGTCTTCACCATTGAAGTTGGATCGACGTCTCCATACTGCCCTTGCTCTCACTAAGTGATGAAATGCACTGCTCTTCTTTGAATCTTCCCTATTTCCTTTATCAGTCCCATCTGGTACAAGTCTCTGACTGACGAGTAATGTAACATTCAAGCATTGGTTGAATGAGGATGCTTTAAGCTACCTCTATCGCCGGTGAACTATAAGATCCCTTTTGGACCCAACAAGCACAATTGTGCCATTTATTTGCATTGTACCATCATATTACTGCACTAAGTCACCGAGTTCTGGATGAAACAATTGTGCAAGAATCACTGATTTTCATAGAATCGAAGAATATCAATGTATTGTTACAGAAGCAAGTGCTGTGCTTTCAACATTATCAATTTTCGAGATGGCTGATCAAGAGCACCTACATCAAGAGAGCCCTAATAGTGCATTATTTATTGTGTCTTGACATTTGAAAAAATGTGTTTCAAATCAGAAAGGTCTAAAGAAACAATTAAAAACTAGCCTACCAAATATCTTAATTAGTTTCACAGCTTGATTGTTACTTCCCTATGTACAAATGGCATGCGGGGACTATGTTACTGGAGTATGCTCAGTTTAGTGAATGTCGGAAGGTAGGATTTGGATTAGATTATGAAATGGATACATCATATTATCAATAGTGGTACAGATTTTTGTCAAATGCATTAGTTTTAATTTTTTAATTTTTAGGTCTTATTGGTAACATAATTCTAGTGTTACTGGGTGAATCCAAAGTGGAAGACTTCAGTGGGCTTCCAACAGGTGAATTGAGATGCACTAATTTCTTCACATTTTGGTGAAGAATGCTTAAGTGAATCTGATAAAGAGCCACCAAACAAAATACATCACCCAGCAAATGGACAATATGATGACAAGACACTACATGGATATCACTCCATTCATTGCAGCAGGCAATATAACTGCAAGAAGAGGACAAGAACAAGATGTGAGAAGTCTAATATTTACCTTATTCTTCAAAATACTGTAACTGCTTTCATGAATATAAGTATAAGAATGATTTAAATATGTAAGATAGTCCTGAAGCACACAGTTGTATGGGTAATGCATTTTTGTGAAAACAGAAAAATAAAAATTTGTTACCCATTAATATATCATACTATGAATATTTTTGTTATGAAAACACACAGATTTTCAGATTTCCTTTCCAAGTACGATGGGGAGGGGAAAAGGGGGAGGGGGTCTGAGAGTGATATAATACATATATGTCTGTCCAATTATATAATACTTTATTAGGCATTTCTCACCACGAGATGAATTGAAATATAACAGAAATGAGTAAATATTATAAATAAATGTTGCACTAAGTCTAAACGGCATAACACTGCAGAATGCAATGCATGGGCTGATGTCAGAAGCAAGCTAAACATGACGAAGAAGCAAGACTCACATGGTAGAAATGGGTTACACTGCAACATATCAGTGAGCAGATAATATTTTGTTGGCAAACGCCCAGGGAGCAGAAGAAATTAGCAAGAGAATCTTAAAATCCTGGCCAAAGACACTGCAGTGTTTCATACTAACACTTAAATGCCCATGTAAGTGATAAGTTAACAGAACAGTGCTTAGAAGTAATTTAGTAGGATATAAACCGAATATAATTACACATTGGAATGTTAACAAAACTATAGCAATAAGTACTTTCGTAGGTGGAGAATTAGTGCATTACATAGATTGTCATGTATGCATAAAAGCTTCATCACAATTGATAAATAAACATTACATACTGTTCAAAAGAGCATGATCTATCATCTTAAACATTTTTATCTAGATGTTTTATTTATGTTTGATTGATTTGAAACTCAGTAGATTTCTGAACCTTTTATATGTAGCAACAGTGCTTCTCATTAGTGGAGGTCAGTGACTTGCCCTTTAACCTGCTATATCAGAAGAGGGCGGAAAAAAAAGTTTTGATAAGGCAACCTTGGCTTTCCACATTCATTGAGGTATCAAATGTAACTTACATATTTTCTTTTTTAATTATATGTGGCCAGAAGACCAAGTTGGAAATCTTTTTAACAGTGGTAGTCGCTGTGAAGCATGAAGCTGTGTTTTTAAAAAAACACGGAAAATTGCTATTGATATGTACGCCCTACTTATTACAGATTATTATTATTATTATTTAGAAAATGATATTCCTTTTTTTCTCACTGTTCACTATGAGAATTAATGTATTTATTCTTTGGAAATTAATTCTTGATAAAATATTACTGACTGTAACATTGGTGCATAAATTGTTAAAAGGTATAATAAATGCTAAGAACTTTATTGTTGTAAGCCCTATTAAAAGATTCATAATGGGCTTATAGTCACTAGACAGATGCTTTTCTCACATGGCCCATAATTTATTAAATAAAATTTGGGATTTTATTTATAGGGCAGTATTTGAAAACAGACTCCAAAACTGATCAACAGCCTTCTACCTGTAGGTGAAATTAAAACACACCTATAATGATGATAACTTTATTTAGCAAATCAACAGGAATGCCAATAGAGAAGAATAAGCATATCATACAGTGAACAAACAACACTTTCAAAGAATAAGTATCAAACTCCATGTGTCTATAATTTATTACCACATAGCTTCACCTCACCCCTCCCACTCCCCTGCCCCCTGAAGTTTCAAGCACCTGGGATTTGGGGTACTTGAACCTAACTTGTCATCCAGCTCTTGTGTGGACGGTTGGTAGTGGCATCAATGCAGTCGTAACTACAGTTGAATGCATGGCTCGTGTTTGGCAGCTGGACAGTGACCCTGCGTACAATGGAGGTCTGCATGGAAGTGTCAGGGCATTGCGTAACTGTGGCTGTCAGCATGATGTCCAAAGGCAGCAACAATGTGACACATACTAGTTTCACTTTCCCAGTAGATACCTTTTTGCATTTGCCATTTTGTAAAATGTCTAACATGCCATTCCCACATCACAACACTTGACAAAATCTGTGCATGGGAGCTGAAGGGCTCAAACTACATGGTACGTAGCATGGCATGGGAGGAGTCCACCAATGCCTTGTGTTCAAAAAACAGGTGTTTGCTGTGGCATGCAGCAATTGATCATTGGATATTTGCGATAAGCTCCCAAATCTGATGTAAGTCATTCCATGTCAAATGACCCAATAATTATAGGACCCACCATTTGAAAATTTCACAAAACGTTGCACATTTGCTTGGACTTATAACATAAGAACTTGTGCAATTTGTTTTTGGTCTCAGACTAAAGCTTTCTATGATTAACTCATAGGAAATGAGTTCCTACATAAAGTCAGATCCAAAAACATTCATAGCAAATATGTGTCACTTACAGGTCTTGGGCATCAGGACAGATGCAGTAAATCATCTGGGTGTGATGGAACAGTAATTTTTTTTCACACTTGGAACAAACTGACATAAAAGAACAAACAAAGGTTCATACATATATTTTAGCTTTTGAAGTAAAATGTACATTGGTAATGAAAATAAAGGTTTTTTTATTTTTTTTTTATTTTTTTTAAATTGGTGACATGTCTTGAAGCAGTCTTCCACACAAAGGCTGGCTCTTCTTCCCAAACAAAAGTATTGTTATTCATGGCATTTCTTTTGTTGTGTGCAAGCACTGCACAACTTTGTAGGCCACATTTTTCCTCGGTGGTGGGGATTGCCTCTAAATAATGAAATCTGTCACCTGACCTGATTTTTCTCTGGGTGCCTCACATCTTTCCCCAACCCATCCCTAAATAAATTTTTCTCTAGAAGGTACAGAGACCCTTCTTCAGTTTGATAGTAGATTTTTGAGAACCACATCATTAGGTGCACAGAGTTCATAAAGTTTTACACCATACTTGTGTTTCTTGTTCTTGACACACTGCCTGAAAAACAGACAGCCGCATCACAAAACCATTGATTTGTCAATGCAGAAATTCTTGTTTGGGACGTAATTATTGCTCAAGATTCTACTGAACTGGTCCAAAATTGGTCTAATTTTGTAAAGTCAGTCATTGGATTGCAATGAGTTGTCTGAGAAGTGTAGATATCTCAGTATCAGCTGAAATCTGTTTCTACTCATACCAGATTTCCAGAATGTTGTATTGTAAAACGAACTTGGACTCCTGTACTCCCACATTTTTCTGCTTAGATTAGATTAGATTTACTTTCATTCCAATTGATCCGTAGTGAGGAGGTCCTCCAGGATGTGGAACATATCAGAAAAACAACAATACACGACAAATATTTACAACTAAAACTTTAATGAACACTAAGAGTCATTTTACAAATACTAATGCACTGAATTTAAAATAAAAAAGTTTTTTATTTATTTATAAGGTAATAAACATGTAATACAACTACTGTAATACTTATTTACAATGAACACATTACTGCACTGAAATGGTGCAGAAGTTAGATTATACTTACACATACACACACACACACACACACACACACACACACAAAAGCTCACATACTAATTTGGTTGTTCACATAATGACATTAGGCTCAACTTGGTGATAAGCTGGTTGACACCCTGGTGGTGGAAAGGAGGAGGGGAGGAGAGGTGGTGGCATTAAGTTTCTGCCTACCAGACTTTGTGCCAATGTCCTGGTTTAAGAACCAAACCTTTCCACAGATTCTCATGAAGTGAGGGCATGTAACACTGCTGATGGTGATCCATACATTGGCGCGGCAGCCCCCTCGGTGCTATTCACGAGGAGTAGGCTATGTGCCAGCACCGTGGGTTTCACCCTCTTCCTTCTCTCATCATCATCATCATCATCATCATCATCATCATCATTATCATCATACAACACAAATGTTACACACACACACACACACACATGTAGTATTATACATATTATAATGGATCATGTTGCAAATAAATAAAAATAATGACATTAGGAACACTTTAATAAAAAAAATAATAAAAAAAAAGGTCAGCAAGCTCATTGACACCAAAATTTTGTACGTCTAATTTCAAACCCACATCTTCATTCAACACAAATACTAGTGGATCTTGAGCAATGTCACTCCACTCGTCACTGTTATTAATAGTGCCTGCTATTGGACCAACCTGCTCATCTTCTTTATACCATTCATTGTTTTCTGCATCTGAATCCTCACTTGAATGCTCAAAAACAGATGGTTCACAGATACTTCCACCATCCAAGAATTTATCCATGAACTCATATCATTGCAATTTGTTCATGTTAGCTAGCTGTTCAAGTTCTATGTCACTCAATTTCCTCTTATTACTTGCCACAATAAACATCAGTGAACTACCAACAACCAAGACTGAACTACTGACACAGTTACAACAAAGATGTGGATCATATTGTCAAACATGCATCAAAATATACAAGCTGGTGACTGATTGTTGATGAGTAAGCTCATAGTCAGTGACATAACTGAGCTTTCTAGTCTGCACGCCAACTACGAGATAACTCGCAGCTTCCATTTTTGGCCAAGAAAAAAATTGTTTTGTTTTGATGATACAGATGAATTACAAGTGAGATGATGAATCAAACTGCATGAACCACTTAACAAGGCTTCTGGAAGCAATTTACACGTTTTTGCTATGGCAATCAACATGTTAAAATGTCATGGGATTTATACCACAGTAAAGCTCTTCAAAAATTTTTGGTGCTGAGTGAAGACCAACAAGATTTAATATTGCTGTGGTACAATATAAACTTTCCAGAAGATCAAGGAAGAACTACTGTACATGGATGTTACAGATATTATTACTTAAAAGTTTTTGAAATCCATAAAGAAGTTGTAATCCTTTCAAAATATACACAGAGACAGTTAAAAATATCCATGATGTCAGAAAGCTTGGCTGTGCCTAAAAAATTAAGTGCTTGGAGAATCTATTTAAAACAGACAAAAAATCTGTTTACATCATGTAATAAGGTTTGTGAAAAAAACACTGAAATCAGTGATGGAAATGAAAGTGATGCAGGTGACCTGGAGGTGATAAGAGTCCAGTAATAAAAAGTCAAAGTATTGAGAATGCAAATAAAATTTTGGGTGATTTGGTGTGGTCGCCCTTAAAACTTCACTATATTCCAAATCACAGCATGGCCTCATATGGCAAATGAAAACTAGAAAAAGTGAAGCAAGTTTTGGAAGAAAACGTGTATCAGGTACTAGTTTACATGGTTGAAGTTTATGACAGCAGGAAGCATGAAATGGATGACGAAACTGTTAAGAAAGCTGAAGGTTTGCTTCCATGATATTATTAATGAAAGTAAAAATGGCTAGAGTAAGGAGATCTGAAAGAACTCAAGTTTCAACTTTAGATTCACCCATTTGGTCCAAATAAAAAATAATGTCAGATTTCAATGTTAGTGACTACGTAGTTTGACAGACCAGGAAACTGAAACCAGAATTGCTTTTTTATAAATTCCTAAAAGAAAGGAGATAAAATGACCACTCATGAACTTGTAAAATTTGTCACTGACTGTTACCAAAATGATGGACATACTCGAATGTTACCACAAGTAAAAGATGAAGTTAGCATTCAGAAGAATGTGTATGTGCAAAAAAGACTTAGCATCTGCAACCTAGGGGGATTATAGTCTTGTTTTAAATGGAAGAATGCAAACACAGACTTCCCCCTCCCCCCCCCTCCCCCCACCCGTGACCAGAGTAGTTTTGTTTTAGCTGATACTCCAGTCCAGGTTCGCATTTGGTGTGTGCCTTTGGCATCCACCAAAATGTAAAACTGCTTTTGGATTGTGAACACATTGAAGAAACATACATTAAATTTCTTTTTTGTAGCTTGGAAAACTATGATTGCATGCTTAATCACTGTCATAATTATCTCAGTGGTGTCAAACTGTCAGAATTTTTGATAGAAAAATTAGCTTACAAAGATGCTGATGATGGAACTGAATACACCCTGTGGATAAACACAGACCATCAGATAGAAATGGTAAAGCAGTCTGCAATTGTTGATGAATACTCTGGCTTCTTGGTAATGGAATTACAGGCAATTAAACTGCACTCATTTTTATCTAGGTCTCAGGCAAGATCTTCGGAAAATTTGAAAGAAACCCTAACCCCAGAAAAAGCAGTCCAATTAATTGGATGAAAAATGCAGTTTTGCAATTCAGAATGAAATTCAGAGTTATCAGTGGATAAGAAGCAGCTGTACAGTCAATCCTGTTTTTGTTTATGTGATAAATGAAGAAAATAGATAGGTAATAGTAAATCACTGCTTTATAGGAGATGATTTGGAGCATGATGAAGGATTTGTAAATTCTGCTCAGAAAGAAATGGTTAAGTGGTTGGCTGAACACTGCCCATGTGTCAAGAAACTGCATTATTTCACTGATGGATGCACTACTCAATGGAAAAATATAAAAAGCTTTAAAAACTTGTGTGCACATAAAAATGATTTTTCTATTGGCACTAAACATTTCTTTCGTGGTACTACATGATAAATCTGTGTGCAGTGGATTGGGAGGAACTGTAAAAGATGTACTGACAAAAGCCAGTCTTCAAGTAGAGGATGACGTACAAATAACAACAGCATCTGGTGTCTGCAATTTCTGCAAGGCTAATATTGACAAATGTTTTTCTACTTCTCAGAGAAAATCACTGTAGATTTCCTACACAAGAAGAAATTTCTGACAACCTGCACAACACCTGGCACCAGGAATATTCACGATTACAAACCACTTTCGTATAATTCATTATAAATTAGAAGGGCAACTTGTTCTGAAATGCCTACCTTGATTTTCTCATTCAATGAAAATGCTTTCCAATGGAGGTGCACCCATCCTCAATAAAACATTTTTGTAGCAGCTGTGTATAATGACAGGTGGTAATTGGCCTTTGCCAAGAATGTATGTGATGAGAAGGAGATACTGGAGTACTTTTTCTCCAACCACATGGACCAGCAGTGTCATTTGTTTGGTCTGAGAAAAAAAGACTCTTGTTTTGTGGCTTCGAAAACACTTTTATGCACAGTTGGTGTACCTGAATCAAGAAGATTAGAAATAATGTATTACTTTAATGAAAATGATACAAACTTAACAAAATCCAATTCTTCATAATAGATTAGAAACAGGCACAATATTAAAACTTTCACTTGTGTATTCCAAGGATCTTCACTGCTAAACATTTACATTTTAAACATTTGTCTACGCAAAATGATTGTTATTTAAATATGCTCATTTGATATCCCTAAATATAGTTAATATTCCATTAAAAATTATAATACATGGTTCTGTGCTTTTATTATTTTAACACAACACGAAACACATGTACTAAAGCTTATCAGCTTAAATGACTTTTTAAACAATGATATGAAAATCCCGTGTCAATCACAGCTCATGCTGTTTATTTTTTGTTTGTAATCATGTCACATTTGAGTGTAAATTTAAAAAATTGGCTGGTAACAGCTCTGTTTGAAAGAATTTTGCATATTTAAGGAATTATTCTTAGGGCAATAACAATTTAAATTGATTTTTTATATTCCCAGAAGTTGTGCAGAGTTATTAATTTTTTTCCCATAAAGATGCACCCTATTTAGGTTTCTGGAAAAGGGTGACAGTGATGTGTTCAGAATAAACTAAGTTCCATTTTTTCCCTAAGTAATGCAATCGAAATGGACAGTTCCAGCCATGCAGTTTTTATGTATGCTTTTTCAAAACTTTACAAGTTTTTACGTCAAAGCTATATAAAGTATGTGGAAGAAATATTACACCAGTTATTACCATGGGAAAAGAAATACATAAAAAAAGTTTCATGTAAATCTGAGGCTGCGGGTGTCTGTCCTGGATGAAAGTACTTAGAATGGCCCTTTTTTCCTCACAGTAAAAGTGACACAAATCAATATTTTTTGTTATTTTCTTTATAGCTTTAGTATATATAAAATTGTCTCTGTGTTAACTATATACCATGCTTAACTTCTGAAAAAAATTCCAAATCAAAAGCTTTATAAAGTTCTGAGTTATGAGTATTTCTCTAAATAAGCACCATATTGAATGGCTATTTTCGCGGAGATAAATTAGCAGAACATCACTACATTGAAAATTCAATATAGAAACAAGTTTTAGTCTGAGACTAAACAAAATTGCAGAAGTTCTTATGTCCTAGGTAGAAGTAAATGTTTGAAATTTCATGAAAATCTGATCCAGCAGGTGACATGAACTGGGTAATTTGACATGGAATGACCCTCTACCCACAGTGATAGTTCCGCCTGGTCTGGCAGTGGTGCAGGAATGAGGTAGACTGCCAGAATCCTCAATGGACCCCCATAAACCACATCAGGTATCAATTCGCTGATGCATTTTTAAGCCATCCTTAGTCCTAAACGGATTACAGGAAGCATCTCAGCACATTCTCTTGATCACATATGAGGGTGGCCTTTAAAGTTTTATCCACCTATCAACCATTATGTTGCTAGCAAGATGATAATTTGAATTGTGGTGGCATTGGAAGCTGCTGAGTTTAGACAGTTTGATGAAAAGATTGGACACAAATTGCTGACCCTGGTCTGCTGTAATGTGTAGAGGACAGCTGAATTGCAGTAATCACTTTGTGATCAAAATGTTTGTAATTGTTTTGGTGGATATTTCTGTGACTGCTATAGCCTCTGGCCATATTGTACATATGTCAACTGCCATCAACAGGTGCTACATAACCTTCTGACGTGGCAGAGGACCAGTGAGGTCGATGTGTCTATGACCAAACCTCCCTAAAGAACCACAGAAATGGCAAATATCTCAGTCAATATAGTTTCCCACCTTGCTGCACTGGCAATGAAGCCAGCCCACTTCCGGTATTGATGGCCACGTGAAATGGTCAGTTAATAATTTACTTGTGACATTATGCCCCTGTGTATGCTGGGCTGTGGACACTGCCAAATGCCACTGTGCGTAACTGTGATTAAAAGTAGGGTTTAGCTTATGTTGTGAGACATCGCACTATATTTTGGAACTGTTACCTGTCAACTCATTTTGTTTAGTAAAATTGTTGATGATCACTTGGGACAGCCATGGTCAGCTGGTTGTAGTACAAAACGATGACTAAACAGCAAATGGGAGATAAGTAGTCAGCAACTATGTGCTTTTAATATGCCATATGTCCATGGCAGATTGACTGATAAATCTGAGTCTAAGAATTGTCGAGGGGAACACCTATCACTGGCATTTTGAAAGGGTGACATAATTGGTTTGTGGTCTGTGTAGATCATCACTGGCTGGGCTTTGATTTAAGGGCGAAAATGCCTCACACCCTCATATATCGCGAATAGCTCTCTATTGTAAGCACTCCATTTCATCCACAGCTGTAATTTTTTTACTTAAAAAAGAAACCTTGATGGCTGCCAATGACTGCTGACTCTTTGGTGCAGATGGTACAGTATGGGCAAGAGCACTGTCTCCATGACGCTCACTGCGGATTACAGAAAGCTGTATCCATTTCCTGGGTCCAGCTGAGTACTGATTTGCTCTTGGTGTTATGACTGGCAGGTGCATTTGTTAGAGGTGCTTGAATTGAAGCTATTGCCAGAAGGTGACAGCAATAATAATTCACCATGCCAAGAAATTTTTATTTATTTATTTATTTATCCATCTTTAAGCATTTACATGCCATCGATGTCATCATGAGTAATGTACAATTTACATATTAAGAAATATAACTATTGTGAGGTATCCCACAAAACTAAAGTATACATTTTAAAAGAACATACATAATACAGAAATACATTTGATACATAAAGATGTTCCACATAACTAAATTGTGCATTTAAAAGAATGTGCATAATAAAAGAATACATTTCATACATAAGGATTTCTCCACATGTTTAACAGTTAAATGTGGAACTACAGAGACAAAAAAAAAAAAGCTTAGGAAGACGTACAAACAGAGTTGCAAGTTGTTACGTAAGTCAGGTCTATTTTTGAAGAGTTTTCAAATTCTTTAACACTGTAAAAAGCTTTGTCTTTCAGCCATTTTTTAGTCTTACTTTTAAATATATTAAGAGAGACACAATGTGCCTGCACAGGTAATGTGTTGAAAAGCCTTATTCCTATGTATTCATAACTGTCTTGTGTTTTCTTGAGTCGAGTTGTTGGTATGTCTATCTTAAATGTTTGACGAGTGTTATGATTATGAACGGACAGCATAAGGTTGTAACTGTTAAAGTTTTCTTTCTTGTACAAAAGGCAGCTGTATATAAAAAGACAAGGGACTGTCATTATCTGTAATTCTTTGAAGTATGACCTACATGATATGTTATTTTTGGTAATCCCAGAGATGCTCCTGATGGCTTTCTTCTGCCAAATAAAAATTTTCCTAGACCATGGAGAATTACCCCATAGAAGAATACCATAGCTAATATGGCAATGAAAGAATGCATAATAGGAATTAATCAGCAGGCTTTCAGAAACACAGGTGCGTAATTTTTTCAGTAAATAGATAACCCGCGAAAGCTTTCGAGATACGTTGTCTATGTGACTCTGCCAGGTTAATTTTGTATCTAAGTATATGCCAAGAAGTTTGGTAGAAGTGTACTCAATATCAGCATTGGATAAGCTGAAGGATATAGTTACAGTCTTTTCATAGTTAATAGCTAACTCATTGGCTTCGAACCACATATTGGATAATCTGAGAAAATCTTTACTTTGCTCCTTTAGTTTATTTATGTCCTTCCCTGAATTGATGAAAGTTGTATCATCTGGGTAAAACACAGATTTGCATGGCATATTGCTGAGCAGGTCATTTATAAATATTATAAACAGTAATGGCCCAAGCACTGATGCTTGGGGTACACCTCTAGTGACATTCAGTAACTGTGACTTTTGACCGTTGTAGCTTACAGTTTGCTTTCTGTTACTGAGATATGATTTAATGAGGGAGAGTTCTAGATCCCTAATGCCATAACACCATAGTTTTTCCAGCAGTATTGTGTGGTTTACAGAATCCAATGCTTTGCTTAAGTCCACTAGTGTGGCTTCAGCAGATAATTTGGATTCAAAAGAAGATTGCACAATAGAAACAATATTTTCAACAGCATTAATTGTTGATAACTGTGCCCTAAAACCATATTGAGACTTAGTCAATACATTGTTTTTTGACAAATGCATGTTAATTTGCTTTTGTATACAATATTCGATTATTTTTGAAAAAATAGGTATCAGAGAGATTGGACAATAGTTATTAGTGCAGTTTTTATCACCATTTTTGTGTAATGGAATTGCTACTGTCTTCTTTAGACATTCTGGAAAAATACCACTGTCAAATATCCAGTTTATGAGTTTGCAGAGAGGGAATGATATCAAGTCGATTATTTTTTAATCACAAAATTTGAGAGGCCATAAATATCTTCTGATCTGGAGTCACTTAACTTTGCCACTGATTTAACTACATCACTTATTTCCACATGTCCCCAATTACAGGTTGGCACAGTATCAGCAAAGTTTTGTAAAAACTGGTTTATATTAGTAGATTGTGAATTTGATTCTGAACTCTTCTTATGAGGAGATGAGGGATTAGGGTTTGCTGCATTGATAAAAGAAGAGGTTAAATTCATCTGGGGTGACATTAACATCAGTTGTAACATTTGCACTATGACTACCTGTACCTAATTCTGCTTTAATGACCCTCCACGCATCCTTATACTTATTATTGGAGTTTTTAATGAAGATATCATTTGCTCGACATTTTGCTAATCTGATTTGTGATCTATAGTGTCTCTCGAGGCTAACATACGTTGCATTGTCAACACTACCATTTTTTACCTTATCATAGCACATCAAAACCATTAATCTTAGCTTCTGTAAATACGGTGTGTACCACCTATGTGGAGTAGTTCTACCATGCTTTCTTGCCATAGTTTTGTTTCGTTTGGGAACCATTGGACAGGAGACATTGAAAATTTCAGATAGAGTACTAACAAACCTGCTACAAGCCGCCTCAACATTGTTGGAAGCATATATTATATTATTCCAGTTTAGTGCCTTCAGCTTATCCCTGAAGCTATTTATGCCTTTATCATTTAATAACCTGACATACCGGGTTGGTTCACAATCCCCCATTGTTTCATTGTTAGTTTTACCCATATACCTTTATGATCTGTCAGATGGTTGACATTAAGGAGTCCCAATTCAAAATCATCTTTATGTATATTTGTGATAAAACTGTCGAGACAAGAAAGTTGTCTTGTGGGAATATAATTTGCACAGAAGAGATTATGGGATCTTAGCATGTTAAGCAAATTTGTATTTTGTGTGTTTTTTTCCTCACATCAAAATTTAAATCTCCTAAAATTACTGTCTTGTGTTTGGTATATTTTTCTGTACGGTGAATAAGTTTATCTAAACACTCTACAAATTGATCGGCATCACTATCCAGAGAATGGTATATTGAAATAACTGTGAGTTTTAATGTTGGTAATAGCATGACAGCAGATTCAAGAATGCCTTTAACACATATGTCCCTAACATCAAGCACAGTATATCTTAACCCTAGGTTGTCACTTATATATATTGAGGAACCCCCATAACCTTCATTGGGTCTGCAGTAACTTGTAACTAAATTAAAACATGGTGGCACACACAGTTATATCTCTTCTTCTCTTAACCAGTGTTCATTAATACATAATACTATTCTATTGTTTCCATTCAATACAACACCCAGTTCATCAGCTTTATATTTCAGAGATCTAATATTTATGTGCATCAATAATATTGATTTTTCACAGCAAGAGGGAAGATTCGTGGTGTCTTGGGCCCAACTGGATGCAAAAGTTGGCTTCAGCATGTCGCATAAAGTGGATGCTTCTTCTGGTACGAGGCTGCTTGTACATCGATTGTCAGAATCGCAATTGTGTCTACTGATTACAAACACTGCCATCAGCTGAGACCCTATGGCTGAGGAAGGGTACCTCAATTCTGACACTGCTGCATTTGTCTTCATTTAGCACAATTCTGTGGCTATACAGTCATTTCAATTCAGTCTCTTTACCCATTCCCTTGCAATATACCCTATAGGTATGTAGTCAATTCATAGCCAGGGCTAGTTGCACTAAAATGTCTTATAATTAAGTTTTTTACAAACTTATGTATAAATACAGTTATCATACATCAGTGTATACAAATGATTTTACTTTTTCGTATTCTGAAATTCTTTAATGTTATGAAAGCTATGTGTTATTAAAAACTGTTTCAGCTCTAATTTTAATTTATGGAATTCTTTAATTTTCTTAATTGAAAGAGGGTTCACAATCTACATCTTTTTGGTAAAGGGCTTTTATGTGTATGTCTCTGTGAAAGCCATCTCTGGTTCCTGTTTTGTAGTTATGAGCTTGATTGTTCAATGTTGAAAACTCCCAATGAGTGAGTTTCGAGAAAGCACACACATTCATAGGGAGTGTCATTATTTTAAGTATTTCCCTGCATGGCACTCTATGGGCAACTCCCTGTCATTATCCTGATGGCCCTTTTTTTAAGTTTGGAAGTTTGTTTTGCCATTTCTATATTTCCCCAGGCCATCACAAGATATCTGCACAAGCTGTTCATATAGGCACAACAATCATTCAATGCTGCAACAGTTGTGGAGCATTCTTAGCACAACACAGCATTTACTTAGTTTTTTAATTCAAAACTTCAACTTGGTTCTCCCACCTAAAGTGCTCATCCATCCATATGCCTAGAAATTTTGTGTATGGAGCTTGTGTGATAGCGTAGTTCTCTGACTCAGCTGTTACACTGATTCCAGCTTTACTTCTACTATTACTGAAATCCATCCATACTGTTTTTTTCTCATTTATGACCAATATGTTAAAACCATTTATGTGACTAATTTATTGTTTTGGAGACATTCTGCTGTAGAGTATCATCACTGCATCCTTTTATAAAAATACTTGTGCCACTGGCAAACATCACGGTACCTGCGGCCATCCAATGGTTTCACAAATCATTTTTATATAGCAGGAATTACAGATCGTGAGGCACACCACCGCTAATTCTTCTGTACTGAAAGATATTCCTTGCCTTCATGATACATTATTTTATACTCTGTTAACTGTCAAAGAGATATCACTATAACCATTTGAAGGCTAGTCCCCAGACCCCATAACAACCTAGTCTCATAAGCGGTAGGTCATGAATATTTAGATGAAATGATTTTGATAAATCTAAGAATATTCATTCATATCCAAGACATGGATAATTTCATGTGCTGAAAGATGGCTGGTTCTGTTGATCTGTTCTCCTAACCCCATTTGAACATTGGTTTATTTTTTGTTTATTTATTTTTTACTCCTTCGATCCAAATGTGATAAACTCACAAGGATATAGTGTGTGTCAGTAAACAATCAATACAAAGGTAGTAGTAAAGTAGTCAATCAGACAAAAGTAATACTACATGTTTGCTATACACATATATGGTAAGTGACAGATTACATCAAACATTATACATAGAAAGCGAAAACAAATTAAAAACCAGTGAAAATGACTATGAATGTTACATGGCTTTGGTACCTACATCATTGCCCAAACTTAAAACTATGGTGTATCACACTCAAAATATCTGGTCCACAGACCTAGGTGGTTTTTTCATTGTGGCTAAAATACTCTTCTAAACTGTAAAATGACATTTCCAGTAGAAATTGCTTCAGATGCTCCCTAAAGGAGAAATGGTTATCAAATTGCTTTTGCACCAGAGAACTGCACACCCTTTTGCACCATGGTCAGGTTTTTACATTCATTGAGAAAATCATGCTTTCTCCTGGTATCATATCCCTGGTATTCACTATTTCTTTTATGAAACTCAGTATTTTTGCTGATGAACCCCATAAGAGAAAATATGTACTGGGATGTGACAGTAAGAATTTTTAGTTTCCGGAAAAGGTTTCTATAACTACATCTGGAGTCTCATTATTCTTATAACACGCTTCTGGTCCAAGAGTATTTTCTTCGCTAGTGTTTGATTTCCCCAAAATATAATACCATATGTTATAAGAGAATGGAAATATCCATAATATGCTACTTTCATTGTGTGTATGTTTCTGCTCTCGGAGAGAACACATAGGACAAAAATCGATGAGCTGAGTTTCTTCTTTAGATTTATTATGTGATGAGACCAGTTTACTCTGGAGTCAATTAAAACCCCTAAAAACTTTGTTGATTTAACTCTTTCTATTGACTCTGTTCCACATTCCACAGTTAATTTCTCCTCCATTTTAGCGGTTGCAGTGAACTGAATATAATCAGTCTTTTTAAAATTCAATGAGAGTCCATTGAAGCTAAACCATTCCACTAAATCAGCAAGAACATTCTTAACAGATCCTTGAAGATCTTCACAGATACGACCATCAATCACAATGTTGGTGTTATCTGCAAAAATGGTAAAAAAGCACTGTAACATTGTGGTAGGTCATTTATAAATATGAGGAATAGTAGAGGACCAAGAATGGATCCTTGGGGCACTCCATATTTAATGGTTCTCCATTCAGATGAAATCAGGCCACTATGGATCTCATTGGTAACATCTACTACTACTTTCTGCTTCCTATCTTTGAGATTGGATTCTAACCACTTATTTGCTAAGCCACTTATTCCTAATAGGTCTGCTGTTTGTAATAGGATTTGGTGATTCACAGTGTCAAGTGACAAGTCACAAAATAATCCAATTGTTACCATTTTGTCATTAATTGATTGCAGAACTTTATTTGTGAAAGCATATAATTGCTTGTTCAGTTGACCATCCCTTCCGGAATCCAAATTGACTTTTGCTGAGAATGTTATATTTATTTAGATGCTCCAAAATTCTCGAATACATAAGCTTTTCCAGTATCTTAGAAAAGGCCATTAGAAGGGAAACTGGCCTGTAATTTGTGACTTCGGTTTTGTCACCCTTCTTTTATTCTGAAAATCGGCTAGCCTTTCATACTTTTACTCGTTTAATTACTTAAAAAAAAAGACCTGTCAGTAGTGGCACTGGTCCATAATTAATTACGCCAGATGTATCAGTACCATTCTTTTCCAAAAAGGCTTTATTGTGGATAGCTTCAGTTTTTATGGAAATACCCCTGTCCTGAAAGAATATCTGATAATGCAGATTAGCTGAGAATCTATACTGATAGAAAGAGCTATAATTACCCTGTCTGGAATTCTGTCAATACTACTTTTTTTTTCACTTTATTAATAGCTGAAACGTTGCAAATTTGAGCGACATTTTTGGATCCGAATGGCGTTAACAAGAATTCAAAATGTGTAATCACTGCTGTTTCGGTACATCACGACAAGGTCACAAATTACACAGGCGAAATGAGAAATTTTGTCACCTAATTCTCGTATTTAGAAATACACATAAGAGATTTTCGCGCCATATTTTTTCGTATGTCTTTCTTGTTGTATGTCGACAGGGTGTCTGTATATCGATGGTCAGAGTCGCAACTGTGTCTACCGACTACGGACGCTTGTGTAGCTAGTTGTGTATAAACTGTGGTGTTGTGATCGGACGGAAAGTTACTGTTGCGAAAGCTTGCGTAGTTGATGTTTGCAAGCAGTTACGAATCGGTGAGTTTATTTCTGCTCTAAACATTAGGAAAGTCTAAAATCGTGCAAACCTAAAGTAAAACTAATGAGATTTCTGCTATAGTGTCGAAGAAAAATGTGTAAGAAACTTTTCAATAGGAACATATATAACCCTCATCGCCTTTGTAAAGCGTGTATTGATTACTATGACAGTTGCCGTGAGCAGCACAGCTTTTTAGCCGAAGGCTTTCTCTACTATACGGCTTTGCAAGTTTAGCGACCTAAGTTGTAGCATTGATTCGAAATTCATAAAATAAAGCGTGTGACTCTTGATAAACTATCACCCGCATAGAAAGTATCGTTTTAGAAACCCATCAGTATAAATGTAGTAGTAGCAGTAGTAGTAGTAGTAGTGCTTGTTTACTTTATTGGGCATAAATGGAGTTTTCTGTAACCGAGACCGTATTTTCTAGAGTTTACATTATCCAAACGTGCATAATGTGTGTGTGTTGAGCAGGCATTCACTTTTGTTTTCTTTTCCTCCCCAAATCATCTACTCAAGCTGAAACACCTCAAATTACACTGGCCAGTTCACCCCATCAAGAATGAGCTGGGAGTTTTATATATGAAAGAGAGAGTATTGCCGCTTGGAATGGTGCTAACTTAGTCTTCTGCACAGTGAATTCCTCACTTGCGGAACAGCTGCCACTACCTACAACAAGAGCCATCATCACTGCTTTGACATGCATCTGTCTTTAGCTCTCTACAATTGGAAGGTCTCTAGTGACAGGATGTACTACATTTAATTTAAACCTATAATCAAGTTTTGCTTTAACTGGCCCTGATACCTTATGTATCAATATGTGAGGTTCTTGTCAGTAAATATAAGAATAGCAATCTACTTATTAAAGCAAATACATGAAACATGGGCAATTTGAGTGAAGTGCAGCAAACCAGTGAATATCAAACAACCTAATATAATGCTATCATTCATTTTTATACCATGTCATTACCAAAGAACAATACTATTCAGGGCTAAAACTGGTGAAATTGAGCCCTTAAGAGTATCTTTGGGCAGCTAATTAGGTACTGTCTAATCCAATTTTATATGAATTATAGGTATATGAAGATAACAAACATTCAATTTTAGTTTGTCATTCCTCCCCATTCTTAACTGTTGTTGTTAAGTTATGTACTGCCTTGTGGAGATCTATGTATGCTGTAGTTTTGTGACCACATGAATTGAAGCAATAGTGAAGTAGCCAACCAACCAGTGTGTGTAGTGAAAATTTCATTTATCATGCATTTGACTGATATCTGCTGGATTTGATTAAGAAGCTAGCATTATCAGCAAGATTTATTTCATTTAATAAATATGAAATGACATGTCTTGTGGCTAGGGCCTCCTGTCGGGTAGGCCTGTTACGTGGTGCAACTCTTTTTAATTGATGCCAGTTTGGTGACTTGCGTGTTGATGAGGATGAAATGATGACGAAGACAGCACAATACCAAGTTCCTGAGCAGAGAAAATCTCCAGCCAGGAATTGAATCCAGGCCCCTCGCATGGCACTCTGTTGCGCTGACCACTGAGCTACGGAGATGGACAACGAATATGAAATATCAGCAATGCATAAAACTCATTTTATCTTTAGTGGGTGTTTTGGAATATCCTTGATTGTAGAAAACAAAATTAATAATTAGCAAGGGTGTATGGTGTGTGCAGGGATAAGGGACTAAATGAACATTATGTAATTATTTTTCATGTTTTTAAGTTAACTTGCTGCAAGTATGGACAAACACAAGATAATTGTATGTTAGATATAACCGAGTGAGGTTGTGTGTTTGTCATAGGCCTCAGATCCAGGAGGGGGAGGCACATGCTCTTTATGTCCAACCTAAATTAGGCTTTCCCTGGTTTTCCTAAATCTGTCCAGGAAGTGCTAGGATGGTTCCATCTACAAGGGCTTCTGTGTTCAGTTGTTGATACACATCAATGATGTTTTTCTTTGCGTTAGCTGACAAAGCCTATATCATTGTAAAATAACATCCCAGTTAATAAATTAGCATTACTAATAATGAATAATAGCAACAAATATGTGCATGTTCGTAGTCATTGGTTATTTTACTTATGTACTGAAATAACAAGGTTAGCTACTGTATTTATGAAAAGCATTGCTGACTGAATCTGTTGAGACTGGCTGCTGTCAGTTTTGTTCTGTAACATATTGGTAATATGGCATGTGACATGATATGTGCATAAACAGAAAGAGGACAGAATGCTGGCAATATTTCTTTTGTGTCTATACTAATTTTTGGAATATTGAGTTTTTGGAACATCTACATTATTAGGAAAATGATAGACTGTTACTTACCATAAAAATGATCTTTTGAGTTGCAGAAGGCACAATGGAAACACTGTTACACATTATAGTTTCAGACAAAGCCTTCTTCAGCAAAGAAAATACACACACAATCACACAAGCAAGAAAACCTCATGCACATATGACTGCTACCACTGGCAGCTCTGACTGGAATGCAGCTGTCATGTGAATATCAGTCTGGAGTGGTGCGGGAAAGAGGGAGTGTTAGATGGGTACAAGTGGAGAGAGAGAGAGAAGAGCACTGTATGGTAGGGTGTGCAAGGGCTAGATTGCAACATGATGAGAAGTAGTAATATGTTGGGATAAAGTTAGTTAGATGTATGAGGAATGGGGTAGTGGGTCTGGTGTCTGAAGGACATTGGTAAACATAGTGTTCAGTTGTGGCAAGACCATGGTATGAGGGATGCTGGTGTACAGAGAAGTGGCATCAACAGCGACCAGTAGGGAGCCAGGAGATAAAGGGGTGCAGATGGTGAACAGTCAGTGAAGGAAATTGTTGCTATCTTTGAGGGGAGGTTAGATTACAGGCAATTGGTTGGAGGTGTTGGTCAGTTGTCTCCTGTGAAGGGAATGTGCACAAAGAAATCTGCAGCACAGTCATGGCCACTTGCATGTTACCTTTCTGTGTCATCTGTTTATGGCTCATCTAGAGGAAACCTTCATAGTCTTCCAAAAGTGCAAATCCCGGGTCTGGTTTAGGTTCATTGATGAAATCTTTATGTACTAGGCTTAGGGTGAAGTTAACCTATCCTCATTCCTTCACAACCTTAACATCATCTCTCCCATTCGCTTCACCTCGTGCCCATCAGACCAGTGGGCCAGCTTCCTGGATGTTGGCCTCCTCCTCTGATGGCTGCGTCCACACCTCTGTCCACATTAAACCCATCGGCCACCAATAGTACCTGCATTTAACAGCCGCCATACCATCCACACCATAACATCTCTCCCATACAACCAGACCACATGGGGACTGCATATTTGAAGTGACAAGAACCACCTTTCCCAGTACATTGAAATCTCACCAAGGCCTGCACAGCCAGGCACTATCTCCCACACCTAGTCCGAAAAAAGGTTTCCCGTGCCATTTCTCCACACAACCCCAATCCTCCCAACTGTGCCAAGAGTTGGCTACAAAAGAGTGTCACCTTCATCACCCATTACCACCCCGAATTGGAACAACTGAACCGCATCCTTCATCGGGGCTTTGATTATCTACTGTGATGCCCTGAAATTGGGGACGTCCCAAGATACTTCTCACCCCTCCTAAATTGATGTTCCATTACACACCCAACCTTGCCACAGGGATCATCTCCCTCTGGAAAACACAGATGCAAGACCTGCCCAATCCACTACCCTAGCACTTCGTATTCCAGTCCTATCACAAGCTTACCTTCCCTCATCAAAGTTCAGGTCACCTATGAAAGCAGCTATGTCATATACCAGCTCTGCTGCAACCAATACACA
Organism: Schistocerca nitens; assembly: GCF_023898315.1. Lineage (NCBI taxonomy): Eukaryota > Metazoa > Arthropoda > Insecta > Orthoptera > Acrididae > Schistocerca > Schistocerca nitens. The sequence goes on along the minus strand of NC_064620.1, from coordinate 65,941,005 downwards.
GCTTTTTGTATTGGTATGACTACCAACCAGCTGGCCTCTAGGATGAATGGCCACCACCAAACTGTGGCCAAGAGCATAGCAGACCTCTCTGTGGCACAATATGTAGCAACATAACATTAATTTCAGTGTCTGCTTCAGCACCTGTGGCATCTGCACCCTCCCCTCCACTACCAGATTCCCTGTACTGTGCAGATGGGAGTTGTTATTACAACACTTTCTCTGCTCCTGAATCTATCCCAGCTTCAACCTGTGGTAACACACCTCCACCCAATAGTGTCCACCCCCTCTGTCCTATCCCCTCCTCTCTTTTCGTGCCTCCTGCACCCTCACATCCCACCTTCCCACACTGCACCTGGCAGTCTTGTCAGGCTACCGTCTAGGCCTTGCACGCCCAACCAGACATTGGTTTTCTCTCCCCAAACCTGTACCTGCTATCCCTTCCCCACCCTACTCCAAATTGCCATTCATGTGACGGTTACATTCTAGTAGTAGCAGTCATGTATGCATGAGGTGTGCTTGAATGTGTGAATGAATACAAGTTTTCTTTGGTGAAGAAGGCTTTGACTGAAAGCTATGATGTGTAACAGTGTTTTCGTTCTGCCTGTCTGCAACTCAACAGGTCATTTTTATGGTAAGTAGCAATCTATCATTTTCCTAATATACCTGATATTCCAAGCTGGAGTCTTCATTGTTTAGTTTTTGGACTATGGGTTGTGGTGATAGACTTCAGTGTAGTGTAACCCAATGCCTAGGTTGGGTTGGCAAGTGATGGTTTGGTTACAAAATGGCGAAACCAGTGGATGTGGATACTAAGTCTTATATGCAGTGACATACTGATCTGTTGCGCAACCTAAGACTTAAGTTAGAGAAAATGGTGGCTTAGTTTGTGAGTTGGCAAAGAAGTATTTGAAGCTTCAGTTAAGCCCAGATTTCATTCACATTTTCCTATTGATGATGTTCCTAATATTTTCAGATTTCAAAATGAATCTTTGCATCCTTTCTCAGATGGTTTTGCACAGTAGATACTTTAACATGCCTGGGCTTATTGTGCTGTAATCGTCTAAATATCACCTCTATGTAATATTAGCACCACATTTACAATTTTGTTGTGAACTCTGGCTGTTCTGCATCATTGTTGGTTGGTGATTTTCTACAAATTTAGTGAAGACAACTATGTTTGCTAATGAGTATTGGTATTTTCATCCCATCTGTAGCTACTTCATTGGACACTGTTCTAAAATTTTATGGACATGGAACTAGACTCTGTATGAGGGTGGGTGACTGTATCCCCGGTTCTTCAATATTATTGCATTATACACTGACCAGCCAGAATATTATGACCACCTACCTAATAGCCAGTATGTCCCCCTTTGGCACAGATGACACTGGCGATTCATCACGGCATGGAAGCAGTGGGCCTTGGTAGGCTGCTGGAGGAAGCTGGTACAATATCTGTGCTCACAAGTTGCCTAATTGCGGTAAATTCTGGGGAGAAGGGCGATGATGTCTGACGCCACGTTCAGTCACATCTGAGATAAGTTCGATTGGGTTCAGATCTGGTGAGTTGGGTGGCCAGCATATCAGTTGCAACTTGCCAGTGTGTTCCTCGAACCACTCCATCACACTTCTGGCCTTGTAACATGGCGGGTTATCTTGTTGAAAAATGCCACTGCTATTGGGAAACATGATCATCATGCAGGAGTGTATGTGGTCTGTAACTAGTGTACAATACACTTTGGCCATTATGGTGCCTTGCATGAGTTCCACTGGACCCATGGGCGCCCTTATGAATGTTCTCCAAAGCATAATGGACCGATGCCAGCTTGTTTCTGTCCTGCAGTACAGGTTTCAAGGAGCTGTTCCCCTGGAATATGACAGATCCCACCCTCCCATTGGCATGATGAAGAAGGTACTGGGATTCATGAGACCATGCAATGCTCTTCCACTGTGCCAAAGTCCAGTGCTGATGGTCACATACCCATTTCAGTCATAGTTGCCTATGTTGTGGTGTTAACATTGGCACAAGCACGAGTTGTCGGCTGCGTAGGCCCATCATAATGAGAGGTGGCAGCCCAACTCCACAACATCTGGACATGATTGCGCCTTGGTTTTGCCATGTGTTGAAGACAATCACCATAGCACTTCTCAAACGCACTAGTCATTCAGTTTCCGAAGTGATCATGCTGAGCCTCTTGGCCATCACAATCTGCCCTCAGTCAGACCCAGATAGATTGCACACTTTCCCATTCTACACATGGACAGCACTCTCTCTGATATTAACGTCATTCAATCGGTTGTAGCGATGGGCAGTGTGTACAAAGGGCAGGGACGTAATCAATGCGAGGTTATCACTCGTGCTTACTGGGAATTCCTCATTCATGGGGAACAATTGCAAGCCCCAATCCCTAGTACGGAGGAGGTTCAGCGGGTTACCCCGACCTAGGAAGACCCGCTGATTCCTTCAGTGTAGAGTGCGTGCGGCCCAGAATATCTAAGGGCATCACAGACCTGTTATTGCTCAATCTCGTGCGGCTAAAAGCCGCCTGTCCCTCTAAGAGGAAAAGTAATCGCTGACAACATGAAGGATGTCACGTGACTAGTTAGCAGGCTAGAGTCTCGTTTGTTATCGGAATTAACCAGACAAATCGCTCTGGCAACTGAGAATGGCCGTGCACCATCACCCACCGAATTAAGAAAGAGCTGTCAGTCCTTCCGGTGTCCGGGACTGGTGAGGTTTCCCGTGTTGAGTCAGATTAAGCCGCAGGCTCCTCTCCTGGTGGTGCCCTTCCATCAGTTCCTTTAAGTTTCAACTTTGCAACCATACTTCCCCTGGAACCCAAAAGCTTTGGTTTCCCAGAGGCTGCCTGCTGAGTCATCGGAGGAACTGCGATGGATCGCTGGCTGGCATCATTTATGTTTAGAATTAGGGCAGTATCTGATCACCTTCAAACCTCTCACTTTTGTTCTTGATTAATGAAAACATACTTGGCAAATGCTTTCGCTTCTGTTCGTCTTGCAATGATCCAAGAATTTCACCTCTAACGTCGCAATACGAATGCCTGACTAGCAGTCATTCCTCACCAGGTGACACTGTTATTGCCTGGGCAGGTTTATATCAATCTTAGGTCAATGGTCATAATGTTCTGACTGATCAGGTATGCACTGCCCACATGAGTGAAATTGATTTCAAGTACCATTTAGATATGATATGCAAACTTGATCGCAACAAAATCATACAGTGTACATTGTTAAGAGAAGAATTTTCTTTGCAGTATAGATTTTTGTGTTATAGAATGAGGTCCTGATTGTATCACATAGGAAAGTACTTAAGTATTTTCCTCTTTCACTCTCTCAGTGCATTAAGTGGATGTATATGCACTGATACATCTAAGTAACATGTATCGTCAGGTTTAATCTATTCTTGGTCCAATTGAAGTACCTTTGTCAAATATTGTGTCAGATACTACACACACCTACAATGATAACCATTTTGATAAGAGACCAGGAATGACTTCTCTATGAAAACAGCTCGCAGCAGAACTATAGATATTTTGAACCTCGACGTCAGTTCTTAAAAACCCCATAAATTGCTGCCGCATACTCTAATTTTGATCAAGAGTTAAATAGTACCGTACCCCCCCCCCCCCCCCTGAATTTTTAGTAGTTAAACATACACATCTTGAATGGATACTAGCTTGTGCCATTCTACGGTAGGATCACAAATTAGAAGGGGTAGAGACCATATAAAACAAACTATTGGAGATAAGTGTCAGGATCTTCAGGTTAATGATTATTATCTCTTTAAATTGATTTGTGATAAAGAACTAGGGGAAACACACAAGCTGATAGGACTAAAACTCAAGAAATGAATATGTGCATATTGCTTTTCATCCATGGTTCGCAAGATATCATGTGATAAAAGGGGAAGCTTAGTTTCCCATGAAAAATGCTTTATAAATATGTACTGGTTTGTACACAGAAGGTTTCTGTCTCAAAGAAATTTACGATATTTGAACTTGGAACATGTTCAAGAATTCTGGAGCTAAGGGATGTTAAGGATATTGGTCTGTAATTTTTGGGCCCATTCTTTTATCTTTCTTGTATACAGGAGCCACCTGCGCTTTTTTTCCAGTCACTTGGGAGTTTGGACTTTGCAAGAGATTTGTGATAAATGCGAGCTAAGTAAGGGGCCAGTGCCATACACTGAATTTGAACTCCAACCAGATCTGGTGGCTATTTGTTTTCAACTCTTTCAGTTGCTTCTTTATGCCAGAGATCTCTGTTACTGTGTTCTCCATATAGGAGTCTGTTGACGCTCAAACGAAGGTATGTTTGCTCGGTCCTCCTGTGTGAATAATTTCTGAAACGCAAAATTTAATACTTCAGCTCTCCTTTTGCTATCTTCTATTGCCACATCAGATTGGTCCACAAGTGAGTGGATAGAAGCTGCTTAGTGATTTTACTTAGAACCATAATTTTCATTGGTTCTTGGCAAGCTCTTTTGCTAAGGTATGACGGTGGTGGGTGTAAGCTTTGTGTATTGATCTTTCTAAAGATGCACAAATTTCTACTAATTTCTACCTGTCATCAGTTGTGTATTCTTTTTTGAACTGAGAGTGCAACGGTCTCTGTGTTTCGTCAGCATTTACTGTCCTTAATCCATTTACTCGGCACATACTTATTCAGAGTGTGATTTGCAATCAGTTAACTGTGCTCATAATTCATCTGCGTCTGTCATATTGGAACTAAATGATGGCCATTTGTTTCCAGTAAAATCATTCTCCTAGCCTTCTTGATCAATTTATCAGCCTTAGTAATCATTGTTTTTATAATATCATGATCATTAATCCATGTCTCTATACTGGCACTGTCAACGTCAGACCTGCTTGTAGCTACAGGGTCTGAAATATTTCCATTGCATGCAGACTGCCAAACTAGCTTTTCAATACAGTTTCTGGAAAATGTGTTCAAAACTGCTTCACAGGACTTGTCCGTCTGTACCACCTGCAGTGAATCCTAGACATCCAAATCTGTGCTTGGGAGGTTAAAGTTGTCTCCAACTAATATTGCATGCTCTGGGTATTTCGAGACTACTGAAAATAAGTTACTTTGAATGGTTCTGTAACTGTCACAGTGGAACCGTGTGGCAAGTAGAAACATCTGACAATTAACTTAGTTCCCCTAGGCCTGCTACTTTTTTCTAGGTAACTCTGCAGTTACCCAATTTTCGGATCGATAAACGCAATATTTTTGTCGATTGCAATGAACACTCCCCTCTTACGGGTCTAATCTGTCTTTTTGATGTGTGTTCCATGCCTCACTAAATGTTTTGGAGCTTTCTACTTTGTGTTTCAGCCAACTATCTGCTTTGAGAATAGTTTGAGCATGATAACTTTCCTGGAGGGCAGTAAAATCGGGAAGTTTGTTATGATCACTTTAATTTAATGTTAAAACCTTGTCAGTTGAAGTCTCTTTGCTTGCAGTCTGATTTCACTCTTTGCGTATTGACTGCAAGTGTTTTCTAGATTACCTCTAGCTATTGCTTAGCCTAAATAATCCCCAAGTGCTGAGTAGCTGCTTCCTTTGTGTAGCACATCCATGATCCATTCAGGGGAGTCCTATGATTCCCCACCCTATGATGCAGTTCCAGAAATCTACAGCCAAGACTGTTGCAGATTCAACAGACCCTTTATTCGAGGTCTCCAACCAAAGGACACTGATCAACCCTGCGAACGTTGTTGCTCTGCTTTCACCTCTTGAGTGGGGCAACCGGTCTTCACCACTTCTGCAGGTTACCGGTATTTCCTAAGGATGGCTTCAGAATGCAAGCAACATACATCATTGGTGCCTGTCTGATTCACAACTTGCAGATGACTGCACCCTGCACGTGTGATAGTTGCAGGCAGGGCCTCCTCAACATCGCATTTCATTTCAGCCCTGGAAACTGTTTCCTTAACGTGCTCCTTAACTCGCCTAATATTAAAGCTCCTGATTACTAGTAAACTCCTTCCTCTGTGTGCGTGCTCAGGCGCTGCTGGAAGAGTCGTAGGACCTGTCCACCCGTAGGATGAATAGGCAAGACCAGATGGCCAGCCCCCATGTTGACACTCCGCTATGAGCAACATGAGTACATCACTATCTGCCACTTACTTGGTGATGAAGGCACCGCTCGCCCCGTCACATACGCTGCAAGATGCCTCAGCAGCAGAGCCTGTGGGTGGAACAAGTGACGCCTTGAGGTGTCCCATGCGATGCACCAGATTCTCTGCCACCACTACACCGAAAAGCAGTAGCCTGAAGATGGATGACTGCAGTCAAGAGCATCTTCAGCTGTTTGTGAAATGTGGCCAGCTCATCCTAAGCCTGCACATGGCATACACACATCCTAACCATCCTAATACTACAAACTTAAAAGTTAACTATTAAAACAGACAGAGAAAGCTAAATGGATAACTTGCGACTCTCCTGGTGTGTCGCCAACAGAAGCTGATGCCTTACTGAGCCGTGTGGCTGTCTGTTCAGAAAAAAATTGCACCTGCACTGTAGACTGCACGAATCTACATCTTACAGTTACTAAACTGAAAGCCTATATGTCGTTCGAGTACAAATACAGTCAAGGGATTTAAAAATTAAACCATGAAAGCACACAGAAAAAGCTAAATATGGAACTTGGTACCCTCGTGGTTTGTCACTTGTGCAGATGGAGCCTGTATTTGGTTTTACAGAAAATACTCTACACCTTTGGTCCTCTACTTAGCTTGCATTTATCACAAATATCTCACTCAACACAAAATTCCAAGCGACTACAGGAAAGGGCTGGTGATTCCTGCATATTATATTGGTAAACGAAATGACCCACAAAATTACAGATCAATATCTTTGATGTCAGTTTTCTGCTGAATTCTTGAACAAGTCCTGATTTCGAGTATAATAAATTTTCCTAAAATGAAAAATCTTCTGACCACAAATCAACATGGATTTAGAAAGCGTTACTCGTGTGAAACACAGCTCACTCTTTTTTCACTTGATATCCTGGAAACTGTAAATGAAAGGCAATAGGCAAATTCTGAATTCCTAGAGTTCTGGAAACCATTTGACATGGTGTCCAACTGCAGACTGTTAATGAAGGTCAAAGCATACGGATTAGATTTCCCAGATATGTAAGTATCTCCAACATTTCTTACGTAATGTAACTCAGTATGTTGTCGTCGATGGTGATTGTTCGTCAACGATAAGAGTGTCATGAGAAGTGCCCCAGGAAAGCGTGATAGGAGCACTCATATTCTCTGTGTACATAAATGATGTGATGGGCAGAGTGAGTAGCAGCCTGTGGCTGTTTGCTGATGACACTGTGGGCATTGAGTGATTGTAGTATAATACAAGATGACTTAGACAAAATTTCTAACTGTGATGAACGGCAGCTTGCTCTAAGTGTAGAAAAAACAGTCCTGTAAAGCTTGAACACAGCATTGATGGTGTGCTGCTTAACATAGTTGTGTTGATTCAATATCCTGATGATTCAAAGTGATATGAAATGGAACAGTTGTGTAAGGGTGGTGGTAATGAAAATGGATGGGTGACTTTGGTGTATTGGGAGAGTTTTCTGAAAGTGTAGTTCATCCACAAAGGAGACCATATACAGAACAGTAGTGTGATCCATTCTTAACTACTGCTTGAGTGTTTGGAATTTTCACCAGGTCAGACTAAAGGAAGGCATTGAAGCAATTCAGAGCCAAGCTGTTCTACATTTGTTACCAGTAGGTTCGATCAACACACCAGTATTGCAGAGCACCTTCATGAAATGAAATGTGAATGCTTTGAGGGAAGAAGACATTCTTTTCGCGAAATGCTTTTGAGAAAATTCAGAGAATTGCCGTTGGAAGGTGACTGCAGAACGATTCTGCTGTCACCAATGTATATTTCATGTAGCGATCACAAGGGTAAGAGAAATCGGGGCTTATACGGAGGCATATAAAAAGTCATTTTTCATCACTTTATTTGTGAGTGGAATGGGAAAGGAAATGAGTAGCAGTTATACAAGGTACCATCCGCCATGCACAATATGGTGGCTTGTGGAATACATATGTAGATGCAGAATAGTTTACAGGCCACTAGCGGGAAGTATCTAAGCTTCATAAAGTTGTTTTATTAATGTTATGCAAACTGAACTGGAGAATCGTTGTTTGTGGATACTTTAACATTGACTTACTGTTGGATACAACTGACAGAAGGCATATACAGTTGTTGATGTCCAGCTTTGGATCATTTTCCATAGTAAAATTCCCAACAAGGATTGAACAACATCACGCAACAGCTAGTGACAGTTTGTTGTTAGATGCAAGAACCTGCAATGGTTTAGAGCAAATCAATGGTTTATCAGACCATGATGGTCAAATGTTAAAAATAAAATATTCTGACCTGCCAGGTCACAGAAGAAAAGTGTTATATTGCAGTATCATAACCAATGACAGTGTTTGGAAAGACATTACGGGAAGTGTGCTAGAGAAACATTTATAAAGCAGACAGTGTAGGTAGAAATTTAATTCTTCTTGAACATATTTGTGCAGCACTATTGAGTTTTGTTTTTTTCCTAAAACAGAAGCTAGTACAAGAAACAGATAGCTCTTGGGATTCATCTGTTTTGTACTAAGAAGAGAGAGATGCACCTAATTCAGTTCACAAGCTTTACCTGAGAGTGAAAACTCCATTACCACCAGTACTGTAAAATCCTCTTGTCTGTCACTGAGAAAGCAAAACTCGTGTACTTTGCTCAAAAGTAAAATACTTCAAGCAATAGGGCAAAAATTATTTGGCACACTATTAAATAAGTAACAAACAAAAATAGTTTTTGCAGAAAAAGTGACACCTTCAAAGCATTGGCCACCAAATTGAGTGATTACTTCCTCACAGTGGTGTCAACAACCACAGACTCGTTAAGTTTACTTGTGCTGGCATTGCATGTGCCACCAACAGACATTAGTTTCAAAAACACTGCCTCTAAGAATTTTCAAAGTCCAACAGCGGATACTAACAAGTAGTAATCCTGCTGGCTATGATGGTGTGTCTAGCAGAATATTAAAATCGTGTCGTGACTTGATAGTATTTCCCTTTAGTTATCTTTTAATCAATCAGTGATTCAGGGCACTTTCTGAAAGGCATAAATATGCTGTAGTAACACCCATCTATAAAATAAGCAAAAACTTCCAATTATAGGCATGTTTAACCCCCTTCCCAATCTTTTCACAACCATTTTAGAAAAAACTTATAAGACTAACTCATGAAAGTGAGCAGAACTTGTCATCTACTTCTGAACTTGGCTTTCTCCACAGAAAAAGCAATACAAAACCTCACAAATTAGGTGCTAGCAAGCTTTGAGATCCTGCTAGAGACTTTGATTGTGTAAATCATAAAAATTCTACTTGACAAACTAAAGTTTATTGGCATAAATGGCATCCCTCTTTAACTTGCATCCCTCTTTCATGGATAGATATTTTTACCTTCATAACAAAAAGCAGCATTTCATTGACAGACTGTGGCACAGGCATGAACCTAAATCTCAAAATGGGGAAACATTACATTCACGGTGGTGTAGGGGTCAGTGCTGGGTCCACTTGTTTTTATCATACATAAATAATTTTCCTGTGACTCTAAAGGGCAGTTCAGAAGCTCAGATTTTTGCTGATGTCACTGATGTGTTGATGAAGAACCTAGCTCAGATGTGTCTGTACATGCCAGCAAGTGACTCACAGACAACAGCTGAAGTCTTTATCACACCGAGACTTACTATTATGCAGTTTCAGACAAGCAATAATGACCTGTTATCACCATAAGTGGACATTACTGGTCATGCACTGGCTGGGGAACATTGTGTGGATATCACTGCTGTTCGTTTGAATAACTGGTTCAAATGGCTCTGAGCACTATGCAACTTAACTTCTGAGGTCATCAGTCGCCTAGAACTTAGAACTAATTAAACCTAACTAACCTAAGGACATCACACACATCCATGCCCGAGGCAGGATTCGAACCTGTGACTGTAGTGGTCGCCCGGCTCCAGACTGTAGCGCCTAGAACTGCACGGCCACTCCGGCCGGCCATTTGAATAACTGGTTAAAATGGAGTCGACACATAGATGACATAATAAGGAAGCTGAGTTAAGCATATTATGCACTTGGAGGCCTCTCTCAATGTGCTGACCTAAAGCCCAAGTGATTTCTCAGTTTGCAAACCTTTGCTGCCTGTTTTATGTTTTCACTCTGTCTTGTCATGATTTAATTCAGAAATCTGGTTTCAAGCTAAACTTTTCTGAAATCACTAAGGAAAATTAGAGTTGGGTATTTCAGGTCACTCAGCTCTGTTTATTGAGCTCCCAAAAGCAAATAACCTAAAGCCTCCAGAAGTGTATATAAAAAGGGATCTCAGTAAAAGTAAAATGGATTTATTCTGCAGTAAATTAAGTATAATAAGCTGGCCTGTAGACCACAATAGTTCAAACTCGATAAACTATGACAAATTCTGAAATTGTTTCTTAGAGGTATTTAATGAATCATTTCCTCATAGATATAAGCAAAAGAAAGTAAATGGTAAACTTAAATGGATTATAACAGGAATAAAAATTTCTAGTGCCAGAAAGAGAGAGCTCCGCAATGAGTTAAAAATCAAACAAATCCGAATTTTGTTACTTATGTCAAACAGTATAAAGCTGTATTTAGGAAAGTTGTAGTGGCAACTAAAAAAAGGCAAATAATAAATTCATACAGTTGTTCAGTCTGAATTAGGAGCCAAAGTAAAAATTCATGAGATTTTGAAAATTAGACGTGAAAATGAAATTATAGTAAACCCTGTTCAGATGTCATGTTGTTTCAATGAATTCTTCCTAAATGTAGTAAGATCAGATGTGGATATGACATTCTATCAAGGCATCACAAATTCGGAAAACAGCCAGAGCACATCTTTTAAACAATTTGAAAAAATCACCCAAAGGGATGTGGAAAAGGAAATATTGTCTCTAAAAAACAAAACCTCACATGGGTGGGATGAAATAACATCTGTAATCAAGTGTGTGTACAGTATTATTTTTCATCCACTGTCAATTATTATAAATCAATATTTTGAACAGGGATGCTTTCCAAATGTATTGAAATATGCTGAGACCGAACCTATATTAAAAAAAGGATCGACAGAAGATATGGGGAATTACCGCCCTATCTCTCTTTTGCTGGTCTTCTCTAAAGTGTTTGAAAAGATTGCAGCAAAACAAATTAATAAATTTCTTACTGTAAATAATGTAATTTTTAAAAAACAGTTCGGATTCCAACAGGGTAATAGCACTGTGAATGCTATAAATGTGTTTATCCAAAAAATATGCTCCACGTAAGATAAGGGTAGAAAGGTCTCAGGAATATTCTATGATCTAACTAAAGCTTTTGATTCAGTGAACCATGCATTACTCCTCCACAAATTACATATGTATGGAGTTGGGGACACTGCTTTAAAATGGTTTAGCTCTTACCTGTCAGGTAGGAAACAAAGAGTAATTTTAACTTCAAATGGAACCAATTATTCCTCAGACTGGAAAACAGTTCCTCAAGGAGTCCCACAATGTTCGATATTGGGTCCCTATCTGTTTCTTTTTTGCGTAAATACCTACCACTTGCTATTGATGTTCATTCAGTCTTATTTGCTGATGATACATCAGTTCTAATTGAAAATGAGGTATCTGAAAGTATCCAAGAAAAAGCCACAAATACTGTAGAAAAACTCGAATCTTGGTTGTATCAAAATGGACTAAAACTAAATGTAACTAAAACCAAAATGATGCAATTTGAAGCTAAATCAGTAGAAAGGACTGAAATAAAGATAACTTGCAATGATCAGGATATCACAGAAGCAAACCACTTGAAGTTCTTAGGCCTAAATCTTGACAAAAATTTGAATTGGAAGGTACACATAGATGACTTGGCAAATAAACTGAACAACTTAGCATTTGCAATGTGAATTTTGAAACTTCCTGGCAGATTAAAACTGTGTGCCCGACCGAGACTCGAACTCGGGACCTTTGCCTTTCGCGGGCAAGTGCTCTACCAACTGAGCTACCGAAGCACGACTCACGCCCGGTACTCACAGCATTACTTCTGCCAGTACCTCGCCTCCTACCTTCCAAACTTTACAGAAGCTCTCCTGCGAACCTTGCAGAACTAGCACTCCTGAAAGAAAGGATATTGCGGAGACATGGCTTAGCCACAGCCTGGGGGATGTTTCCAGAATGAGATTTTCACTCTGCAGCGGAGTGTGCGCTGATATGAAACTTCCTGGCAGATTAAAACTGTGTGCCTGACCGAGACTCGAACTCGGGACCTTTGCCTTTCGCGGGCAAGTGCTCTACCAACTGAGCTACCGAAGCACGACTCACGCCCGGTACTCACAGCATTACTTCTGCCAGTACCTCGCCTCCTACCTTCCAAACTTTACAGAAGCTCTCCTGCGAACCTTGCAGAACTAGCACTCCTGAAAGAAAGGATATTGCGGAGACATGGCTTAGCCACAGCCTGGGGGATGTTTCCAGAATGAGATTTTCACTCTGCAGCGCAGTGTGCGCTGATATGAAACTTCCTGGCAGATTAAAACTGTGTGGTGGACCGAGACTCGAACTCGGGACCATGTCTCCGCAATATCCTTTCTTTCGGGAGTGCTAGTTCTGCAAGGTTCGCAGGAGAGCTTCTGTAAAGTTTGGAAGGTAGGAGGCGAGGTACTGGCAGAAGTAATGCTGTGAGTACCGGGCGTGAGTCGTGCTTCGGTAGCTCAGTTGGTAGAGCACTTGCCCGCGAAAGGCAAAGGTCCCGAGTTCGAGTCTCGGTCGGGCACACAGTTTTAATCTGCCAGGAAGTTTCATATCAGCGCACACTCCGCTGCAGAGTGAAAATCTCATTCTGGAAATGTGAATTTTGTCAGGTGTCACAAACGTGGATACCAGAAATATAGTTTATCCCTGCTACTTTGAGTCAGTTATTCGTTATGGCATAATCTTTTGAGGAAACTCAGAAAATGTCACTAGGCTCCTAGTATTACAAAAGAAAGTAATTAGAAACGTGTGTTGGAAAAAAAAAAAGAAACGGGAATCCTGTCAACCAATGTTAAAAAATTTAAAATACTACCCATCCCCTCACTTTACATATATGAGGTGGTGGTGTTGCTATATAAAAATCAACATACACTAGATACTTTCCATTTTGACCACAACTACGGCCCTTGCCACAGAGATAAGTTCAAACTTCCAACACATTGTTTAAAACTTTATGCCCAAACGCCAGAGTATGTGGGGTTAAAAATTTTCAATAAAATAAAAGGCTGTAATATATTTAAGATGGAGCTTGGTTCACTGGAAAGATTGCTCTTTACTCTTCTGGTGGAAAAGTGTTGTTATTCTGTCGATGAATTCATTGAGGTGAGCTTCACAGGCTGAACACAGGGATTGTATTTCATGTATTATTTTATGTACATGTGTAGCTGTAACTTAGAAATGTAAAATATAATGTAAACTTTTGTATTTCTCTTAAAAAAGAGAAAAAAGTTTCTTTTGTAAACCTTGACATGTCTCCTATACATCAAAACAAATGATTTGAAAATTGTACGTAATGAGATGAATGAATCACATATCACAGTATCTTCTGGAGCAGTGCATCTAAAGCATATAAACTGTATATTCAGCAGATGCTAGCAATAAGGATAATATAACTATACATTTAGCAGAAACCTTATTAAACGTCTTGGAATTCTTACCCTCACTCTCCAGTATATTTTCTCTTTAATGATTTTGTTGCAAAATTGTGAGTTATGTAGTCACAATCAATACACAAAAATAATTTTCAAACAGTGGAAAGTTGAGGATGGAATAACAACAATACTCACCATGAGGAGGAGAAGTTGAGTCGAAGACAGGTGTGACTGCCGTACATTTAAGCTTTCAGCTTTCTGAGCCTACACAATATCTTTGTCCAACCCAAAATCACCGCTGCTCCCAACCACTTGCTTCATGGCTCATATCCCAGAAACGGACCTAGATGCAAAACCTGTCCCATATAATCACCACCACTATTCCATTTCAGTCACAGGCATCGCCTATCCCATTAAATTCACAGCCACATGTGAAAGCAGTCAAGTGATGTACAAAATAAGCTGCAACCAACGTGTTGCTTTCTACGTGGGCATGACGACTGACAAGCTGTCTCTCCGAATAAGTGGCCACTGAAACAGGCCAAGGGACAGTTGGACCACCCAGTTGTTGAACTTGCTGCCCAAAACATTGTGCTTCACTTCAGTGACTGCTTCACATCCTTTGCTATCTGAATCCTTACCAATACAAGCTTTTCCGACTTGTGCAAGTGAAAACACTCCCTGCAATACATCCTACGTTCTCATAAGCCCTGTGGCCTCCACTTACATATCCCCTTCTGTGCTCTCACTCCAGCACCACACAGCCTTCTAGTTCACCAACGCAACCACCAGTCTTTTTCCCCTTTTCTAATTCTCCTCTTTCCTGCCTCCCCCCATTCCCCACCGCCCTTCAACCCTCCTGACTACACCTAGCAGTCCTAATCTGTCCCCCATATCCATGCATGCTCCCACAAGTACAAGCAGTACTGTAACTTCCCCACCCTTACCTTGTTATCCCTCCCGCACCCTGCCCCACACATCCTCCTTATCCCCACTACCTACACCAGATTGCTGCTACCATCAGGCACAGTTGCTGCCTGCAGTGTATTGGCCAGAGACAGTGGTCATATTTGTGTTTGTGTGTGTGTGTGTGTGTGTGTGTGTGTGTGTGAGAGAGAGAGAGAGAGAGAGAGAGAGAGAGAGAGAGAGAGAGAGACAGAGAGATTTTGGTTGATAGCTTCAATGTATAGCAGTCTTTTCGTTGTATCTGTCTGCGATTCAATGCCTCCTCTTTACGGTGATAAACAAAAATAATTTTCATGAAGGCATCACCTCCTTGTCTTTGGTTCAGAATGGAGCCACGTAATTGTTGGACAGATATTCGAGAAGCTCTCATCAAACATAAAGCAATAAATTGAGAATCCCAACCAATACATAACAAAATTATAACAACATGTCATTGGCTGCTGTTTCTACAAATAATCTGGATTCAGAGAGTGAAAAGTTCTGTTATGTGGAAAGTGTCGGTACACTGAAAATGAGTGTAGGGTCTGTAGTAAATAGGACCCAGCACTGACATGTATAGCTAGGGGTTTTCTTTGAAAAATACCACTGTAATCAACTAAATATTAATCTACAGATAACAGAGGAACAGTCATTATACAGTACAACGGAAGAGGTAGCAGCTTTTTTTACAAGTTACAAGTTTTACAATTCACTCAATTAAATTTAGCTTTCGTAAAAGTGAATAGTATTTAGTGGTATAATGATTGTTTATTGTTGACATGGCATACAGATTGTATGATTTCCTTGTCTTTTGTTAATATACACATTGATTCATTCCACATCCCTTAAGGTTCACCTTCTTGATGTGATTTTTGAAACTGAGTTCTCATACTGTGCTGCAGATAACCAAAACCAAGATCCTTTTCATTTTGGTGTGTGTGTGTGGGGGGGGGGGGGGGGGAGGGGGGGTAGTAGTTGCATTATCACACACTATCTGTGGTTTTGTACTGTAATCTCGTGGAACAATTTTTTTTTATCATCTTGTTCATGTAATTGTATATTCATTTGCACTCATAACATTAAGGATGGACTTAATATTCTTAATTTGGTATGATGATTATTTTGTATCACCCTTTCTTAAATTTGGTTTACATAGTTCCAGTGGCTTTCATGTAATTCACATATCTCAGTTGATACATCTACTTTTATACTGTAATTTGATTGCTATGAACATTGCTTTCTCTGTGCTTATTAATCATGTTTTAATTCAGTTATATGGAACTTCTAGGTTGTGGAAATGTGTGCTCAAGAATCATAAGAAGTTGATCCTTGCAACATATTGTGGAAACAGAAGATAATTATTCTGGCACATAATGTCAGCTGTGGCATACGCTACCAGGTATTACCCATTTTTTGTTTGCAGACCTGCAAGCAGATCACAATTTTACAAGAAAATGCTGAATTATTGAGTTAATTTCTGAAGATATATGGGTCTATATGAAAATGCCTTTATATCTCCTTGATTTCTTTTGCAATTGGCACTAGAACAATATCTGTTTCTTTTATTTTAGTTCTGCAACACCATGTGCAGATATAGGATAAATCAATAAAAAATTCAGCATTAAACTGTTATACATGTATTGCAGCATTAACCTACATTGGTGGTCGTGCTCTAAAAAGAAATGAAAGTGATTCCCTGGATTACATGGATTGTCATTTCCTCAACTAACAAACGACGCCAATAAATTTTGAAAAAAAAAAAAAAATTGTATTGAGTGTTTTATGTATCTTACATAACAATTTTTATTAAAAATTACAAATCAAAAGTAAAAATATATCCCCTTATTAAATATTATGAATAAAAATAAAAATATATCTCATTATTTGGAAAAAAAAATAATACTATGTTACGATTTTAATTAAATTGACGTCATTTGCTGTGATTGAGTTTAAAAAATACATATTCTGTTAAATACTAATGTAATCAAGGTTTTAGAAAGAAGACATACAATGTTGGAATGATCGTGGCAAATGAGTTTGACACAAACTTCCTGGCAGATTAAAACTGTGTGCCCGACCGAGAATTGAACTCAGGACCTTTGCCTTTCGCGGGCAAGTGCTCTACCATCTGAGCTACCGAAGCACGACTCACGCCCGGTCCTCACAGCTTTACTTCTGCCAGTATCACGTCTCCTACCTTCCAAACTTCACAGAAGCTCTCCTGCGAACCTGCAGGAGAGCTTCTGTAAAGTTTGGAAGGTAGGAGACGAGATACTGGCAGAAGTAAAGCTGTGAGGACCGGGCGTGAGTGGTGCTTCGGTAGCTCAGATGGTAGAGCACTTGCCCGCGAAAGGCAAAGGTCCCGAGCTCGAGTCTTGGTCGGGCACACAGTTTTAATCTGCCAGGAAGTTTCATATCAGCACACGCTCCACTGCAGAGTGAGAATCTCATTCTGAGTTTGACACACATTACAAACTTTCCAAATATATCAAAAAAACACAGATGATGTGACTTACCGAACGAAAGTGCTGGCAGGTCGATAGATACACAAACAAACACAAACATACACACGAAATTCAAGCTTTCGCAACAAACTGTTGCCGCATCAGGAAAGAGGGAAGGAGAGGGAAAGACGAAAGGATGTGGGTTTTAAGGGAGAGGGTAAGGAGTCATTCCAATCCCGGGAGCGGACTGTCTGCTTGTGTCTGTGTATGTGCGGATGAATATGTGTGTGTGTGCGAGTGTATACCTGTCCTTTTTTCCCCCTAAGGTAAGTCTTTCCGCTCCCGGGATTGGAATGACTCCTTACCCTCTCCCTTAAAACCCACATCCTTTCGTCTTTCCCTCTCCTTCCCTCTTTCCTGATGAGGCAACAGTTTGTTGCCCATCAGCTCCAGTTGCAAACTCTGCAATGAACTCTGGCTCTCCCAGCTGCTAGCTTGCAGCACCTTTTGGGCAAACTATCTTCAACTTCTCTCTAGTGCTCTCCTATTGATCTCCTCTCTCCCAGAATGTCCTGCTGCTGTATTTTGTTCACTCGTCACCTTCAATTGTACTGGCTATTCCATGACATAGTGTCAAGGGCTACTTGTCTCCTTATTGGCTGTAAATGTGCACTATTCTTCAGTGGTGTTTGAGAGGCTGAGTGGAGGGGTAGAGATGCCTCTCTCAATATGATCTCACACTGCGTGGTAAGCCCTGTATTAGTAGTTTGTCTTGACGTAATGCTGTCCCCACCAGAAGGCCCTCTCTCTTTCTCCCTCTCGTCCCACTCTCTCACTCTGTAACCAGAAGTGCTTTTGCATATTAAGTTTAATTTCAATCCTTATCAAGGACCCCGTTGTCAGAAGTATACATAGCCCTCTTTGTGTCTTTATAGCTTTTAGCTCGTTATCAAATGTAGCTGTCCATCAGCCTGGTGTTGGCCAACCAGCCTGCTTCCGAGTCTGTGGCACCTCTTGCCATGCCTAAATACCTTACTGCTGCCTCTTTTGGTATTAGCAGTTCCCGTTCTGTTATTAACAACACAATTTGGACTTGGCTTTCCGTGGATATAACACCTCCCCTGCCTTCAGAATTGGTGTTACTCGTCAGAGTAGTGTCAATTGTAAATCTTTTTATTCACCTTTGATAAAATACATTACAGATTTTACATTTGTTTTGCTTCCGTTACATATATGGGTTGAATGATTTTACATCAGCACATTGACGTTAAAATATTTACATTAAAACAGTAAAACATTGATAGTTTACATCAATGCCGTGATATTAATCATTGACATTGACATTTTATTTCATAATTTACACTTGTTTTGCATGGATACATTTATTTCACTTGTTTTGTCAACTTTAATTTTAACAGTTACATTTTACTTAAATATTTTACAAATTCCTTTCATTTTAACATCTGATTCTAAATGATATTGACTCGTTTTGGTCCTTGGCACACCTTCTGTTAATCATTACGTCTTCAGTCTCTATGGAGCTGTCTCCTACCCAAACTGGTTTTGGTATACTGGTTCACAATAGTGTTTCTTATGCATATGTTTCCACATATTCTTAAAACATTCGTTACAACATTTACATTGCCTACAACATCATGTTACTATAATTAGGATGGTTAGTGTTTCTGTTACATAAGCAGTTATTGAATAATGTGTAAGATACCAAGAGTATTTAAAACTTTGCTCCTATGTATCTGCCATTTTCTGGACATCGTCCAGTCGTTTGCCTGTGATTTGGTTCAAATGGCTCTGAGCACTATGGGACTCAACATCTTAGGTCATAAGTCCCCTAGAACTTAGAACTACTTAAACCTAACTAACCTAAGGACATCACACACACCCATGCCCGAGGCAGGATTCGAACCTGCGACCGTAGCAGTCGCGCGGTTCCGGACTGCGCGCCTAGAACCGCGAGACCACCGCGGCCGGCACCTGTGATTTGTAAATCGTCCAATTGTGTTACTACAGTTTCTAAAGGTAAATCTAAATTAAACACTGTAATGTTTTTTTTTCCCTCATTCATTACAGTGCAACAATCAAATTCTAAATTTATCAGTGGAATTATATCCTTTCTTATGTTACTGTGGATCACTCTGTGTGTCTGTACAAAAACTCGTGTTCCGTAACCTTTGCATTTATTATAAAAACTTATTCTACCTATACCCTTCATTACTAGGTCCTTCAGAGCTTAACTCCCACACAAAACAGTTAATCCTTCTTCTTTTGGAGCTACGTATAACCATTCATTGCTGTTTAGATGCGTCCACGTGCTCTGATTTAGTGTGACTATTCTTCGCACACAATCTTCTGGGATTTCTCTCACTGGTTGCAACAATTTTGCTTCACATTCTTCATGATCAAATGTTGATAACAATCCAAAGGACTGTGTGCACAGTCACATATTTATCTTTTTTTATTTACTCGTCAAGTTCCGTAGGACCAAATTGAGGAGCAAATCTCCAAGGTTATGGAACGTGTCAGTACATGAAATTACAACATAAAAGTAATAACAGATAAAAATAACATGTTTATGTACCCAAAAAAAGTCAAGCTATAAGTTTCAGTAAATGCATTCAGCAATATAACATGAGAATCGGCTTAATTTTTCAAGGAACTCCTCAACAGAATAGAAGGAGTGACCCATGAGGAAACTCTCCAGTTTCGATTTGAAAGTGTATGCATTACTGCTAAGATTTTTGAATTCTTGTGGTAGCTTATTGAAAATGAATGCAGCAGTATATTGCACACCTCTCTGCACAAGAGTTAAGGAAGTGCCAAAATACCCAGACTAGTGAACAGGGTTTGACAAGAGGTTTGTGAACTTACATCACTTATTGCCCGAACTGCCCATTTCTGAGCCAAAAGTATCTTTTTAGAATGGGAAGAATTACCCCAACATATAATACCATAAGACATAAGTGAATGAAAATAAGCAAATTAGACTAATTTTCATGTTGAACGATCACTTACTTCAGATACCATTTGATAGTAAAAATGGCAGCATTAAGTCTTTGGGCAAGATCGTGACCGTGGCCTTTCCACGATAGTTTTTTTTTTTCTGAACACCTAGAAATTTGAACTGTTCAGTTTCACTTATCATATGCTCATTCTGTGAAATTAAACATTGGGTTTTGTTGAATTGTGTGTTAGAAACCATAAAAACTGAGTCTTATTGTGATTTAGTGTTAGTTAATTTTCTGCAAGCCATGAACTTGTCATTAACTGCACTGTTTGAAACAGAGCCATTGTTGCACACAACGTCCTTTACTACCAAGCTAGTCTCATCAGCAAACAGAAATGTTTTAGAGTTACCCTTAATACTAGAGGGCATATCATTTATATAAATAAGGAACAGGAGTGGCCCCAGCACTGATCCCTGGGACACCCCCCCCCCCCCCCCCCCATTTGACTGTACCCGACTCAGACCCCACATCACTGTGATTCTCAACACTGTGAATAATGACCTTTTACTGTCTGTTAAAGTAAGACGTGAACCATTTTTGAGCTACTCCCTGTATTCCATAATGCTCCAACTTCTGGAGCAATATTTTGTGATCAACACAATCAAACGCCTTAGTGAAATCAAAAAATATGCCTAGCATTTGAAACCTTCTGTTTAACCCATCCAGTACCTTACAGAGAAAATAAATATAGCATTTTCAGTTGTTAAACAACGTCTAAAGCCGGGCTGTACATTTGGTAACAAATTATGTGATATAAAGTGATCATTGTCATATATAACCACAGTGCAGCACAAAATACTGATAGCACTAAAGCATGCAGTGAAGGTAGTACATTCCAGGCTGTATTGAATCCCTGAAGCTCAAAAAAAAGTTTTAAAGGAGCAAATTGAACAAATGCTGAAAGATGATATAATTGTCGAAAGTAAGAGTGCATGGAATGCACCATTGCCATTGGCAAGCAAAAGTGGAGAATCATAGTGGACTACAGGTAGTTGAATGATATTACTGTAGGCGATGCATTTCACTACTGATATCTCCGATATTTTGGATCATTTAGGGCAAGCAAAGTACTTGTCCACACTTGATCTTGCAATTGGATACCATCAAATATTGGCGGATGAGAAGGACAGGAAAAATGGTGTTCAGTTTAAATTATCAGCATTATGAATATAAGAGAATTCCGATGGGACTGAAGAGAGCCCCAGGATGTTTCCAGTGACTGATGAACACAGTCCTGGCAGGTTTGCACAATGTTAAACACTTTGTCTACCTAGATGATATAGTGTGCAATGGAAGAAACCTGCAGGAGCATAATGAGAAGCTCCATGAAATCTTTGACAGGTTGCGAGAGCATAACTTGAAACTGCAACAGGACAAGTGTGATTTTCTGAAGAAGGAAGTAATCTTCCTAAGTCATTGTATTACCGACAAGACATGGCAAACATGGAGAAGATAAAAGTTCTTCCCACAGCCAAGAACAATGAGAGTTCAAAGGGTTTCTAGGGTTGATAGGGTATTACCGTGATTTATTGCACACTTCGTATAAATTGCGAAGCCACTCCACGAGCCGTTAAAGAAAGGAGTGGGTACAAATGGGACAAACGACAGAACAATGTGTTCAGAGAGCTGAAGGAGAAATTGATAAATCCACCACTACTTCACTACCCAGATTTTACGAAAGCATTTATTGCCACAATAGATGATAACAATGCAGCCTTAGAGACAATGATGTTGCAAGGAAAGAAAGCTAGCGAAGACTTGCCCATTGCATATGCATCAAGAGCACTGAATAAAGTGGAACTTAACTATAGCACTATTGAAAAGGAATTGTTGGCTATAGTATATGCGGTGAAACAGTTCCGACCATACATACATGGACGAAGATTTACAGTGGTAAAAGACCACTGATGTTAGATGGGACATGTCTCCATACTCAGTACACACTTCCACCAACATGCTGCTTTCCTCAGCATTTAAATGCTCTACTCTTAGCTGTTTCCTTAAGGTACTAACATGACTTTCGGTTTTGCTCATGGCTTCCTTTCTGCTTTTTACTTTGTGTATTTTTACTAGTTGTTCCATTTCCTCTGCCAGTAATCTGACATTCTGCAGCTGAAGTCTGTTCTCTGATGCAGGTACATGCACTCCTTGTGCAATTTCCTGTCTTGGGAGAACCATTTCTTTTACGCTCTGTCCAGGCATCTTGCCTTCCACTCTTAAAAACGTAACCTTTTCTTCTTGGAGACCTATTTACCTATTGGATTCTTGATCTGTTTTGAACTCATAACCTTTCGGTTCTTCCTCTACTATTAAAGGTATGTCTCGCCCTTGTAGTCGTACAACTTTCCCCACAGTCTAACTTGACCTTATGCTCTGTTAGGAAGTTTCTACCTATCAGTCCATCATAGGGAATGTCTATTTGCACTGTACCTATTGTGCTTACCACTTCGCTCATTGTGCCTTTTAATCAAAGCCTTTCTGCTTCATTTGCTCTCTTCACTGTAATATTTGTCCTCTTCAGCAAGCACAACTGTGCTCCTGTATCAGTCAATAACTTAAAGTACTTTCTTAGTTCAATACAAAATAATACTAGAACATAGTTCTCTGTTGCACAATCACTTATCCTAACTGTGGTGTTACTTACTGTGACAATGCCCGACTGTGCAGCCTTGCCGCCCTTTAGTTTCCCTGCACCACTTTGCCTGTTTTCCTTGATACTACCACCTTGCCTTTTCTCCAGTTGTACCAGGCCCTTTCATGACAATCTTTACTGTAATGGTCCTGCTGCTTACCCTTGAAGCAGGATATGTCTTTTACAGTCGTGCATGGGATGCCACAATTTCCTGGTAGGTTGTATTGTGGACATCTCCATCCCGATAAACCTGTCTCTCTCTCTCTCTCTCTCTCTCTCTCTCTCTCTCTCTCTCTCTCTTTTCCAGTCATCAGTCTTCTGATGATTTGATGCAGCCCACCACGAATTTCTCTCCTGTGCCAACCTCTTCATCATTCCAGAAGTACAAGCAAATGATGTCATCTGTTGTACATAGGCCTTTCTTAAGCCCAAGGTTAACTATACTGACTTTTAATGTAGAGGGACTGTCATCTCCCAAACAAGAGCTTTTGGGTGAACTCTGCCAAACTAACTGCTGCAGTGTTCTGTGCCTACAAGAAACCCACAGAGATGATCAAATGTGTCACCCCAAAATACCTGGAATGAGACTTGTTGATGAAAGACGTCATAAACAATATGGAAGTGCCTTATTTGTACAACCAGACCTCCACATTATGTCTGCATCCATCTCTGAACACAATGATACTGAAATACTCTCAGTAGAACTTAATAACTGCATCTACAAACCACCTAATGTGAAGTTCTCTTTTGTAACTCCTGAGGACTTCAACAAACACCAAAACAAGTTTAGAGTTGGAGACTTCAGCAGCCACAGTACTGTTTGGGGCTACTCACAAGATGATAACGGAGAAGAAGTGCTGAAATGGTCCGACACCTTCCAACTAACTCTCATCGATGATGGTAAACTCCCTGCATCTTTCAACAGTGGATGTCGGAAATGTAGATCTAACCCAGATCTAATATTCGCAAGTGAGCACATAGACCAACAGTGCGTTAAGGCAGTTTGCCACCCCCCAATTCTCAACACCGCCCTGTGATGTGCCAAGTTACTGCAATATCCCAATGAAGAACCATTCCATTCTGCAGAAGATAAAACTTCCGTAAGGCTAACAGGGAGCTTTTTAGTTCCAACCTGGATAAAATTGTAACTGATCTCCAGGGAGCACCAGAAAATTGCGATAAGTTTGTAGATGGAGTGAAGAAGGTATCACGGTCATCTATGCCACGGGACTGCAGAACACAACACCCCTCTGGATTAACAACCCAGTCGGCAGCCCTAATGAGTAAATACCTGTCGCTTTTTGAACAAGATCCATTCAATGAGCAAACCCTCTTGGCTGGTCAAGAAGTAATGTCTTGTATAGCAGAAAACAAAAGATAAAGACGGATTAAACTTAATGGAGGAAACAAATCTTTCAATTAGTAGCCGGAAGGCCTGGAAACTTGTGAGAAAACTAATTAATGATCCAACCAAACATGCCAATCACACTAACATCACTCCAAATGAAATTGCTACACAGATTCTTGAGAATGCTAAACTATGATCTCCTATCAAAAAATCGGACTTCAAATTAGAGTTTAAGGAGTAATTTCAGGATAATAACCTGACTAGACCATTCAACCTAAGTGGATTAGAAGAAGCCATTCACAAATGCAAAAATGGCAAGGCAGCAGGATTAGACGACATTTGTGTAGAGCAAATTAAACATTGTGGCACTGCAACCAAAGACTGGCTCTTAAACCTGTATAACCACTGCCTGGCTTTTTTCAAGATCTCGAAATTATGGTGCAAGGCCCGTGTGATTGCGATACTAAAACCTGGAAAGTCACCAACAGATCTGAAGAACTTCAGACCAATATCTCTCCTTTGCCATCTGTATAAGATCCTAGAGAGAATGATTCTTCACCGCTTAACTGCAGTAGTTGATCCACTTCTTATCTCGCAGCAAGCTGGCTGTAGACCAGGCAAGAATTGCACCTCACAAATCCTTTATCTTTCTCAGTTCATAGAAGATGGCTGTGAGCAGAGGAAGATATCAGGTGTAGCTTTTGTTGACCTTTCGGTGGCCTTTGACACTGTAAACCACAGAGTGTTACTGCACAAAATCTACAACCTGGCTAACAAGTATGCGCTGACAAGGATAACTGCAACACTCCTACAGAATCGACGTTTTTTTGTGGACTTCCAAGGAAATCACAGCCGATAGAGAACTCAAAAGAACAGTCTCCCTAGCCTTAAATGACAGCTGTAGGATAGTTACAGGCTGCCTAAGGCCAACCCCCGTGGACAAAGTTCGATGTCTTGCTGGGATTGCTCCATGTGACATCAGAAGAGAGGTCGCCGCTATCATCGAGAGGTGTAAATCAAATACAGTGACCTCACATCCACTCCTTGGACATCAACCTGTAAAGCTAAGACTGAAGTCCAGGAAGAGTTTCCTGACAACTTCATAGCCCTTAGAAGGGTCAGCTGCCACTACCCATCTCATCAAGTGGAAAGACAGATGCCAACACCTGTCAAACTGTATGACACCATAAGAATCCCTGCTGTCTGGACACATGGAGAAGTGGGTCATCTGAAAGTCCTTGAACAGACTACGAGGGACAATCTCCTTAAATGGAACTTCCAACTGCCATCACAACACAGTGCGAATGCAGTGAATTGCAGTCAACTCGGCATCTCTTCAAATATAACTCATGCCCAACCAGTTGTAGCATGAAGTACTTAACATCTTCAGCACCCAATGCTATCGAAATTGCCCAATTCTGGGTGAATAGTGTATAGTTTTTTTTGTATGTATTGGATATGTGTTTATTTTAGTGTACCTCTGACACGAATAAAGAAAGAAGATCTCAGAGTAGCACTTGCAGGCTATGTCGTCAATTACTTGCTGGATTTATTCCAATCTCTGTCTTCCTCTATAATTTTTGCTCTCTATACCTCCCTCTAGTACCATGGAAGTAATTCTCTGATGTCTTAACAGATGTCTTATCAACCTGTCCCTTCTCCTTGTCAACGTTATCCACATACTCCTTTCCTCTCCGATTTTGCACAGAACCTCCTCATTCCTTACCTTATAAGTCCACCTAATTTTTCCTATTCGTCTGTTGCACCACATCTCAAATGCTTTGATACTCTTCTGTTCCGGTTTTGCCACAGTCCATGTTTCACTACCATACAAGTCTATGCTCTAAATGTACATTCTCAGAAATTTCATCCTCGAATCAACGCTTATGTTTGATACTAGTAAACTTCTGTTGGCCAGCAATGCCCTTTTTGCCAGTGCTAGTCAGCTTTTGATGTCCTCCTTGCTCCGTATGTCACTGGCTATTTTGCTGCCTAGGTAGCAGAATTCTGTAACTTCATCTACTCCTTGACCATTAGCTCTGATGTTAAGTTTCTCGCATTTCTCATTTCTACTATTTCTCATTACTTTCATCTTTCTTCGATTTACTGTCATTCCATATTCTGCACTCATTAGACTGTTCATTCCATTCAGCAGATCCTGTAATTCTTCTTCACTTTCAGCCAGGATAACAATGTCATCAGCGAATCATGTCATTGATATCCTTTGACCTTGAATTTTGATTCCACTCCTGAACCTTTCTTTTATTTCCATCATTATTGTTCGATGTACAGATTGAACAGTACATACCTGTCTTACACCCTTTTTAATCCAAGCACTTTGTTCTTGGTCGTTCACTCTTATTATTCCCTCTTGGCTCTTGTACATATAGCATATTACCTCTCTCTCCCTATAGCTGACTTCTGTTTTTCTCAGAATTTTGAACATCTTGCACCATATTACATTGTAGAACACTTTTTCCAGGTCGACAAAACCTATAAACGTGTCTTGATTTTTCTTTAGTCGTGATTCCTATCAACCACAACGTCAGAATTGCTTCTCTGGTGCCTTTACCTTTCCTAAAGCCACACTGATTGTCTCCCTAGCCTTAAATGACAGCTGTAGGATAGTTACAGGCTGCCTAAGGCCAACCCCCGTGGACAAAGTTCGATGTCTTGCTGGGATTGCTCCATGTGACATCAGAAGAGAGGTCGCCGCTATCATCGAGAGGTGTAAATCAAATACAGTGACCTCACATCCACTCCTTGGACATCAACCTGTAAAGCTAAGACTGAAGTCCAGGAAGAGTTTCCTGACAACTTCATAGCCCTTAGAAGGGTCAGCTGCCACTACCTATCTCATCAAGTGGAAAGACAGATGCCAACACCTGTCAAACTGTATGACACCATAAGAATCCCTGCTGTCTGGACACATGGAGAAGTGGGTCATCTGAAAGTCCTTGAACAGACTACGAGGGACAATCTCCTTAAATGGAACTTCCAACTGCCATCACAACACAGTGCGAATGCAGTGAATTGCAGTCAACTCGGCATCTCTTCAAATATAACTCATGCCCAACCAGTTGTAGCATGAAGTACTTAACATCTTCAGCACCCAATGCTATCGAAATTGCCCAATTCTGGGTGAATAGTGTATAGTTTTTTTTGTATGTATTGGATATGTGTTTATTTTAGTGTACCTCTGACACGAATAAAGAAAGAAGATCTCAGAGTAGCACTTGCAGGCTATGTCGTCAATTACTTGCTGGATTTATTCCAATCTCTGTCTTCCTCTATAATTTTTGCTCTCTATACCTCCCTCTAGTACCATGGAAGTAATTCTCTGATGTCTTAACAGATGTCTTATCAACCTGTCCCTTCTCCTTGTCAACGTTATCCACATACTCCTTTCCTCTCCGATTTTGCACAGAACCTCCTCATTCCTTACCTTATAAGTCCACCTAATTTTTCCTATTCGTCTGTTGCACCACATCTCAAATGCTTTGATACTCTTCTGTTCCGGTTTTGCCACAGTCCATGTTTCACTACCATACAAGTCTATGCTCTAAATGTACATTCTCAGAAATTTCATCCTCGAATCAACGCTTATGTTTGATACTAGTAAACTTCTGTTGGCCAGCAATGCCCTTTTTGCCAGTGCTAGTCAGCTTTTGATGTCCTCCTTGCTCCGTATGTCACTGGCTATTTTGCTGCCTAGGTAGCAGAATTCTGTAACTTCATCTACTCCTTGACCATTAGCTCTGATGTTAAGTTTCTCGCATTTCTCATTTCTACTATTTCTCATTACTTTCATCTTTCTTCGATTTACTGTCATTCCATATTCTGCACTCATTAGACTGTTCATTCCATTCAGCAGATCCTGTAATTCTTCTTCACTTTCAGCCAGGATAACAATGTCATCAGCGAATCATGTCATTGATATCCTTTGACCTTGAATTTTGATTCCACTCCTGAACCTTTCTTTTATTTCCATCATTATTGTTCGATGTACAGATTGAACAGTACATACCTGTCTTACACCCTTTTTAATCCAAGCACTTTGTTCTTGGTCGTTCACTCTTATTATTCCCTCTTGGCTCTTGTACATATAGCATATTACCTCTCTCTCCCTATAGCTGACTTCTGTTTTTCTCAGAATTTTGAACATCTTGCACCATATTACATTGTAGAACACTTTTTCCAGGTCGACAAAACCTATAAACGTGTCTTGATTTTTCTTTAGTCGTGATTCCTATCAACCACAACGTCAGAATTGCTTCTCTGGTGCCTTTACCTTTCCTAAAGCCACACTGATTGTCATCTAACACACTCTCAATTTTCTTTTCTATTCTTGTATATCATTCTTGTCAGCAATATGGATGCATGAGCTGTTAAGCTGATTGCATGATAATTCTCGCACTTGTTTGCTCTTGCAGCCTTCGGAATTGTGTGATGATGTTTTTCCAAAAGTCAGATGGTATGTCATCAGACTCATACATTCTACATACCAATGTGAATAGTCATTGTGTTGCCACTTCCCCCAATGGTTTTAGGTTTTCTGATGGAATGTTATCTATCCCTTCTGCCTTATTTGATCTTAAGTCCTCTAAAGCTCTCTTAAATTCTAATACTGGATCACGTATCTCTTTTAAATCAACTCATGTTTCTTCTTCTATCACATTAGTCAAATCTTCCCCATCACAGAGACCTTCAATGTACCCTTTCCACCTACCCGCTCTCTCCTCTGCATTTAACAGTGGAATTCTCATTGGACCCTTGCTTTTAATTTCACCAAAGGTTGTTTTGACTTTCCTATATGCGGAGTCAGTCCTTCCGACAATCACTTCTTTTTCGATTTCTTCACATTTTTCATGCAGCCATTTCATCTTGACTTCCCTGTACTTTCTATTAATTTCGTTCTTCAGCAACTTGTATTTCTGAATTTCCCTGAACATTTTTGTACTTCCTTCTTTCATTGATCAACTGAAGCATTTCTTCTGTTACCCATCGTTTCTTCACAGTTACCTTCTTTGTACCTATGTTTTCCTTTCCAACTTTGGTGATTGGCCTTTTTAGAGATTTCCATTTCTCTTCAACTGTTCTACCTATTGAGCCATTCCTCATTCCAGTGCCCATAGCCTTAGAGAACTTAAAGTGTATCTCGTCATTCCTTAGTACTTTCGTATCACACTTCTTTGTGTATTGATTCTTCCTGACTAATCTCTTAAACTTCAGCCTACTCTTCATCACTACTACATTGAGATCTGAGTCTATATATTGTCCTTGGTACACGTTGCAATCCAGTATCTGAATTCGGAATCTCTGCCTGACCATGATGTAATCTAACTGACATCTTCCCATATTACCTGGCATTTCCAAGTCTACCTCCTCCTCTTGTGATTCTTGAACAGAGTATTCACTATTACTAGCTGAAATTTATTACAGAACTCAATTAGTCTTTCTCCTCTCTCATTCCTTGTCCCAAGTCCACATCTCCCTGTAACCTTTCCTTCCGCTTATTCCCCTACAACTGTATTCCAGTCCCCAGTGACTATTAGATTTTCATCTTCCTTTATGTACTGTATTACCCTTTCAATATCTTCATGTATACATGAACTATCATTATTGGTGTTGGTTTGTTGTCAAATCTGATAAGAACAACCCTATCTCTGAACTGTCACAGTAATGTTCTTTCTTCTGTACCTTCTTAGCCATAATGAGTCCAACTCCCGTTATACCATTTGCTGTTGCTGTCGATATTACCCTATATTCATCTGACCAGATACCCTTGTCTTCTTTCCATTTCACTTCACTGATTCCTAGTATATCTAGATTGAACCTTTACATTTCCCTTTTCAGATTTTCTAGCTCCCATACCACATTCAAACTTTTGACATTCCACACCCTGACTCGTAGAACGTTATCCTTTTGTTGGTTATTCAATATTCTTCTCATGGTCACCTGCTCCTTGGCAGTCCCCTCCCAGAGATCCAGATGGGGGCTATTTCGGAATCTTTTGCCAATGGAGAATCATCATGACACTTTTTCAATTACAGAACACATGTCCTGTGGATAAATGTTATATGTCTTTAACACAGTGGCTTCCTTTGCTTTCTGCATCCTCACGCCATTGGTCATTGCTGATTCTTCCATCTTTAGGGACAGTTTCCCACCCCAAGGACAAGAGAGTGCCCTTAACCTCTGTCCGCTCTTCTGCCCATTTTGACAAGGCCGTTGGCAAAGTGAGGGTGACTTCTTATGCTGAAAGTCTTCGTCTGCCAGTGTTGATTATTAATCAAAATTTAAGCTGTGGTGGGTTTCGAACCTGGGACCGAGGACATTTTAATTACTAATCAAAGGTGCTAACCCTCTTTTTTTTATTTTTTTATTTGAGGTGTTTGTTGTGTCTGTTGATTTTTTATTGTCTTTCATAGGTGCTAAACACAACATACAGAAACTAAAAGTGCCATTCAAACATCCAAATGTAAAAATGGCTCCTAACACTGTCTAGAGTTAGAGAGCATGTATCCAGGTTGGATTCTTGCAAACTTAAATGGTATTTAGTCCCCTGAATATACCAGGCATGAACGTTAGTTTCTGAACGTTGAGTTATCTCCACATTTCGCTTCTCATACCCAGAACACTGCAACTAGCCGGAGGACTCGTGAATAACAAACCCAAGTAATTGGAAAAACATGTTCTATATTTCACACGTCGCCGCAAGATATCATGATGCTCTTTCAGTATGTACCAGAAGTCTATGATCTTCTTGCTGTCAGTGCAATACAAATAATATGTCACCATCCCCTTTATCCAGTTTACGGCGTTTATTGTGGTGGTGGGAAAGTATACTCTGTCCGGGAACAGCAGGTCATCAGCTTTGATCGCCGTGTGCACTGTACACAGTAAAAGGGCCAGCATTTTCCTCGTTAGAAGCCAACAGTCAATTGCCGTGCAACAAACAAAACAGTACTCATTGGAGTCAATGACTGCACAGTGGGGGCATATCGATGTGTCAACCAGATGAATAGAGTGCAGTCATTGACGGTTCGGGATGTTGCAGTTCACCACTACGTCTGTAGGGAGAGAGGGAAGATGGACCATTTGCCATATTCTCTGACACTGTATCGCCAGGTATTTTGTTCGGCCACATTGCAAGATTGTTGCTGAAGGAAGCTTCGATATATGTCTTTCGTTGTGGGTAGCCTGGTCTCCAGCAAACTGTCCTGAATGTAACTGTAATTGATGAAGGAGTCCTGAAGATGTGCGAGCGGTGCTGTGATGTGGCCAACACTGACTGTTGGACATAGTGACTGGGGAGCCACTTCGTTGATCACAGTGCCCATTAAGGTGATGTACTCAATTATCCAATAGCTTTACATCATACTAAGAAATAGCGCATGCACCCTGTTCTTCATTTTTATGAGTCGGATGCCTCCTCCTGTCGATGGCAGTGTCAAGGTATCGTAACAGATTTTGAAGAGGAGGTCGGCACTTACGAAATGTCTGAAGGCTGACTGTAGTCTTGATTTGATCATGGTGGGCAACGGCAGTGTGTGTCCCAAGTGACTTATTTCAGTGCCAAATAGACGTTGACATAATGTGCATGCTGGAACATATCTATGGCGCACAGTGCATGTTGTCTTACTAATGTGCGAATGTGGCACAGTAGCCGTCGATAATTATCCGCCACTGTACTTTGTATGTTTCCATGGAACCCCACTCCCAAACACTTGAGTGGGGACCTTGGTAATGGACCCTGCTGTCCCTGGTGGCAGCCCTCTGCCCACTTCCATACATCAGGTCTTTCATAGGTTGATGACACTACCTACCACTGCTCCATACTGCTGGAGCCATTCAGTGTCACCTGGATTTTGTCTCCCGACTTGACGAAAAGAACAATTTCGTCGGCGTTGCACGGCAGTGGAAAGATGCGGTCCGTAGTTGGACGCATTCAAGTCGTCATCGAAGGCCTTGGAGTAGTGCAGGTTCAAGAGCTACTGCAAATAAGATGGCCGAAAGAGGGCAACCTTGCCACACTGAGTGCTGGATCATGAAATGTTCTGAGTTAACACCATTCACCAAAACTGTAGAGTTTGCGCCATTAATCAACCTCAAGATCTTGTCCGCAAACAAGGAGGGATTTCCATCTGTTCGTGACCCATCGTGGGAACACATGGTCCACTAGGTCGAAAGCATGTTCTAAATCCACTGCCACGAGGGCTTCTCGTAATCAACAAACTGACATCAATGCTACAAACCGACATCAATGCTATGACATCCCTGTATGCTCCTAGAGTTGTGTGTATATTGCTCTTCCCACCTAGACACATTTGATCTAAATGTATGTTGTCCTCTGTCACCACTTGAAGGTGAGCACGGAGGATACATGCAGAGATTTTGTAGTCTCCAATCAATAATGTCAAAGGCCGCTGGTCTTATGGTCTAAGAACACTACTTGGTTTTCGAATGGGTATCATGATACCCTCTGTGAACTCGGTAGGGACACTTAAGCTAGGTGTTATGTGTTCATTGTACATCTGTACCCATGTTGGTCCCATCGGAGGAGTAAAGGTGCGGTAGAACTCAAGAGGGAGCCCATCTGCTCCAGGGATTTGTTTAACGTACCACACTTTAGGGAGCGTCCAGATCACCTATGGTGATTTCAGCCATAAGGCCACTGCCTCAGTGGGCTGCTCGTCCGTTGCCATTTCGCGAAGCACATCTGTCTGTCCTGCTCTGTCCAGTGGTCTTCTGCGTAGAAACTGCGATAGTGGTGAGCAAAAGCACATGCAATATATTTCTGTAACATGGCCCACAATCCATCAGCCATTTCGATATCCTGTGTTAAGTGTATGTTGCTGCTGCTTTATTTCTCTCATTGTAGAGTGTAATGATGGTGATTCGTTGCGTAATCTGTCAAGCATCCTCACGCGTACTTTAACTCCTTCCATCTTCACTGCTGTAAGATGCAGCAGTTGTGCTTTGATACGTTGGACAACCTGCTGATGATCGGAAGAATGTGGTTGTTTTGCCAGCTCACGCAGGGCTGTGAAATAAAATTCGGAAATTGCCAGTTGCCAGTGTGACGTATCATGGCCATATCGTGTGAAAGTTCTGCATGAAGCTGGTTTGATGCAGCAGAGCCACCATTTAAGCGTTGAATCGTACGTACGTTGATGCCGTTGACATTGTCGCCATGTGACTTCAACCTCCCGTAAACAGTTCTCATCCCGCTGGTGAGTAACATTAAGTTTCCATGGGCCTTTACTGCACCATGTCATCTGTTGTGGTCGAGTGATGGTGCAGATGTAAGCCTGGTGGTCTGTAAAGGCCGTAGGCCACACCTTAGCATCAATCGTTCCCTTGCGTAGCCCACGGGACACATACACCGTGTCTAGTCGACTAGCCGAGTGGCTTATGAAGTGCATATATCCGCGGCTGTCACCGTGCGTCATTTCCCAGGTGTCATGCAGTGCAAGATCCCAGACCAGCATCTGTAATGCTAGGCAAAGAACGAAGTGTGGTCGTTGGTCGTCGAGCCACAGAATGGAGTTGAAATCGCTGATGACAATACAATTCTCCTGATGCCCTCGAAATAGCGGTGACACTTCCTTTGTGTAAAAGGTTGTGCATTCATGTCTCTTGGTCAAACCAGACGGTGCATAAACATTACCAAGCGGACATCCCCTACAGCCAGGGCAACACCATGGGTCGATGGTAAGTATTCCACATCTTCCACCACTATTCCTTCTCGTACCAGTATGGCTGTGCCACCACTATCGTCGTAACCCGTTTAACGATAGACATCATATCCATAAAACTCAACTGGGCCATCATTTCGTACCTCCTGCAGAAAAACTATAATGACATCCGCTGCCCGCAGCATGTCTTGCAGCATTCGCATCTTTACTCAAATGCGAATACCATTGGTGTTAACTGTACCAATACAGAAGGTGTGTGACATTTTATCGGTTATGCATTGCTGGAAAGTCACGCATATAGTGATCGGCCATCAACGGAGCATTCTTCCTGGACCGGGACCACACGACACGGCCACATTGGCTGCCGTGGACAAGGTTCCCTCCCGACTTGTTGTCGGTGAGAGCCACTGATTGAACATTGACCTCCTGCATCTCATCAGTTTGTTCCATTTCTTGTGTCCAATCTACTAATGCACTGGTGAGGACACTTGCTGTTGACGGGCATTCATCTGCAAGTGGGACATCATCTTGTTTCATATCTGTATCCACTGCATCTCTCTGGTGTGCCGGCTTCTCCACAGTTTGTAGCACTGACACTGTGGGTGTGACGTCCTGGCCTGGCATTGGAAACAAATCGTGATCATTCCCACTGTCTTTTGTTTGTCACCTCGGTTGTGGTGCTCCTCTTCTGTTGACAGCCGCCTCTTCTTTCACTTCTTCAGCCGCTGTTTTCATGGTGGACCTTCCACATCTGCTGAGTGGTGCTGTTCAGTGCAATCCTCTAGTGGATCCACTTCCATATCTGAAGATGGGTTCGATTGGAGTGTGGTAGGACGATGACTCCACCACTGTTGTGGGGTGTCTGGTTGGTGGTGTGACTGTCATGTGCCATCAGTGACGTGGGATTGGGGGTGACACTTGCAGACTCTACGGGCAATGGCGTGTCGTGCGCATTGCCCACGTCATTCCATAGCGCTTCCACGTACGTAATAGGCAGCGATGTTATCTGCTGTGGTAGGTCTTTTTTGTCCCGAGGTAGCTGTACTAGATGTCGCTGGAGACAGTCAGTTTGGATATGGCCTTCGTGCCCGCAGCCAGAGCAGTTTTTCGGTTGACCATTGTACATAACGATGGCTCAGCAGCCACATATTGTCACATAATTCTTATTTGGCGCACTCTGTTGGGTACAGGATACGTCTTGAAGCTGGTCCATTTCTCCGCAGCATGATTAAGGACTGTGCTGTAGGGGCCAAGTGCTGCGATAACCATGTCCGCAGGAACTTCAAAATGGAAGTTTGAATATACATATTGGTCTCACTGCGAGGCCAGCGTGATCAACAGAAACCACACCCTCGTTCCTGATTGGTAAATTGCTATCATCTCCTGGGGAGCTAGTTCACCACTTTGCACATGAAACTTTCAGTTTCGTGTGCTTTTGACCTTGTGTATTGTGCGTCGAACATGAACTTGAGATCGCCTTCCGGTAAGAAAGAGCCATCGTGATCTGTAGTAATCAATGCACCGCTATGCAAAGCCTCACAGATGTAAACAAAGCTCGCACTAAACAGCCGCGACCGGTGCGTTAGGATGTACTTTCCTCAGTCTTACGTGACATTCCACATCTGTGTGACACTGTTTGCCACATTTGTAACAAAAGTTAGTAAATTATTTACCAGTCATTACCTGTACTGTGCTCTCTGGTTTTCTACACTTAGTTGCGATATGACCTCTCAAGCCGCATGTAAAACATTTTAAGTCCTTGATTTCTTTTGAGCCCTTTACCATTTCCCTTCTGCAGTTAAACTTTACCCTCAGGGCCAGTCCCTGCTCTTTCATGGACAATATCACACTTTTCTCTTGCAGTGCTAACTCCACTGCCACTGCCAAACCGATTTCATCGCCTCGGCTTTGCACTATCGTATGAATTCTATCGTTGCTTAGGCCATGAATGAAACAAGCCCTTCCTAATGAATCTACCAACTCCATGGCGCCTATTACGTTCTCCTGACTTGTAACCCAACTTATGGCTTCCCTGAAATCTTTCTGCATTTCATCAATTCTGCTTGCCCATAACGAGATCGGCTCACCTTGTCCTTGCCTTGCCTTGCACACATAATAGTCTATAGTGTGTTTACTTAAACAGTTCTCTTCTAGAATGTACTTCACCTCTTTCCATGCACCTGCTCTTTTGCTGACTTGAAGTCTTGATCTTGCTTCACCTTAGCTTCTACAAATTTCAGTAACATTTCGTGTTCCTCTGTCTTAACTAATGCGAATGCCGCATCCACATTCTCGATAAACTTCCTAAAGTCTCATTTGTTCCCTTCAAACACTTTTGAAATGATACATAAAGCCTCCTTAACTGACATTTTACCACTATTGGCGGACAAATAAGATTCATTAGTTCAGGGCATTGTACCAATTTTGACAGTGTTAACACTCGAAAGATAAAATATAATTATAACAAGTTCTGATAGGTACCACTTCTTGTGATGTGTCATTCAGTGCTTGCACGCTGCTCGTGTGTCTGCACTGCCATGATGCATTGGCCACTGTCTTTTGCTGCGCCAGCCTCGTCACTCGCCTCAGCTGCCGCTGCTGCTATGGCAGCTGCCGCTGCTGCTGCATCTGCCTCTCAGGGGTCTGAACCCTCAGTTTAGAGCCTGCAAACCCCTGTGCCTTGTTGCTCTGCGCCATGCTGCTGTAGCCATGCGTTACCCTGCACCTGCTCGGACTTCTTTCACTCTGCTGTTGAGGGTCTGACTGTCTACTTGCACTGAAAGTTGCGAGTCGCCACAACTTTCTGCAGGTTGCTACTGTCACTGTAGCAATGTTTACTGGATTCCTTCAATGGATTCTACCTCCCAATTGCCTAAGTGCCTTTGTGGTACACCACTCTTGGCACCAAAATTTATTTATGTCACGTGCCAAGCATGAGTTTGCTTTAGGCTGAGCGACATTGTTCATAACCAGAGGTTAGCTGGTTGGCAGACTTTTGACCTAGCTAAGGAGTTACAGTCACTGGTCTGAAGGTAGAAAGGCTGTGAGGTGACTGAAGTAACTCTCCAGAAACTTTTAACAATTTGAGGTTTATTCAGAAATACAATGAATGGATTGTAATTGCTCTAGGTGAGATGCTTCCAATAAGCAGCCAATTCAGATACACAGATGGTGAAATGACCAACACCATTCTGTCTGCTCTAAGAATCCAATCCGCAAGACTACCTCAGAGTCTTGCCCATCAGCTCTAGTTGCTACAGCTGCTAAGTTAATAATGAGCATCAAAAGCGATACAGGGATTGGTGAACACAGGGTTGTCGTAGCAAGACTGAATATTGTAATCGCCAAATCCTTCAAAAAGAAACGAAAAACACCTATTCAAAAAAGCAGATAAAAATTCACTTGATGCCTTTCTGAGAGACAATCTCCACTCATTCTAAATTAATAATATAAGTGTAGACCAGATGCGACTTGAATTCAAAGAAATAGTATTGGGAGCAATTGAGAGATTTATACCAAATAAATTAACAAACGGCGGAGCTGATCCTCCTTGGTACACAAAACAGGTTAGAACACTGTTGCAGAAACAACAAAACAAACATGCCAAATTTAAACAGATGCAAAATCCTCAAGATTGGTGATCTTTTACAGAAGCTATAAATTTAGCGCGGACTTCAATGCGAGATGCTTATAACAGTTTACACAACAAAACTTTGTCTCGAAACCAGGCAGAAAATCCAAAGAGATTCTGGTTGTATGTGAAGTATGTTAGTGGCAAGAAAAAATCAGTGCCTTCTCTGCGTGATAGCAATGGAGATACTATCAAAGACTGTGCTGCCAAAGCAGAGTTACTAAACACAGCCTTTCGAAATGCCTTCACAAAAGAAGACGAAGTAAATATTCCAGAATTCGAATCGATAACAGCTGCCAACATGAGTAACATAGAAGTAAATATCCTCTGAGTAGTGAAGCAACTTAAATCACTTAATAAAAGCAAGTATTCTGGTCCATACTTAACAATCATATACAACCGTTTACTCCGTGAAAGATCCGTACCAATTTTCAAGGAAGGTAGTAGGAGTAAACCACTTAATTACAGGCCCATTCCACAGAATATTATTGCATACTCAATTGCAGGCTGGAAATGTGCATATTATGCCTGTTGTAGTGTTTTTATGTTATAGCTTGTATCCATTACTCTTAACACATACCAGATAGCTTATACATTTGCTCTGAGAGCTTGAACATGTATGTTCCAATTTAGATCACTTTACCAAAAAAAAAAAAAACCTCATCATTGATCAGTTTAAAATTTGGTTGGTTGTTTTCAAAGAGTGGTAATTTTGTTGCCTTCTGTGGCACGTGTGAAAGCTCACGGCTATAGCTTTTTAAAGTATGTACATA
Source organism: Schistocerca nitens (assembly GCF_023898315.1). NCBI lineage: Eukaryota > Metazoa > Arthropoda > Insecta > Orthoptera > Acrididae > Schistocerca > Schistocerca nitens. Next base: position 65,902,795 of record NC_064620.1, on the reverse strand, counting down.
TTTTTCAGATGAGTTTGTCAGCTCCATAAGTGATAGATATGCTGACACCTGGTGAATTTCTTTCTCTAATCCACTGATTAAAATGCTGGTGCCTTCTGCTTACAGTTTTCTCAGGACATCGATATGGAAGGGAAAGGGAATCAAACCTATTGTGGATTCTTGCAATACATAATGTTTGTTTATAGTTTTTTCTAACAAGTATGTTGTTATATGGAGTTAGCAAGATGTGATGTCCGAACACAGGAGACATTTACGTAAATGGGCATAGGAAGAGCGTACAGGAAGCATGAACATGGAGTCTGTGTAATACTATTAGCGAAACTAGTAAGATGTCTCACAAGTTTCGTACCTCTGTCAGCCTGTATAATGTTGCAATTGAGTGGTAGCCCTAGTGGTATAATACAAGTGTATACCCCTACAATGGACAAGGAAAATGAAGAGATAAGAATTTTATGATAGTATAAATGGAATATGATTTGACAGTTGTGATGGGAAATTTAATCTGAAAGTAGGGGAAGGTATAAGATCAGACATGTTAGGACTATTTGGACTAGGAGAGAGGAATTCTAGAGGTGATGATCTCGAAAATTTTGTGGTGTCAATTTGTCTAGTGATTCTGAACACCTGGTTTAAACTTCCACCTAGAAGATTGTATACAGGGAAGTCCCCAATGGACGGGCCTGGGAAATGTGTGAGAAACCAGATTGATTTCATACTAGTAAATGAATGTTTCAGGATCAGTTGCTGCACATCAGTAAAAACATACCAGGGAGCAGATGTAAACTCTGACCCACAGATTGTAGGAGTTAATAAAGTTAGAATGAAGAGAGTGAAGAGAAAGAAAAAGCAGATCTACAATTTGAGAAAAATCAAAGATCTGATAGAAAAGCAGAATATACAAACAGAACTCAACTTGGCAATTAACACAGAAGACATCACAAGTAACAATGTCCATTTAGAATTGAACAGAATCCAGAATGTTGTACAGCAAATAAAAGAAAAGTACACGAAACCAAAGAGAAAGGGCAAGTAGTCATGGATCCTGAATCTGATAGAGGAAGAAAGATTAAATAAGGGAAACCCAACGGAATACAGGAAGATAAACATGGGCATCAGAAGAAAAATAAGCGACGCAAAAGAAAAAGTGGAGCAATGTGAGGAAATCGAGTTTTATCAAAGTAAATGTGATAGTTTCAATGTACACAAGAAAGTCAAAGACATAAGAGGGAAATACAGGAAGAGCATCAGTGGAAAATTAGTGGATGAAGCAAGGAACTTGATGGTGGGATTAGAAGACAAGAAAAAGTCATGGAAAAATATATATAAAATTTATTTTATGACACTATATGTACTTTTAATCCAAGTCCAAATGAAACAAGGGGTACAGATATGCTAGAAGTAGAGGTTCAAACAGCCATCAGCCAGCTGGGGAACAGAAAGGCTGAGAGACCAGATAAAGTAGAAACAGAGTTCTTAAAATTGATGGATGAAGAGTGTGTAAAATGGTTAACCCAAATTTTCAATTGAATTTATGTATATGGAAAAATTCTATCAAAGTTGCCGAAATTAGAGTTCATTACCCCGTCAAAAAAAGCCAAATGCAAAACAATGCAGAGATTATTGTACAATAAGCTTAATGAACCATATCATGAAATTATTTCTGAGCATGATACACAGAAGAATATGTAGACTATGTGAGGAACAGATGACCCCTAATCAGTTTGGGCTTGTTAATGCTGTGGGTACAAGAGAAGCCTTGTTCATTGTACAAGTATTGTTTCAGAGATGTAAACAAAAGTGTATTTGCTTGCCTAATAGATTACCAGAAGGCTTGTGATAGAGTAAAATATGACAAATTAACGGAGATTTTGAGCAATATTGGAATGGAGGAAAGAGATCTGTGAATCATCAAGAACGTATACTGGAATCAAACAGCATTATGGGCTTGAAACAAAAACCACATGGACAAAACTCATGGTCATAAGTAAGGAAAATATTACAGGAGAAAACTTAGAAAGAATAAAACAATATACATACCTTGGAACCATAATAAATGAAAATTGGGGTAACTCGTAAGAAATCAAGATTTGCATTGAGAAATCAAGAAGTGTGCTTCAGAAAAGGAGTGCTGTCTTCAAAAGCTGTCACCTAACTGTAAGAACAAAAATCAGGCTTTTGCACTGCTGTGTATATTCTGTCCTCCTGTGTGGAGTAGAGACATGGACCTCAAATAAAAACACTGAGAAGAAGCTGGAGGCCTTTGAATTGTGGCTTTATAGGTGGGTCCTGAAAATACCTTGGACCCAGAGAGAGACAAATGTGGAAGTTTTGTGAAGAATAATCACAACACCTAAATTAATCAAGGTAGGAAATGACGAAAGTAGCAATATCTAGGACACATCATGTGTAATACAAATAGATATTATTTGCTACAAAAATACTTTAGGGAAAATCAACTGCAAAAGAGGTCCTGGACGAAGATGAATATCTTGGTTTGACAACTGTAGATTCTAGTTCAATATGTCTTCAACAGAACCATTCCATGTTGCTATCAACAAGAGAAGAATAGTCATCATGATCACCAGCATGCATAGGCACTGAAAGAAGCTATTGTTCTTATGGTGCTTCCTGTGGTTGTGCCTTTTAAAGAATAACTTCTTATTGCCAGTTAGTAAGATTTGATCAAATCTAATTCCCTATCTTTCCAGGTTATTTACGAGAGTTGCGTGATCTATAATATAAAACACTTTTTATGTACATGTAATTTTATGTTCATAATTGTACGTTAAACTGTTTAAGTTATAAACTTCTTATCTAGTCACTCTACTCCACATTTATTCATTTTATTTTAGCCATCTCAGTGCATGCTGAAAGATGCATCATTTAATACATCCATTTACCTCCACTCCCTTTCCATTTCCATCCTAATTGTGTATGAGAAAAGCAATTGTAGGAAGCTTCTGCATAAATGCGGGATGTAATTACACATAGACTATATGTTACAGCACACAAATCAATCAGGTCGCCACATAGGTGCCGACTGGTTTTCTAACTGCAAGTAATCAGTTGTTGTTCTGGGTAAATTCGTGCCCCCCCCCCCCCCTCAACTACAAAAAAAAAAAAAAAAAAAAAAAAAAAAAAAAAAAAAAAATTTTGCTGGTCACCTGACCTGGGGAGGTTGGGGTGCTGAGCCACCACTGCACTTCCACTAAAGGGAGAAATAAATAATAGTCAGTTTATGAAATTGCTTGTTGATCCAGGCAGAATCACATTCAATGTCTGCATTGCATGAAAGTTGCAGCCTCTTCACGTGACGTCTGGCACAGCACAGCGTAGTATGCATGCCATCCGTGTCTCGATTTGGTGTGGCCACTGTATTGCTAGGAGTGAGAGATGCACTTGGGCCCGTGCTGTAGTGGAGTATGTATCAGCACAATTTTAGGCATTCAGTTACATCAGTTGAAATTGATTAGTGACTTAACTTTCTTTTACCTGGATAGTTAGTGACCTGTCACACTATGCAGTTACTAGATCAGGCTGTGCTAAGGCTACTCCACAGTTTTAAATTGCACGCTTCAACATAAAAGGATGTGTTCTGTCATAGCCAGGTCTCTGAAAACAAATGTGGCTTGTTTATAATATAAGGCAGGTGTTGGCTGCAGCTCTTTTCTTCCATGGGTTACATATCCAGGTTTTGTGCATTAGGTGCAGCAGACAGAGAAACAACTCACTTGGCAAACATAGAGGCTCACCATAAACGAGCTGTGCCACAGATGCCTGACAGTCCTCCTCCATTGCACTCCACAGTCCAAGGAGCACTAGTGAGACTGTGTCCACCTGAGACCAAGTTGTGTAGCTCTTTATGACAGCCTTAAGAAGACAGTAAAAGCCGTCTACCATACCATTAGAAGCCACATGACACAGCGTCATTCTTCTGAGGTGAATGCCATACAGTCGTGCCATGGAATGGAACACCACAGCATCCCATTGGTAACTTTGGCCAAATGTCACCTGTGCCATACAACTTTAAGTAGTGACATCAGCCATACCGATCTCTGTCTCACCTTTTAGTGGTAAAATTTATGGGAAGCTCATGAATCTTTCAATCACTGTAAGTCAGCAGCAGAAGTTGTGAGAAACGGGTACTGGGCCAATGAGTTTCACATGCAAAAGTCTAATTTGGGGGCAGCTGGTGAAATGATGAAGATGTGGCCTTAGACTATAAACCTGAAATATTTTGTGGCACCGTAGGCAGCCAGGAGCTCTGTATAAAATAGTGGCCAAGAACACTGTTTTTCTGGTACCTTTTTGGAGAAAAACTCTAAGGGGTTGCTGCAGAGCTGCATCCACAGAATAGGCTGACACCTCTAAAAACATTGTCAGAGGGACTCCAGCAACAGGATATGCGAGCAGTGCAATCCAGGACAGGCTGGTTCGATGTGCTTTGAATACTTCTTGTAGGTCATTATTCCACATGGGGGTTATAGAGCCATGCACTGTAAGCCCAAATAGCATCACATGTAGTGTCACTCAGACTTTGACACTGTGAGGCATAAAACCGGCACTATGAGATATAAAATGACAATGAAGGCTGTTACATGTAGACACAGTTCCCGCAATGGCATCAGGACCGGGTACTATCTTAACAGGGCAACCTTCTCTGAAGTTGGAGACGGCATATAAATTGAATCCGACATAGCCCACATTCGTAGTGCTGATAACATAGATAGTACAGATGATAGAGACACTGTTGTGACTATTAAGTCTTTCACAACAGAGTCCTTGCATAAAAAGTTCTTGGTTTACTTGCTGTGTCAAATTTGGGTAAAATCCGGACCTTTCGATGGCTACCTCTGTCATCTTCGTCAGGGGTAAAACTGACTGTCATGGACCAGTGAGGCTTCCGCTTTTTAAGCAGTGGACGCCACCTCTGTACGCACCGTTTTCACTGTGACGTCATCCAGCCAATGAGAAGCCGTCCACTGCTTAAAAAGTGGAAGCCTGACCTGTCCACGACAGTCAGTTTTATCCCTGACGAAGATGACGGAGGTAGTCATCGAAAGCTTGGGATTTTATCCAAATTTGACTTGGCAAGCAAACCGAGAACTTTTTATGCGATAGAGACACTGGTTGTAATGCAGTGACTTCAGAATGAATAACGACGAGATGGACTCAGCAGAGCAGAGTGGCAAGGAGATTAGGTGCAGGTCCTTCCAGATGATTTGATCTTTCTCAAGGTTCAAAAGACACCATTAAGCTGCATGTGCACATCCTCTGGGCATACTGTGTTGCGATCTCCACCTGAAAAGATCCAGTAACATTAGACACATCCAGAAAGCCTCAGTGTACTCACACCATTCTTCATCTGTAAGAATGGCTTTTTTCTGTGCCAGAAGTAAGTTTGCATAAGGATGGAATTTTAATCAAAATATCCTATGGGAATGGAAATCCTGGGGAATCAAAGTAACACAGATAATTGCATGATGCAGACAGTCTGCATTAATGCTAGGAGTTGTGCAGCAGTAATCAGTACACAGTCATACTATCTTCAGTCAGACTCATTTAGGTTTTCTTCTGCATATTCAATTATTCATTCTGAAAATCAAGATTATTGGGCCTCAAAACTCAGCTTCACTTTCTTTACTAGATTCCAAGTGATTTGTCGTCATGATTAAGACATGGAGCTCTATTGAGAAAAACAGATCTAAGTCTCAGTTTGTCTGTCCTAAATTGAATTTTCTGTGCTTTGTGTAAATTACTGCAATCCAGAGTCTCCACTGAGTAGACAGTGTTGAGTTCATTTCCCCATCCATATCTAGTTGAACTTAGCTCTGCTCAGTGAGCAAACTGTTGAGAGGTTGATGAACACAAGTAGAAGACGATATTAACAACAGCCTTCTGCTCCTTTCAGAAGTAGTAGTTTTTGTTTCTTCTCCTGCATCTTTGTGTGCCTGGCATTGTCCTTTCCTCTGTTTATTCTTCTGTTTATAATTAGTTAATAAAATCTATTTCAAATTTTTCAATTAAATATTTATCAAATCTGGATTCAATTACAAGTGATGCAGTCGAGAAAACTTAAAGAGAATTTGAAAACATAATTATTTAAGTTGATTAGTTACTTAATTAAGATTAATGTTACTACTGATTGATTGCAAGCAAATAAAAAGAAATAAGTCTATAATTTGAGATTATTATCCAAACAGTTATATCATGAGCATGTGCTTAATGACATAGAAAGAGATACGAATTATAGGCTCATCATGGCAATGAATAATTTGTAAAGAAACAATAATGATTTTGATAGAATAATTAGCTATTTGTCTCGGACATTGATATTGTGCTGAGCGAACAATTGCGGTAAATTTTTTTTAATTAATTAAAGAATACATCATGTTCCATTAAGTATCTTGGAATTACTACATTCAGGCCATAACACATTTACACCTTAATGGTTTTTGTTCCTGATAATGTAATCATATATCGTTAAGCTCTCAGGTTTTCAAATGTTGTCGTTCGCAATCACCAACAATCATTGTTTCCTTGTCATCCCGTCCAGTAAGTCTCCCCTCATGCGAGGGTCTGGGCAACTTTTCTGAACACTCCCTACTTTCCTAAACCTCACTAGTCATTTTCCTTCAGCTCTCTTCCTTCCTCTTCAATCCTTCTGCCTGAAGAAGGAACAGCTAGCTTCAAAGGATTGCAAATTTCAATATGTTGATTAGTGTGTTCTCTTGCTGCCACTTGGCGAGTAGATCTTTTGTCCGTTCATTTTCAAAAATTGATTATTTTCATTGAAAATATAATCAGTTTCAGTTGAAATGCAATTTACAAAATCACAATACAAGACACAAAAATAATTTTCATGTTGATTTTGCTGACTAATCTGGTATTCAGAGTTAAGTTACAGACTCTGATGTAGTTCTGTTCAACAAACACTATAACATAAAGCAAGACATTATGAATCCCTCATATCAACATCTTCATTTCCCCTCTATCCAACATCTGGTCAGGTTGGGATATCAATGATCCATCGCCACTTTACTCGGTCTTTCCACCATTCTTCTTCCACAATTTGGTTCCATAGTAGGTTTCTCCTCCTTAAACTCATCTTTCTCGGTCTTCCTCTTGGCCTCTTGCCCTCAATCTTGAACGCCATCATTCTTCTTGGTATTCTTCCCTCTCCCATCCTCTTCACGTGCCCAAACCATTTTAATCTATTCTTTTCAATTTTCTCAGTCAACTTCTCCACCCCAATTTCCTTCCTAACATCTTCATTTTTCACTATGTCTCTTCTCGTCTTCCCTAGCATACTTCTCAGAAACTTCATTTCACTGGATTTTATCGTACTCTACTCTCCTCTCTTCTAGTCATAGTCCAAGTCTCTGAGCTGTAAATTAGTATGGCTGTGAAGTAATGTCTTGTATAGCACCAGTCTGCACCTCATTGGTACTTCCCTTCCCCATACCAAACCCCTCACGCACTGGTAAAATTTACTACTTTGTTGTATTCTTTTGCTAATTTCTGTCTCCAAACAAGCTTTCACCATTAATGCACTTGCAAAATATTTAAAGTTGTCCACTATTGCAATATCCTGTCCCTTAATATGAATTAGTTCTTGCCCTTTCTATCCCCTCTGGTTACCACCATGGTCTTGCTTTTCTCCACACTAAATTTCATTCCATATTTCTTGACCTTATCATTTAGGATGTCTATTTGTTTTTGTACCTCCTTACTGCTTGTTCCCCACATCACAATATTATCTGCAAATAGTAACAGCTTCATCTCCCTTCCTCTATGGGCTTCTTTCGTCTCTTTGACTATTTCAGTCATCACCATTATAAATAGTAGTGGTGATATCACACTTAACATTCTTAAACCATTCAGTTCTTCCAACTGGTATCTGTACACAGCTAGAGCTTTTTTCATACATTTCCTGGATGACTTCAAGTGTTTGCTTTCCGACTCCCTTTCTCTTCAAGGTTACCCATTCCTTTACCCTGGGAACGCTCTTTCCCATACTTCCAATGTCTATCCATCAACTGTCTCATACTAAAGATTGGGTCCACTGTTGATCTACTATGACGAAAGCCATACTACTCCTCTTCTAACTGCCCTCCCACTTTTTCTCTCACTCTTCTTTCCAGTATCCTCTCCATTATTTTTGCTACTTGGGATTTGAGTGTGATCCCTCAATAGCTGTCATATACTTTCCTGTCACCCTTCTTGAAAACTGGGATTATTATTCCCTTTCCCCATTCTTCAGGTACAAATTTTTGGTTCCAAATGCATCTTATTAGTCTATATAGCCACTGTAGCCCAACTGGTCCAGATGCCTTTATCATCTCCACAATAATTTCATCTATCCCAGGTGCCTTTCCCATTTTCATTTTTCTCAGAGCTAGTTCCACTTCTAACACCATTATATCCTGCTCTTCTTCCAGATCCGTGCCCCCCTGCCGTACTTCTATTCCCTTTCCAGTGCCGTTCTTCACATTTAGTAATTTATGAAAGTACTCTTTCCATCGTTTCCTTATCTCCTATGGTTGCATTAATAGCTCTCCGCTATACCCTTTCACTAGCTTTGTGTATGCTTTTTCTTTCCTCATACTCTTTGTAATTCCATATATCATCCTCTTACCACTAGTAACATCTTTTTCCAACTCTCGGGTGAATTTCTCCCAGTTTTTCCTCTTTTCTTCTGCTACCATTTTCTTACACTTATTTTTACTATCCTGTTATTTCCTTTTACTTTCAGCTGTTCGGTCTCTGTTCCATTCATGCCAGGCTTTCTTCTTTTCTTTTACTGCCTCTTTCACCCTCTCATTTCACTATGGTGTCTCCTTTTCCTTTACCCTTCCGGACACTCTGCCACAGGTCTTCTCTGCAGAGCTTACAAACGCTTCTTTGAACTTACCCCATTCTTCTACCATATTGCCATACTCGGTGTTAGGGATTTTACACTCAAGAAACTCCTTAAACTTTTCTTGTACCATGCCATCCTTTAGTTTCCACGCTTTTATTTCCTTTCCTTTTCTTCCTTTATGTCTTTCAATTAATCGACTCTCATGTTTGCCACCACCATTCAATGGTCTCCTGGGAGTGCAGTTACATCCGTCAACTGTCTCCGATTTTTCTTTTCCACCAGAAAGTAATCAATGACCATCTTTGTCCGTCTATCACCCCATCCATATCGCGTTATCTTTTGGCTATTCTTTTTACAGAACCACGTGTTGCCCACAACCAGCCTGTTCCTTTCACAGAAGTCAACCAGTTTCTCTCCTTCCTGATTTTTCCTCCCATATCGGCCAATTATCTCCTCCTTCCCTAGCCTTTCTTTGCCTACCTGCGCATTCAGGTCACCCATTACTATTGCTTCCACATCTGTAATATTACTCTCTAATACTTCTAGAAAATCCTCTATGTTCTCTTCTTTATTTCCTGTTTGAGGTGCATGTAGTTGGATGAAGTCCTTCACTACATTCCTTTTCCTCATCCGAATCCTCATCACCCTATCACTTGTGTATTCTACTGCTTCCACATATTCCTCTAGGTTTGGTTTTTCTATGATACCTACTCCATTTTTGGCTTCCTGTCCACCACTCCAGTAGAGTGCGTAGCCTGCCCTCATTTTCCTCCTTCCTCTTCCCTTCCATCTAACTTCACTAAGTCCCATCAGTTCTATGTTCTCCTTTTCCTTGAAGTCTATCAACTCTTCCACCTTCCCAGTAAGGGTCATCACATTAATGATACCCACCTTCATTGTGTTGGTGCCTAGTCGCCCACTTCTCACAGTTCCCCCAGCACCCCAAGAACTGCGTGTCGCCTGCAGGGAATGCCTGAGCCTTTTCCGAGGCTGGTTCTGGAGTACTATTTCATATATAGGCCATTATTACAATAGGGTCACCACTCCCAAAGGCATTTTAGAGCTTCTGCCAGCATAAGTTTAGGCCGCTCCTAACATGGAGAACAGACGCTGTTTGTAGCCGCCCCTCTGTAGTACAGACACTACGCGAAGTAAGGTACGAAGACAGTTCTTCCACTTTTCCACCATTGGGACGTGTAAAATCTTCTTCCGCTTTCCAACCGTTGTCTATCTTCACCTGTTACCCTGGCGAGGGGCCCTTACAGGGTACTACCATCCGGAGCCAGATGGACCCAGGTTTTTTAACAAGGTTGTTACTCCTCCTCCTCCTCCTCCTCCTCCTCCTCTTCCTCTTCCTCTTCCTCCCTCACCTATTGCAAGGTGAGGCCCTGGGCTTGGGACCGGCACTGACGGTCAAAATGAAATTAAAAATGCACTTCATTAGCCACTTCTGCAAAATATCTGAGAATCTAGTTTCAAAGACTGAAAATTCCATAGCTGTATGGCAGTAGCAAAATTCATTGGAAGACTGTTCGACAAAGCAATAGCGTATTGAAACAGGCCCTGATGTCACAGTTTTAAGCAACTATTTTCTTAAAAAAAAATACCGGTATAAACAAGTAAACATAAAGCTATCAATAAAAGATAAACAACAGATATTAAATATAACTGAGAAAGCATCAGCATTTTTCAAAGCAGTAGATTTTCTTCTAATTTACGAGATTGAATTTGACTGATGTAATCATAAACATACTTAAGCATTGTAATTATAGTTTATTGTTGATACAATGTACAGATTAATTTTCTGAGCATTGATTTACCGTTATATGAAACACATCCCGGGCACTTCTCCGAGTTAACGGGATCTGGAGAGCATGACGAATAAATAAAAGAACGATCATATGTGGAATGAGTCAAGGTATACATTAGCTGTCTGGCACCAGTTTTGTACATTACACACACAACTAACTGCTATTTACTGTTTGCGCCTAAAAAGACAAAATCTTTGTAAGAATATTTGCAGGAAAACTTTGGAAATAGCTGCTCTTTTCCACATTTATTTTGAGTTCTTACTGTTTGTCTCCTACTTCTAGCTTAATTATGGCTTATGCATGACCACATTGATATAAATATTAGTCGTGAACAGACTGTAAGAATAGAGGGATGTTTACGGTGGACATTCATACTTGTTGTGCAGCAACAGGAGAATCTTTAAGTCTTGATAATCAAACAATATGCAAAGAGTGCTGTAAATAAAATCTGTTTAAGTTTTCATTTGATATGTGTGTGTTCTCATTTTGTCAATTTTTATCAAATGGGAACTCCAGAAAGCAGTTCCTCTCTTTGAAATAGTTTTGAAAAACACAGTTAATCTTCAGGTGATTTTTTTATGAACAACAAATGCTATTAAAGAATAAATCTACTGGAAAATGTGTTTAAGAACTCCATGATCTTTGATGATGCCTGTACAAGATCTACTATTTACTTTACTCAAGATTCATACTTGTCAAATAAATTGAATAAATAAATTATTTACTATAGCCTCACTGCCCCGGAAGATAATACTTTAAGGTAGCAGAGGGTGAATGTATGCAAAGTAAGCAAATACCCAGTTCTTTGTGTCAGCATAATCGGAAGGACTGTGAAGTGCAACAATTTCTGAACTGTGGTTTCTGTTCCAACATGTTAAGCAGTTAATCACTGTGTAATTTTACACCCATATTTTATGTAGACTATTAATGTCTGTTTCAACTTTCATAATGTGTGTGTTCATCTTATAATTTATACTGTAATTGGATAGGTTAAAAATCTACTCACCAAGTGGTGACAGTAGAAAACATGTATGACCGTTAAAGAAATGTGCTAGATTTTGGAGCCGCTGGCTCTTTTTCCTGGCAGAGGGTTGAAGAGGAAGGAAGAATGAAGGAAAATGACTGGAGAGGTTTAGGAAATGGGGAAGAGTTTAGAAAAGGCATCCAGGAGACTTCCTGGATGACATGAGAAGTCCGTAAGTCCTGTCCCGTAAGTCTCCCCGACTCGGAGTTCTAGATGACTTTCCTGAACTCTCCTCATTTCCTAAACTTTATCGTGTTGCTTGACCCCTCTTCCTTCCCCTTCATCCCTTCTGCCAGAAGTAGGAGTCACTGGTTCCAAAGTCTTGCACATTTCTTTGACCTTCATATATGTTTTCTCCTGCTGCTGCTTAGTGAGTGGATTTATTATTTATCCAATTATGTTATGTTTTCAAAAATTATTTTCATTGTTATATTGTATGCTGATTCTTATTAGCTTTTTTTTCTTTTCTGTTACAGAAGTAAGACTGCGATGGCCAAAGCAAATTCATCAAAGACCAAAAATAAGACCCCCACAATGTTCGGGGAGAAGAATAAAAGAGAAAGTGAGGTAATATACTTCAAAGAATATACTCTCCTTCTGTCCATTTTTGCATATGGTTGAAGCTAATAACATTCCTTAGCAGTCTGTACATAAACACTTTCACAGCCTTGCTGTTATGTTATCATTAGAACAGCTCTTAAAAGAAATTGTAAAGATAGTGGAAAAAATGTAGTATCACTGTAGTAGCAAAATTTGACTGTTGTTGAGCATGTTACATTTGGAGTTTAAGTGCTTTTCAAGTGTAGCTTTTGTTTTCTCTATTTCTCACAGCATACGATTGGAAATACTGTTCTTGTAATACTATTCATAAAAATATAAAATTTTGTCACGGTTTTCCTATGTAACTCTTAACATAATATTGCTTTTTAATAGAAGTAATTAAATATAAGTGACAAATTTTAAGTGAAATTTATAAGCAAGATAAAAATATTTAAATCAATACTTGTGAATTACACTAATCATGACCGCAGTGTTGAAGAGGTGAGTACAGTATAATTACATATTTAATAGCTCCACCGTGCTTTAGACAATTTTTACCCCAAAATCTCGCTTCACCTGGTTATATCTTCATTGGTTCTAAATAATTTATCATCGATTGTGGTACTTTCAGTTTATCAAAATAATGGTTAAAATAAGGCAATTAAACCAGAAAGATACGGGAAAAAATATTCAGGTAACGAATTTAAAATTGGGTTATTAAAGATACTCAGTCTCCCAACATTTGGATGGTGTCTGCATTGTCAGAATCACTCAAATTGGATGGCTACAAAATGAAACATCTGAAATTCCAATGGGTAGCAGCTGCAAGATGTGTCAGGAGCACTGGGAGCTGCAGGTATGGACCTAGAAAGGTGTTCAAGTGAGACCCCAGAAGAAAACTATGTACAGAATTTAATCTGCATTTGGACATGAAAATAAAGACTCACTGGTGATGAAAATTCAACACATGACCATAAAGGCCTCATGTTGGAGACATGACTATGACTGAAGTAGGAAGGCCAGGCAACCAAACAGCCCTGTTGACTTAGTGTTATTGAAAGTGCTGGCACGCAGTGTGTCCCAGAGAAGTGGCTAACAAGAAGTATGGGAATATGCTGCTAGGGGGTGCCAAGATGGAGACAGAAGAAACCTGATTACGTATCAATTGAAGGCTGAGAACTGTTACAAAATAAAGAGGAGAAAGATAATGAGTAATATAACTAATACATGGAGGGGAATTGCAGGGCGTGCAGTACGCTGCTACATAGAATTAAAAATTCCTTGATAAAACAATAATTAATATAAAAAGATTATAAGTGACCTATAGAAATTGTAACAAACTCATTAGGGGAACAATTAAATGGGGCTGTGTCATAGCCTAATACTAGACATAGGTAACACAAATACATACATATATGGGCTGACAAAGGAATCTGACTGCAAAGACCAGTATGGAAAAAGAAAAAGTTAAACGGTACCTGAAGAAAGAGCTTACAGTGGGAAATTTAGGGAGAGGGGAGGGCATAGGCTGTCGAAATTTGAGAGGATGCCGTAATGTCCAAGTTTCGATGGCCATTCAGGGTGTAGTCAGGAAATTGATGGAGTGCAAAATATGGACCTAATGCAGAACAGAGGAAACCACTCAGCCTGCAAGATCCAGGCAATCACAGAGGGTGGGATTATTGGTAGTTGGGAGCTCCAATGTTAGGCACGTTATGGGGACCCTTAGGGACTTGGCTGACAAAAAGGGTAAGAAATCTAATGTGCACTCCGTGTTCGCACCAGGTGGGGTCATTCCAGATATGGAAAGGGTCCTCCTGGATGCCATGAAGAGCACAGGGTGCAGCCAACTGCAGGTGGTGGCTCACGTTGGTACCAATGATGTATGTCACTTTGGATCAGAAGAGATTGTCTCTGGTTTCGAGTGGCTAACAGAAGTGGTAAAGGCTGCCAGTCTTGCTTGCAGGATGAAAGCAGAGCTGACCATTTGCAGCATAGTCAACAGGACCGATTGCAGACCTCTGGTACAGAGCTGAGTGGAGGGTCTGAATCAGAGGCTCGGACAGTTCTGTGACCGTGTAGGCTGTAGATTCCTCGACTTACGCCAAAGGGTGGTTGGGTTTCGGGCTCCGCTGAATAGGTCAGGTGTCCACTGTATGCAGGAGGCAGCTACATGGGTAGCAGGGGCTGTGTTATGTGGACTGGGTGGTTTTTTAAGTTAGAGGGTCTCGGGAAAACACAAGAAGGGCTTCAGTCACAAAGGGTCCGGCTGAACACAGGCGCTACGGTCGCAGGTTCGAATCCTGCCTCAGGCATGGATGTGTGTGATGTTCTTAGGTTAGTTAGGTTTAACTAGTTCTAAGTTCTAGGGGACTAATGACCTCAGCAGTTGAGTCCCATAGTGCTCAGAGCCATTTGAACCAGCCTGAACACAGGAAGAACGTAGATACAGGAAACATTGTTATAACAGCTGTAAATTGTCATAGCTATGTTGGGAAAGTACCAGAGCTCCAAGCACTAATAGGAAGCACTGATGCTGAAATTGTTATAGGCACTGACAGCTGGCTAAAGCCGTATATAAGCTCAGCCAAAATTTTTGCGAAGAACCTAACGGTGTTCCGAAAGGATAGGCTAAACATGGTTGGCGGTGGCGTGTTTGTTGCTGTCAGAAGTAGTTAAACTTGTCGCGAAATTGAAGTAGATACTTCCTGTGAGTTATTATGGGCAGAGGTCATTGTTGGCAACCGGAATAAAATAATAATTGGATCCTTTTACCGACCTTCCTATTCAGATGATACAGTTGTTGAAAGGTTCAAAGAAAACTTGAGTTTGATTTCAAACACGTAGCCAACTCACACGATAATAGTTGGTGGTGACTTTAATTTATCCTTGATATGTTGGCGAAAATACATGTTTAATTCTGGAGGTACGCATAAAATATCATCCGAAATTGTGCTAAACGCATTCTCTGAAAATTCTTTCGAGCAGTTAGTTCATGAGCTCACGTGAATAGTAAACGGTTGTGAAAACACACTTGACCTCTTAGCAACAAATAATCCTGAGTTAATAATGAGCATCAAAACTGATTCAGGGATTAGTGAACACAGAGCTGTCGTGGCAAGATTGAATAATGTAAGCCCCAAATCCTCAAAAAATAAGCGAAAAATATACCTATTCAAAAAAGCAGATAAAAATTCACTTGACACCTTTCTGAGAGACAATCTCCACTCACTCCAAATCAATAATATAAGTGTAGACCAGATGTGGCTTAAATTCAAGGAAATAGTATTGGCAGCAGTTGAGAGATTTATACCAAATAAATTAACAAACGACGGAGCTGATCCTCCTTGGTACACAAAACGTGTTAGAACATTGTTGCAGAAACAATGAAACAAACATGCCAAATTTAAACAGATGCGAAATCCCCTAGATTGGTGATCTTTTACAGAAGCATGAAATGTAGTGCGGACTTCAGTGCGAGATGCCTACAACAGTTTCCACAACGAAACTTTGTCTGGAAACCTGGCGGAAAATCTAAAGAGATTCTGGCCGTATTTGAAGTATGTTAGCGGCAAGAAACAATCAGTGCCTTCTCTGCATGATAGCAATGGAGATACTATCAAAGACAGTGCTACCAAAGCAGAGTTACTAAACACAGCCTTCCGAAATGCCTTCACAAAAGAAGACGAAGTAAATATTCCAGAATTTGAATCGATAACAGCTGCCAACATGAGTAACATAGAAGTAAATATCCTCTGAGTAGTGAAGCAACTTAAATCACTTAATAAAAGCAAGTCTTCTGGTCCAGACTGGATACCTATTAGGTTCCTTTCGGAGTATGCTGATGCATTAGCTCCATACTTAACGATCATTTACAACCGTTTGCTCGACAGAAGATCCGTACCCAATGACTGGAAAGTTGCACAGGTCACACCAATATTCAAGAAAGGTAGTAGGAGTAATCCACTAAATTGCAGGCCCATATCGTTAACGTCGATATGCAGCACCATTTTAGAACATATATTGTGTTCGAACATTATGAATTACCTCGAAGAAAATGGTCTGTTGGCACACAGTCAACATGGTTTTAAAAAACATCATTCTTGTGAAACACAACTAGCTCTTTATTCACATGAAGTGCTGAGTGCTGTTGACAAGGGATTTCAGATCGATTCCGTATTTCTGGATTTCCGGAAGGCTTTTGACACTGTACCACGCATCGGCTCGTAGTGAAATTTCGTGCTTATGGAATATCGTCTCAGTTATGTGACTGGATCTGTGATTTCCTGGCAGAGGTCACAGTTCGTAGTAATTGACAGAAAGTCATCGAGTAAAACAGAAGTGATTTCTGGTGTTCCCCAAGGTAGTTATAGGCCCTTTGCTGTTCCTTATCTATATAAACGATTTGGGAGACAATTTGAGCAGCTGTCTTTGGTTGTTTGCAGATGACGCTGTTGTTTATCGACTAATAAAGTCATCAGAAGATCAAAACAAACTGCAAAAAGATTTAGAAGAAATATCGGAATGGTACGAAAAGTGGCAGTTGACCTTAAATATCGAAAAGTTTGAGGTCATCCACACGACTGCTAAAAGGAACTCGTTAAACTTCGGTTACACGATAAATCAGTCTAATCTAAAACCTGTAAATTCAACTAAATACCTAGGTATTACAATTACAAACAACTTAAATTGGAAGGAACACAGAAAATGTTGTGGGGAAGGCTAACCAAAGACTGCCTTTTATTGGCAGGACACTTAGAAAATGTAACATATCTACTAAGGGGACTGCCTACACTATGCTTGTCCGTCCTCTTTTAGAATACTGCTGCACCGTGTGGGATCCTTACCATATAGGACTGGACTGACGGAGTACATTGAAAAAGTTCAAAGAAAGACAGCACATTTTGTATTATTGCGGAATATGGGAGTGGTTGGGAAGAGGACATCGTTATCAGGAGAAAGAAAACTGGCGTTCTATGGATCGGAGTGTGGAATGTCAGATCCCTTAATCGGGCAGGTAGGTTAGAAAATTTAATAAGGGAAATGGATAGGTTAAAGTTAGATATAGTGGGAATTAGTTAAGTTCGGTGGCAGGAGGAACAAGACTTTTGGTCACGTGAATACTGGGTTATAAATACAAAATCAAATAGGGGAAATGCAGGAGTAGGTTTAATAATGAATAAAAAAATAGGAGTTCGTGTAAGCTACTACAAACAGCATAGTGAACGCATTATTGTGGCCAAGATAGACACAAAGCCCACGCCTACTACAGTAGTACAAGTTTATATGCCAACTAGCTCTGCAGATGATGAAGAAATAAATGAAATGTATGATGAGATGAAAGAAATTATTCAGGTAGTGAAGGGAGACAAAAATTTAATACTCATGGGTGACTGGAATTCGTCAGTAGGAAAAGGGAGAGAAGGAAACATAGTAGGTGAATATGGATTGGGGGGCAGAAATGAAAGAGGAAGCCGTCTGGTAGAATTTTGCACAGAGCATAACTTAATCATAGCTAACACTTGGTTCAAGAATCATAAAAGAAGGTTGTATACATGGAAGTATCCTGGAGATACTAAAAGGTATCAGATAGATTATATAATGGTAAGACAGAGATTTAGGAACCAGGTTTTAAATTGTAAGACATTTCCAGGGGCATATGTGGATTCTGACCACAATCTATTGGTTATGAACTGCAGATTGAAAATGAAGAAACTGCAAAAAGGTGGGAATTTAAGGAGATGGGACCTGGATAAACTGAAAGAACCAGAGGTTGCACAGAGTTTCAAGGAGAGCATAAGGGAACAATTGACAGGAATGGGGGAAAGAAATACAGTAGAAGAAGTAGCTCTGAGGGATGAAGTAGTGAAGGCAGCAGAGGATCAAGTAGGTAAAAAGACGAGGGCTAGTAGAAATCCTTGGGTAACAGAAGAAATACTGAATTTAATTGATGAAAGGAGAAAATATAAAAACGCAGTAAATGATGCAGGCAAAAAGGAATACAAACGTCTCAAAAATGAGATCGACAGGAAGTGCAAAATGGCTAAGCAGGGATGGCTAGAGGACAAATGTAAGGATGTAGAGGCTTATCTCACTAGGGGTAAGATAGATACTGCCTACAGGAAAATTAAAGAGACCTTTGGAGAAAAGAGAACCACTTGTATGAATATCAAGAGCTCAGATGGAAACCCAGTTCTAATCAAAGAAGGGAAAGCAGAAACGTGGAAGGAGTATATAGAGGGTTTATACAAGGGCGATGTACTTGAGGACAATATTATGGAAATGGAAGAGGATGTAGATGAAGACCAAATGGGAGATAAGATAATGCGTGAAGAATTTGACAGAGCACTGAAAGACCTGAGTCGAAACAAGGCCCCGGGAGTAGACAACATTCCATTAGAACTACTGACAGCCTTGGGAGAGCCAGTCCTGACAAAAATCTACCATCTGGTGAGCAAGATCTACGAGACAGGCGAAATACCCTCAGACTTCAAGAAGAATATAATAATTCCAATCCCAAAGAAAGCAGGTGTTGACAGATGTGAAAATTACTAAATTATCAGTTTAATAAGTCACAGCTGCAAAATACTAGCACGAATTCTTTACAGACGAATCATGGAAAAACTGGTAGAAGCCGACCTTGGGGAAGATCAGTTTGGATTCCGTAGAAATGTTGGAACATGTGAGACAATACTGACCCTACGAATTATCTTAGAAAATAGAGTAAGGAAAGGCAACCCTACATTTCTAGTATTTGTAGAATTAGAGAAAGCTTTTGACAATGTTGACTTGAACACACTCTTTCAAATTCTGAAGGTGGCAGGGGTAAAATACATGGAGCAAAAGGTTATATACAATTTCTACAGAAACCAGATGGCAGTTACAGGGTGTTTCAAAAATGACCGGTATATTTGAAACGGTAATAAAAACTAAACGAGCAGCGATAGAAATACACCGTTTGTTGCAATATGCTTGGGACAACAGTACATTTTCAGGCAGATAAACTTTCGAAATTACAGTAGTTACAATTGTCAACAACAGATGGCGCTGCGGTCTGGGAATCCTATAGTACGATATTTTCCACATATCCACCATGCGTAGCAATAATATGGCGTAGTCTCTGAATGAAATTACCCGAAACCTTTGACAACGTGTCTGGCGGAATTGCTTCACATGCAGATGAGATGTACTGCTTCAGCTGTTCAATTGTTTCCGGATTCTGGCGGTACACCTGGTCTTTCAAGTGTCCCCACAGAAAGAAGTCACAGGGGTTCATGTCTGGCGAATAGGGAGGCCAATCCACGCCGCCTCCTGTATGTTTCGGATAGCCCAAAGCAATCACACGATCATCGAAATATTCATTCAGGAAATTAAAGACGTCGGCCGTGCGATGTGGCCGGGCACCATCTTGCATAAACCACGAGGTGTTCGCAGTGTCGTCTAAGGCAGTTTGTACCGCCACAAATTCACGAAGAATGTCCAGATAGTGTGATGCAGTAATCGTTTCGGATCTGAAAAATGGGCCAATGATTCCTTTGGAAGAAATGGCGGCCCAGACCAGTACTTTTTGAGGATGCAGGGACGATGGGACTGCAACGTGGGGCTTTTCGGTTCCCCATATGCGCCAGTTCTGTTTATTGACGAAGCCGTCCAGGTAAAAATAAGCTTCGTCAGTAAACCAAATGCTGCCCACATGCATATCGCCGTCATCAATCCTGTGCACTATATCGTTAGCGAATGTCTCTCGTGCAGCAATGGTAGCGGCGCTGAGGGGTTGCCGCGTTTGAATTTTGTATGGATAGAGGTGTACACTCTGGCGCATGAGACGATACGTGGACGTTGGCGTCATTTGGACCGCAGCTGCAACACGGCGAACGGAAACCCGAGGCCGCTGTTGGATCACCTGCTGCACTAGCTGCGCGTTGCCCTCTGTGGTTGCCGTACGCGGCCGCCCTACCTTTCCAGCACGTTCATCCGTCACGTTCCCAGTCCGTCGAAATTTTTCAAACAGATCCTTTATTGTATCGCTTTTCGGTCCTTTGGTTACATTAAACCTCCGTTGAAAACTTCGTCTTGTTGCAACAACACTGTGTTCTAGGCGGTGGAATTCCAACACCAGAAAAATCCTCTGTTCTAAGGAATAAACCATGTTGTCCACAGCACACTTGCACGTTGTGAACAGCACACGGTTACAGCAGAAAGACGACGTACAGAATGGCGCACCCACAGACTGCGTTGTCTTCTATATCTTTCACATCACTTGCAGCGCCATCTGTTGTTGAAAATTGTAACTACTGTAATTTCGAAAGTTTGTCCGCCAGAAAATGTACTGTTGTCCCAAGCATATTGCAACAAACGGTGTATTTCTATTGCTGCTCGTTTAGTTTTTATTGCCGTTTCAAATATACCGGTCATTTTTGAAACACCCTGTATAAGAGTCAAGGGGCATGAAAGGGAAGTGGGGGTTGGGAAGGGAAAGAGAGAGGGTTGTAGCCTATCCCCGATGTTATTCAATATGTATATTAAGCAAGTAGTAAAGGAAAGGAAAGAAAAATTCGGAGTAGGAATTAAAATCCATGGAGAAGAAATAAAAACTTTGAGGTTTGCCGATGACATTGTAATTCTGTCAGAGACAGCAAAGGACCTGTAAGAGCAGCTGAACGGAATGGACAGTGTCTTGAAAGGAGGGTATAAGATGAACATCAACAAATGCAAAATGAGGATAATGGAATGTAGTCGAATTAAATCAGGTGATTCTGAGGGAATTAGATTAGGAAATGAGACACTTAAAGTAGTAAAGGAGTTTTGCTATTTGGGGAGCAAAATAACTGATGATGGTCAAAGTAGAGAGGATATAAAATGTAGACTGGCAATGGCAAGGAAATCGTTTCTGAAGAAGAGAAATTTGTTAACATCGAGTATAGATTTAAGTGTCAGGAAGTCGTTTCTGAAAGTATTTGTATGGAGTGTAGCCACGTATGGAAGTGAAACATGGACGATAAATAGTTTGGACAAGAAGAGAATAGAAGCTTTCGAAATGTGGTGCTACAGAAGAATGCTGAAGATTAGATGGGTAGATCATATAACTAATGAGGAGGTACTGAATAGAATTGGGGAGAAGAGGAGTTTGTGGCACAACGTGACAAAAAGAAGGGACCGGTTGGTAGGACATGTTTTGAGGCATCAAGGGATCACAAATTTAGCATTGGAGGGCAGCGTGGAGGGTAAAAATTGTAGAGGGAGACCAAGAGATGAATACACTAAGCAGATTCAGAAGGATGCAGGTTGCAGTAAGTACTGGGAGATGCAGAAGTTTGCACAGGATAGAGTAGCATGGAGAGCTGCATCAAACGAGTCTCAGCACTGAAGACCACAACAACAACAACAACAACAACAATGGGGGAGAGTATCACAGAAGTGATACAGGATTTGGGCTGGACATCATTAGAAGGAAGGCGTTTTTTCGTTGCGACAGAATCTTCTCACAAAATTCCAATCACCAACTTTCTCCTCCAAATGCGAAAATATTTCTTTAACAATGACTTACATAAGGAGGAACAATCACCATAATAAAATAAGGGAAATCAGAGCTCGTACGGAAAGATATAGGTGTTCATTATTTCCGCACGGTATACGAGACTGGAATAATAGAGAATTGTGAAGGTGGTTCGATGAACCCTGTGCCAGGCACTTAAATGTGATTTGCAGAGTATCCATGTTGATGTAGATAAAGAATATTGCCTTTCTTACCATTACATAAGATCCTTAAATTAGCGGTCAGATTGGAAATAAAAGATTTTGAAGCCATTTTGGCTGCTTTTTCGACCATGACTGTCTCAAGAAATATGTAAACGTTTTTTTTTAAAGTACTGCTACCAATCACAAACTTTGTCAACAATCGTATTACGTATTTATTTAGCGACATGTTTCAAGGGTCATACCTCATCTTCAGGCTAAATGGCATTACAGAAACAACTTTACAATAAGATCATACTGATGTTACATAGTCTTTTCGACCACAACATTTACAAAAAGACTATGTAACATCAGAATGACCTTATTGTAAAGTTGTTTTTGTAATGCCATTTAGCCTGAAGATGAGGTATAACCCTCGAAACATGTCGCTAAATAAATAAGTAATACAATAGTTGAACCTCTAAGGCTCCTGAAGGTGGTGTTTCGCAGACTTCCCTTCCAAATGGATCCTGACCATCTGAAGGATGAATTTGAGGACCTAGGATACGTAATTAGGGTGGTATTCTGTATGAAGACGCCAAGGACAAATCGGCAAACACCACTGTTCATGGTTGTCCTAGTAGATAACATCGAAAACAGAAAGATATTCCAAGTAACCAGGGTTGCGAACATAACTAACATACAGGTTGAGAAGTTCCACGGGAAAGGGCACAGGGCACAATGCTGCTCCTGTCTAGGATTAGACCACGTAGCAAGATACTGCACGGTGCCCCCAAGGTGTGAAATACGCTGTGGAGCACCAAAGCGGAGACTGCTCCACACCAAATATGAACACACCCAAGTGCTGCAACTGTGGGCTTGCCCATGTTGCGAGCTACAGGGGGTGCGCGGTTTTTAAGAAGGCTGAAGCCAAACAGTTTAAGAACAACATACCGGCTAGGAATAACAACAAACTCACTAGGAAAGTTGAAACTGGCGTGAGCTACTCTTTTATCACCAATCCGCGAAATGATGCACACTCAACCACAGGAAGCAAGCACGCTGATGCGGGAAGTGTAAGCAAGCGGGCCACTGCATCAATGAGCACAGGAAACATGAGCGAGAATGAAATGGTTACGGCCACGGAACACTCACATATTGCGAACAACACCTCTGTAAACATCGCTGAAGGACTCCGTGAGATGCACCTCCTGATGACATCAGTAGCTGAACTGGTGAAATCACTACTGCAGCTCCTAGTAAATGCACTTACAACGGCTAACGACGCCCAACAACGCCCAAGAACTAATAACAACCAATGAATAGCACCATCAATGGTTTAACAGTTTGCGCCTGGAACGCAAACGGCATACTCACCCAAGGTGGGGAATTCAGGCGGTTTCTTTGAGACGAGGCAATCGATAGTTTCAGAAACAAAACTTAAGCCTAACATATACATACGCGTAGCAGATTACACATACTACCACACAGATAGGCTAACACATGGAGGAGGCACTGCTATATACATTAAAAACTGCATTAAGGACCATGTTGTGCAACTGGCTCAACTTCGTGCAGTCGAAGCCACAGCAGTCTTAGTAAAAACATCATCAGGCGAAACCACATTCGTAGCGGCCTACTGACCACCAGGTAAATTTCTGGACCCAGCGGACTTTGCGGCATTGTTGTCCATCTGTGGTAAAATCTTTATTGCAGGGGACCTCAATGCCAAGCATGCCGAGTGGAACTCCAGAGTTACCAACGCAAGTGGACATCACCTGCTAATGGTAGTCTGTCGACACAACACAGTCGCCCTGGGGCCGTATGACCCCACCTCCTACCCTGCGAAAGGTGACCGTCCCGACGTGCTAGACATTGCCCTGCTGAAGGGAGTGGGCAACCACACAACGGCGACGACTCAAAACGCGCTGTCGTTGGATCACCTCCCGGTGATTTTCGACCTGGAGGTCAAAGGTGAGCTACTGCAGAGCCACCGTAGGCCACTAGGGAAAGTCAACTGGGAGCAGTTCAGAGAGAGCCAGCAAGGCACACTCACTAACATCCCAGACCCCAGACATAGGTACTTATGAGGCCATCGGAAGATTTAATGCAGAAACTATACAGGCTGTAGAAAATGCATCCCCCAGAGGCCCACAAAGAATGAAAGACTTCTCACGCCAGCTCTCCTCAGAACTATTAGACGCCATAGCCCACAAAAATAGAGTATTCTGTGAATGGCAGGTGACTAGAAGTCCAGCCACTAAGCGCCTCCTCAACAGGCTCAGGAGAGAGCTGAAAGTGGTGGTGGAGGGACACCGAAATAGGGAATGGGAAGGGAAAATAGCTAGCCTGCAAATAAACGATGGGTCAGCATGGCAAAAGACAAAGTACTTCTTAAGGAAAGGTCAAAACATCCCTCTGCTACAATTCGGGGGTGAAGTGATCTGCAAGCCTGACGCAGAGGCCAGTGCCCTGGCTGATGTCTTTGCGGAAAACTTCACACCTGTAGAGGACTCCATTGACGAGGAGCACATACGTTTAGTGCAGCAATGACTCCCAGCCTTTTTCGAGGGGGAAGCAGTAGCAGACATCAAAGAATTCACAGAGGAGGAAGTAGGGGCACAACTGAAGCTGCTAAACCCGAGGAAAGCCGGTGGGTGTGACCAGCTGGAGAAGGCTATACTACTTAAGCTTCCTCAGCCATTTGCCCCATCACCGCGATCTTCAATTGAATTATTCAGACCGGCAACTTCCCCTCTGCATGGAAACATGTAGAGGTGGTTGCTATCCCAAAACTAGGCAAAGACATCAAGCTCCCACAGAATTACAGGCCAATCAGCCCTTTACTAGCAATCTCTAAGATATTAGAGCGCCTGTACTCTAAAAGGCTAATGTTGCATGTAAACGCGGAGGAGCTGATCTCGCCGGAACAATTCAGCTTCCGACACGCACACAGCACTGAGCAAGAGCTGCTATGTCTGGCAGAGGACGCGATGAGTGCCCTGGAGAATCAGCAGTACGCAGGGGCCGTGCTGCTTGATGTGTTTAGGGCTTTCGACTGTGTATAGCACAAGGGCCTCCTATACAAATTGTTCACACTGGTGGTACTGACTCCACACATCCATCTTATCGAGTCCTACCTTAGTGTACAAACGTTCAGTGTCTGTGCGGGGAGTGGGCATATCCACAGCTAGACCCACACAGGCGGGAGTGCCGCAGGTTTCTGTTCTCAGACCCCTGCTGTATTCCCTGTACACCTCGGACACTCCAGAGGTCAACAGAGTCTCGCTCACATTGTACGCGGACGACACCACGCTGTATACCATAAACGCAAATGCTAACCTCATACGCCGCTGCCTACAGACGGCATATGACGCTCTAGGCACATGCGCAACAAAGTGGTGCCTTAAATACAATGCCAGCAAAAGTCAGGCAATCACATTCATGAGGAAAAAGACCCCCATCAACCTACAGCCGGTGCAGATCATGGGAGGCCCCATCCCATGGTCCCGCACTGCAAAGTACCTCGGGGTGACCCTTGACAGATGCCTCACGTGGGGGCCGCACATAAGGGATATTAGTGGGAAAGCCTATGGAAGATAGAGAACACTTTACTCGATCTTGAACCCAAAGTCAACCCTACCCACATGCTGCGTTATTAGGCTGTTTCTCGCCATTATAATGCCGGTAATGGAGTATGCGGCAGTCGTGTGGGGCAATGCGGTATACTGCCACATCCGAAGATTGCAGGGCCTCCAGGGTAGAATCCTTAGGATGATCATGAAACTCCTGCATGAATTCCCAACTAGGGAGCTGCATAATATCACAGGAGTACAAACAATTAAGGATAGAATTAGACAGACGGCTCGACTTTTCTACGAAAAGTCACAGCAGTCCGAAAATAGGCTTGTCTCTAATCTCGGGAACAAACCACACAGAAGGGGCACAAAGAGATGGCCCGACCTGCTAAGGCAGTGAAAAACTGCCACAGAGAAGTATATTAACCACCACAAAATGCTCAACACACAGTAGGACCAACACAAACAATAGGACCACTTAAAATAAACATTAGGAAGTGCAGGTATAGTGCAAAGCACTTAACTTTCATAACCTAGAGATGGTCAGGCACTATTCAATTAGATAAAGAGCAAGCAGATGCAGCTCTCCATGCTGCTCTATCCTGTGCAAACTTCTTCGTCTCCCAGTATCTACTGCAACCTACATCCTACTGAATCTGTTTAGTGTATTCTTCTCTTGGTCTCCCTCTACGATTTCACCCTCCACGCTGCCCTCCAATACTAAATTGGTGATCTCTTGATGCCTCAGAATATGTCCTACCAAGTGACCCCTTCTTCTAGTCAAGTTGGGCCACAAACTTCTCTTCTCCCCAATTCTGTTCAGTACCTCCTCATTATTTATGTGATCTACCCATCTAATCTTCAGCATTCTTCTGTAGCATTACATTTCGAAAGCTTCTATTCTCTTCTTGTCTAAACTATTTATCATCCACATTTCACTTCCATCCTCCATACAAATACTTTCAGAAACGACTTCATGATACTTAAATCAATAATCGATGTTACCAAATTTCTCTTCTTCAGAAACGCTTTCCTTGCCATTGCCAGTCTACATTTTATATCCTCTCTACTTCTACCATCATCAGTTTTTGCTCCCCAAATAGCAAAACTCCTTTACTACTTTAAGTATCTCATTTCCTAATCTAATTCCCTCAGCATCACCCAACTTAAATTCGACTACATTCCATTATCCTCATTTTGCTTTTGTTGATGTTCATCTTATATCCTCCTTTCAAGACACTGTCCATTCCGTTCAGCTGCTCTTACAGGTCCTTTGCTGTCTCTGACAGAATTACAATGTCATCGGCAAACCTCAAAGTTTTTATTTCTGCTCCATGGATTTTAATTCCTACTCCGAATTTTTCTTTCCTTTCCTTTACTACTTGCTTAATATACATATTGAATAACATCGGGGATAGGCTACAACCCTCTCTCTTTCCCTTCCCAACCACCGCTTCCCTTTCATGCCCCTTGACTCTTATAACTGCCATCTGGTTTCTGTAGAAATTGTAAATAACCTTTTGCTCCATGTATTTTACCCCTGCCACCTTCAGAATTTGAAAGAGTGTGTTCAAGTCAACATTGTCAAAAGCTTTCTCTAATTCTACAAATACTAGAAATGTAGGTTTGCCTTTCCTTAATCTATTTTCTAAGATAATTCGTAGGGTCAGTATTGTCTCACATGTTCCAACATTTCTACGGAATCCAAACTGATCTTCCCCAAGGTCGGCTTCTACCAGTTTTTCCATGATTCGTCTGTAAAGAATTCGTGCTAGTATTTTGCAGCTGTGACTTATTAAACTGATAATTCAGTAATTTTCACATCTGTCAACACCTGCTTTCTTTGGGATTGGAATTATTATATTCTTCTTGAAGTCTGAGGGTATTTCGCCTGTCTCGTAGATCTTGCTCACCAGATGGTAGATTTTTGTCAGGACTGGCTCTCCCAAGGCTGTCAGTAGTTCTAATGGAATGTTGTCTACTCCCGGGGCCTTGTTTCGACTCAGGTCTTTCAGTGCTCTGTCAAATTCTTCACGCATTATCTTATCTCCCATTTGGTCTTCATCTACATCCTCTTCCATTTCCATAATATTGTCCTCAAGTACATCGCCCTTGTATAAACCTTCTATATACTCCTTCCACGTTTCTGCCTTCCCTTCTTTGATTAGAACTGGGTTTCCATCTGAGCTCTTGATATTCATACAAGTGGTTCTCTTTTCTCCAAAGGTCTCTTTAATTCTCCTGTAGGCAGTATCTATCTTACCCGTAATGATATACGCCTTTACATCCTTACATTTGTCCTGTAGCCATCCCTCCTCAGCAATTTGCACTTCCTGTCGATCTAAT
Source organism: Schistocerca nitens (assembly GCF_023898315.1). NCBI lineage: Eukaryota > Metazoa > Arthropoda > Insecta > Orthoptera > Acrididae > Schistocerca > Schistocerca nitens. The sequence goes on along the minus strand of NC_064620.1, from coordinate 65,874,958 downwards.
TTCTGAGACATTTGTATTCCTTTTTGCCTGCTTCATTTACTGCATTTTTGTATTTCCTCCTTTCATCAATTACATTCATTATCTCTTTTGTTATCCAAGGATTTCTATTAGCCCTCGTCTTTTTACCTACTTGATCCTCTGCTGCTTTCACTATTTCATCTCTCAAAGCTACCCATTCTTCTTCTGCTGTATTTCTTTCCACTGTTCTTGTCAATTGTTCCCTAATGCTCTCTCTCTGAAACTCTTTACAACCTCTGGTACTTTCATTTTATCCAGATCCCATCTCCTTAAATTCCCACCTTTTTGCAGTTTCTTCAGTTTTAATCTACAGTTAATAACCAATAGATTGTGGTCAGAGTCCACATCTGCCCCTGGAAATGTCTTACAATTTAAAACCTGGTTCCTAAATCTCTGTCTTACCATTATATAATCTGACACCTTCCAGTATCTTCAGGCTTCTTCCATGTATACAACCTTCTTTCTAGCTATGATTAAGTTACGCTCTGTGCAAAATTCTACCAGCTGGCTTCCTCTTTCATTCCTTACCCCCATTCCATATTCACCTACTACGTTTCCTTCATTTCCTTTTCCTACTATCGAATTGCAGTCACCATGACTATTATATTTTCATCTCCCTTCACTATCTGAATAATTTCATTTATCGAATCATACATTTCCTGAATCTCTTCGTAATCTGCAGAGCTAGTTGGCATATAAACTTGTACTACTGTGGTAGGCGTGGGCTTTGTGTCTATCTTGGCTACAATAATGCGTTCACTATGTTGTTTGTAGTAGCTTACCCCCATTCCTATTTTTTATTCATTATTAAACCTGTTCCTGCATCACCCCTATTTGATTTTGTATTTATAACCCTGTATTCACTTGACCAGAAGTCTTGTTCCTCCTTCCACCAAACGTCACTAATTCCCACTATATCTAACTTTAACCTATACATTTTTCTTTTTAAATTTTCTAGCCTATCTTCCCGATTAAGGGATCTGACATTCTACGCTCCGACCCGTAGAACGCCAGTTTTCCTTCTCCTGATAACAACATCCTCCTGAGTAGTCCCCGCCTGGAGATCCGAATGGGGGACTATTTTACCTCCGGAATATTTTACCCAAGAGGACGGTATCATCATTTAACCATACAGTAAAGCTGCATGCCCTCGGGAAAAATTACGGCTGTAGATTCCCCTTGCTTTCAGCCGTTCGCAGTACCAGCACAGCAAGGCTGTTTTGGTTAGTGTTACAAGGCCAGATCAGTCAGTCATCCAGACTGTTGCCCTTGCAACTACTGAAAAGGCTGCTGCCCCTCTTCAGGAACCACAAATTTGTCTGCCTCTCAACAGATACCCCTCCATTGTAGTTGTCCCTATGTTAGATCTATCTGTATCGCTGAGGCACGCGAGCCTCTCCACCAATGGCAAAGTCCATTGTTCATGGGGGGGGGGGGGGGGGGTTAAGAGTTATTGATTCTTATATGTTACGTTTTATTGATCAGTATTGCAAAAATTATTTATAATCATTTTTAACTAGTTTTGACTAAAGGAGCTAGCCATCTCCAGATCAAAAATGTTTATTGCTGTGTCTAATCAACGGGCTGGTAGGTTACACATTGCCATCGATAAAATACATACATGGGCGAAAAAGCTTGGCTGTGAATGAGGTTAGGCACAAATCCGTATTTTATAGATGACAATGTGTGTCCAATTGGCCTGGTGCTGAGTCGCAGAGATGTTTTTCTGATTGATATTAAGATGGCTAGTTGTTGTAGCTGAAACTAATCGTGAATGATTCTTCATAATGTTTGCAATTTTCATTAGTAAAGGATTATTTATAACAATCCATAACTTTTAAGAAGTTATTGTTTGATAGGACACATCCCAAGGCATCGAGGAACAAGGTATTGTCTGGTTCATGTGTTTGGTAGTGGAAAGAAATGTTGTGTGTGTGTGTGTGTAGGGGGGCGGGGGGGGGGGGGGGGGAGGGATAAAAATTGTAAGGAAACCAAGGCATGAATACAGTAAGTTCAGTAGGTTGCGATAGTAATCCAGAGATGAAGATGCTTGCATCTCCTGGCTAATTTAGTGTAAAGAGCTCTATCAAACCAGTCTTCGGAATTACGATAACAGCAGCAGAAACTGCGTGGTGGAACAACTCTTTCTATATTTCTGACTTTTGGAAATCTGCGCCATTAACCTATCTTTTAATATTGCTGTTGTGTTTGTTGCCGCATTTGCACTTGGACTGGACATGTTTAACCTCTTCCTCTTTGTTCCAGTGGTTTTGCTCTGTTCTCAGTTTTTCCTGTTAGTGTACTGTATTTCTGCAGCGGTTGTTCTGTTTAAGTCATCTGCCCTTCTGACGGGCGATTCTAGAAGTCTGTCAAGGGAGGGGTGGGGCTAAAGGGGGAGGGGGGAGGGGTTGGGGAAATGGAATATCACTTAACAAAAGGAGAGTTGGACTTCTCCACCAACAAATTGGTAAAATATGGCATTGCTTTAAGTAGTTTTTGGTAACTGTTTTGGAGTTCAGGGAAAAAATCTGCATTAATAAACAATAAGATGCCCATTTTAAGTTAAATGACATTTATTAGTTTAAATTGTAAGCTATTTGCTGCTCTTATTCTTTTGTTAAACCTATATTGCTACATAATTATAAAAAAAAGATTGAATCTGTTGGAGTAATACATTCGCTGATTTATGAAGTTATTTTATCCAGTGTAATGAAATTTTCCTTTTGATTCTCATACCTTTTTGGCAATCTCCTCTGAAGCCTTCACTAATTTCGTTCGGTCGTGATGGATTTCCTTTCTTGCCTCATTTTGTTTGTGCTCTGATTCTTCTAGCTTGTGTCAGGCAGCCTCTTTCAGTTCCTTTGTGTATTTAGCTATCATCCTTCCTAGATGGACTTACATCTTTATTACATTGTGTTGTCATACATCTGTTTCTGTATGAATGTCATCATTGGTTGGATCTTTTGCGCTTTCTTGGCATTTCTAGTAATGACACACGTTTCATATTTCTGATCTTTTTCTGCACCTTCTGTTAATTGCCTGTTTCTTCCTTTTCTCTCACTTCAGCCACCTTTTTCGCCTTCCTTCCACAAGTTATGCTACATGAATGGCCTTCAAAAAACTTGAAAGCAAATTTCTATTTACAGAGTTTTCAGAGAATACCAATATGTTTTGGTTATATGTAAAGTCAGGAAAGTGATTGGAATTATCTAGGTGGTTGTTTATTCACCAAATTAAAACTATGAAGCTTCCTGGCAGATTATAAGTGTGTGCAGACCGAGACTTGAATTGGGACCTTTGCCTTTTGCAGGCAAGTGCTCTGCCGACTGAGCTACCCAAGCATGACCCACAAACTGCCCTCACAGTTGTAATTCCTCCAGTACTTCGTCGCCTACCTTCCAATCTTCATAGAAGCTCTCCTGCAAATCTTGCAGAACCAGCACTCCTGGAAGAAAGGATATTGTGGACACATGGCTTAGCCACAGCCTGGGGGATGTTTCCAAAATGAAATTTTCACACTACAGTGGAGTGTTGCTGATGTGAAACTTCCTGGCAGATTAAAACTGTGTGCCAGACCAAGACTTGAACTCAGGACCTTTGCCTTCGGCAATATCCTTTCTTCCAGGAGTGCTAGTTCTGCAAGGTACGCAGGAGAGCTTCTGTGAAGTTGGGAAGGCAGGAGACGAGATACTGGCAGATTAAAACTGTGAGGATGGGTCTTGAGTCATGCTTGGGCAGCTCATTCAGTAGAGCGATTGCCCCTGAAAGGCAAAGGTTTCGAATTGGAGTCTCAGTCCAGTGCACTGTATTAATATGTCAGGAAGTTTCATATCAGCGCACACTCCGATGTCGAGTGAAAACCCCCAGGCTGTGGCTAAGCCATGTCTCTGCAATATCCTTTCTTCCAGGAGTGCTAGATCTGCATGGTTCACAGGAGAGCTTTTGCGAAACTTTGAAGGTAGAAGATAAGGCACTGGCAGAATTAAAGCTGTGAGAATGGGTTGTGAGTCGTGGTCGGGTAGCTCAGTCGGTAGACCCCTTGCCCGTGAAAGGCAAAGGTCCCGAGTTGCAGATCAGTCCAGCACATATTTTTAATCAGCCAGTAAGTTTCATATCATCACACACTCCATTGTAGAGTTAAAATTTCATTATGGAAATTGAAACTATTGCTGAATTTTTAAAACTTGGCTTTTGAAACTTTTCATCTGTGATAACGATGCAACTTACTATTAACTTGGGTATTTTCTCTTTAGTGAGCCAGATATGTTTTTGTTTTTATTATATTTATTGTGTGATTTTCAGTAAATGATTACTAAAAAAAATTATAAACAAAAGTGAGTGTGATACATCTAACCTATGCCTTAAAGAATGGAATCCAAAACTTAATTATACAGTGTTTGCTCGTTTTTGTATGTGTGTTCTTTTGTTGCAGTTATCTGATGTTACTAGCTGCATGGGTGAATACATCACTACAGCGTATGGACTCTTACGCCTTGTTTTTAATTATTTGCCAATGAAGGATCTTAGAACAGCAGCACACGTTTGCCGGTATGGACTTTATTGCAAATTGGTGTATCTGACATTTCTTCTCAGCTACACACACACACACACACACACACACACACACACACACACACACACATTGGACAGATTAGTTTCTTAAGAGAGTAAAACAATTGTTGTGATGAAATTATGTAAGATTAATGTCCAACACCCTTCTTTTCATCAGTGTTTATGTTAAAAATTTGGCGTATTGCATGACTTTTTATTTTATTTCCCCCCCCCCCCCCCAAGTAGTTAACTTATTATGAGAGGAAGGAGAATATTCTAGCAGATATGCATGTATTTCGCATGAATTTGGCAGGAAATGGTGTGCTTGTAGTGCCTAAATATAGTGTTGGAACACATTAAACATTCAGCAATCACTGGACCTTTCTCCTCTTTTCTCAAGGGCGTGGAAGGAAGCTGCAGAACATGAGAAATTAAAACGTGAAAATATTGACTGGTCATTTTGGAGGAAGACTACATCCAGCACTTTACTTAATCTGGTCAATGTTGCATTCCGAAGGGAAACATTCTGTCCATCACAGGTGTGCCTGTCATTTATGTGTGGACGTGGTGTGGAACCCCATATTGAATGTGGGAAAGGCATTGCTAGTTGCCCTTATTCTACAAAAAGGGTAGCATGTGGTAACACTCATTGTGGTAAGTAAGCCTTATGCAATTACATTACTGAAATGTGTGTACACACACACACACACACACACACACACACACACACACACACACACACACACACACGCTGGAACATTGCTCCTTACTTTCCCGGCTGTTCTTTTTCTCAGGTCTAAGATGATGCTTTTTGAAATATCTTGTGATGTTTATTGACAAAGCAGATATCTAGATATAGTTTAATAGTATTGTTAGTAGTGATGATTCTTATAATGTGTGTACTTTGTAGATGGTAACATTGGGGAATAAGGGGGATAGAATTTGTGTGTTTCAAAAAGTGGATTTGATCTTTTGCTACATTTATAATGAAAAGAAGATTTATATGCAAATAGTTCATCTTCTAGCACAAATGACTTTTTAGTGAGTGTGCTGTATGTATAACATGAGTTTCTGAAGAGATTGGCAATGGAATTCTATTGAAAATATTCTTTTTAATGGCTAATAAGGGAAACATTCCACGTAGGAAAAATATATCTAAAAACAAAGATGATGTGACTTACCAAATGAAAGTGCTGGCAGGTCGATAGACACACAAACGAACACAAACATACATACAAAATTCAAGCTTTCGCAACAAACTGTTGCCTCATCGGGAAAGAGGGAAGGAGAGGGAAAGACGAAAGGATGTGGGTTTTAAGGGAGAAGGTAAGGAGTCATTCCAATCCCGGGAGCGGAAAGACCTACCTTAGGGGGAAAAAAGGACGGGTATACACTCGCACACACACACATATCCATCCACACATATACAGACACAAGCAGACATCTCACAAGCAGACATATATGTCTGCTTATGAGATGTCTGCTTGTGTCTGTATATGTGTGGGTGGATATGTGTGTGTGTGCGAGTGTATACCCGTCCTTTTTTGGGCCAAACTTTAAATATGTCTGCTTGTGTCTGTATATGTGTGGATGGATATGTGTGTGTGTGCGAGTGTATACCTGTCCTTTTTTCGCCCTAAGGTAAGTCTTTCCGCTCCCGGGATTGGAATGACTCCTTACTCTCTCCCTTAAAACCCACATCCTTTCGTCTTGCCCTCTCCTTCCCTCTTTCCTGATGAGGCAACAGTTTGTTGCGAAAGCTTGAATTTTGTGTGTATGTTTGTGTTTGTTTGTGTGTCTGTCGACCTGCCAGCACTTTCATTTGGTAAGTCACATCATCTTTGTTTTTAGATATATTTTTCCTACGTGGAATGTTTCCCTCTATTATAACCATATATATATATATATAGAGGGAAACATTCCACGTGGGAAAAATATATCCAAAAACAAAGATGATGTGACTTACCAAACGAAAGCGCTGGCACGTCGATAGACACACAAACATACACACAAAATTCAAGCTTTCGCAACAAACTGTTGCCTCATCAGGAAAGAGGGAAGGAGAGGGAAAGACGAGAGGATGTGGGTTTTAAGGGAGAGGGTAAGGAGTCATTCCAATCCCGGGAACGGAAAGACTTACCTTAGGGGGGAAAAAAGCACGGGTATACACTCGCACACACACACATATCCATCCACACATATACAGACACAATATATATATAACAGAGGGAAACATTCCACGTGGAAAAAATATATCTAAAAAGAAAGATGATGAGACTTACCAAACAAAAGCGCTGGCAGGTCGATAGACACACAAACAAACACAAATATACACACAAAATTCAAGCTTTCGCAACAAACTGTTGCCTCATCAGGAAAGAGGGAAGGAGAGGGAAAGACGAAAGGATGTGGGTTTTAAGGGAGAGGGTAAGGAGTCATTCCAATCCCGGGAGCGGAAAGACTTACCTTAGGGGGAAAAAAGGACAGGTATACACTCGCACACACACACATATCCATCCACACATACAGACACAAGCAGACATATTTTGTGTGTTCGTTTGTGTCAGTTTGTGTGTCTATCGACCTGCCAGCGCTTCGTTTGGTAAGTCACATCATCTTTTTTATATATATATATATATATATATATATATATATATATATATATATATATAGAGGGAAACTTCCACGTGGGAAAAATATATGTAAAAGCAAAGATGATGTGACTTTCCGAACGAAAGCGCTGGCAGGTCGATAGACACACAAACACACACACAAAATTCAAGCTTTCGCAACAAACTGTTGCCTCATCAGGAAAGAGGTGAAGGAGAGGGAAAGACGAAAGGATGTGGGTTTTAAGGGAGAGGGTAAGGAGTCATTCCAATCCCGGGAGCGGAAATAATTACCTTAGGGGGAAAAAAGGACAGGTATACACTCACACACACGCACATAGCCATCCACACATATACAGACACAAGCAGACGTATTTAAAGTCTTTAAATATGGTCTTTAACTATGTCTGCTTGTGTCTGTATATGTGTGGATGGATATGTGCGTGTGTGTGAGTGTATACCTGTCCTTTTTTTCCCCCTAAGGTAAGTCTTTCCGCACCCGGGATTGTAATGACTCCTTACCCTCTCCCTTAAAACCCACATCCTTTCGTCTTTCCCTCTCCTTCCCCTCTTGCCGATGAGGCAACAGTTTGTTGCGAAAGCTTGAATTTTGTGTGTGTTTGTGTTTGTTTGTGTGTCTATCGACCTGCCAGCGCTTTCGTTCGGTAAGTCACATCATCTTTGTTTATATATATATATATATATATATATATATATATATATATATATATATATATATATACATACAAATGATTGAAGCGATTTCACAGCTCTACAATAACTTTATTATTTGAGATATTTTCACAATGCTTTGCACACACATACAAAAACTCAAAAAGTTTTTTTAGGCGTTCACAAATGTTCGATATGTGCCCCTTTAGTGATTCGGCAGACATCAAGCCGATAATAAAGTTCCTCCCACACTCGGCGCAGCATGTCCCCATCAATGAGTTCGAAAGCATCGTTGATGCGAGCTCGCAGTTCTGGCACGTTTCTTGGTAGAGGAGGTTTAAACACTGTATCTTTCACATAACCCCACAGAAAGAAATCGCATGGGGTTAAGTCAGGAGAGCATGGAGGCCATGACATGAATTGCTGATCATGATCTCCACCACGACCGATCCATCGGTTTTCCAATCTCCTGTTTAAGAAATGCCGTTCATCATGATGGAAGTGCGGTGGAGCACCATCCTGTTGAAAGATGAAGTCGGCGCTGTCGGTCTCCAGTTGTGGCATGAGCCAATTTTCCAGCATGTCCAGATACACGTGTCCTGTAACGTTTTTTTCGCAGAAGAAAAAGGGGCCGTAAACTTTAAACCGTGAGATTGCACAAAACACGTTAACTTTTGGTGAATTGCGATTTTGCTGCACGAATGCGTGAGGATTCTCTACCGCCCAGATTTGCACATTGTGTCTATTCAGTTCACCATTAAGAAAAAATGTTGCTTCATCACTGAAAACAAGTTTCGCACTGAACGCATCCTCTTCCATGAGCTGTTGCAACCGCGCCGAAAATTCAAAGCGTTTGACTTTGTTATCGGGTGTCAGGGCTTGTAGCAATTGTAAACGGTAAGGCTTCTGCTTTAGCCTTTTCCGTAAGATTTTCCAAACCGTCGGCTGTGGTACGTTTAGCTCCCTGCTTGCTTTATTCGTCGACTTCCGCGGGCTATTCGTGAAACTTGCCCGCACGCATTCAACCATTTCTTCGCTCACTGCAGGCCGACCCGTTGATTTCCCCTTACAGAGGCATCCAGAAGCTTTAAACTGCGCATACCAATGCCGAATGGAGTTAGCAGTTGGTGGATCTTATATCTATCCACACATATACAGACACAAGCAGACATATGTAAAGGCAAAGAGTTTGGGCAGAGATGTCAGTCGAGGCGGAAGTATAGAGGCAAAGAAGTTGTTGAATGACAGGTGAGGTATGAGGCAACAGTTTGTTACGAAAGCTTGAATTTTGTGTGTATGTTTGTGTGTCTGTCGACCTGCCGGCACTTTCATGTGGTAAGTCACATCATCTTTGTTTTTAGATATATTTTTCCTACGTGGAATGTTTCCCTGTATTATATATAAAAACAAAGATGATGTGACTTACCAAATGAAAGTGCTGGCAGGTCGACAGACACACAAACATACACACAGAATTCAAGCTTTCGCAACAAACTGTTGCCTCATTTGGAAAGAGGGAAGGAGAGGGAAAGACGAAAGGATGTGGGTTTTAAGGGAGAGGGTAAGGAGTCATTCCAATCCCGGGATCGGAAAGACTTACCTTAGGGGGAAAAAAGGACGGGTATACACTCGCACACACACAGATATCCATCCACACATATACAGACACAAGCAGACATATTTAAAGACAAAGAGTTTGGGCAGTATATATATATAATGTCAGTCTCCAGAATGCTATTTGATAATTTTTGATACAGAACATATGAAAAATGTTGGGCAAATTGAAGGTTATATAAAACTGGTACAGTTAGCTTCAAGTCACCCGACTGTGGCATGTTTCACAGATACCAAGAAATAATGGTATTCAAGTATGATCATTCATCTAGCACATACATGTATCAGTCACCAGTATAAAAATTTTTGTTTAATGTGTATATGGTCAAGCTAGAGAAGACATTGTCAGAAAACTGCCTTGGATAATCAGCCTAAAAGCCCGTAAGCAAAAGAAATATTTTAGACTTCCAGGCCACAATTAGACATAATCTTCTTTGATTGTGTCACCAATGAGAGAGGGATTAGCAGTCATGATGCTGTGACAAGAATGATGGTTACCAAAGGTTAAAAGATTATCAAGAAAATTAAGAGATTGTTCTTGAGGAAGAGTCCGTAACAAGCCATTTAAAGGACAAACTGAGCACAGTTACTTCAAAAAATTGTGGTTAAAGCTGAGAGACGTTAATAAACCATCCTGTAGATAAATACATACCAGGTAATGAATGATGCCAAAGACTGACATTGCTTTAATGTTACCATTCAGGGTTCGTTGTTGAAACAGACTACTACACTCTCATTACAAAAGAGGTTGAAGAAAAAGTGACTGATGAAAACTTAATAGAAACCTATGTAATCTTCAGATGGGCTCTGCTAAAAACTTTCAGTAATTTCTACACATGTATCAGGAAGTTTCGGTCATGCGTATTGAATGGATCCCACCTGACATTCAGATTTTTGTGGGTCAGTATGATGTTGAAACTAAAGACAGCAGGCAGAAAGCAGAAATTTTAAATTCTGCATTTCAAAATGTTTGTCCCTTGTTCAGATTAAAAAATGAGAGATTAGTTATATAACAACACAAGTACTGAAAAATAATTTGATTATTCAAAGTTAATGGTTCGCGGTGGAATTCCAGTTAGATTTCATATTGAATACATTCAGGAGGTAGACCGTTTCCTAGCTCATATATGTCAAGAGTATCTTGTACAACAAATAGTGTGACACGACTGGAAGAGAGCACAGGCCAGTCAATTTTGCAGAATGGGTAAAAGGATTGGCGCACAGAATTACAGATCAATATCACTGGTGTTCTTTTGCTACAGGATTGCGGAGTGTATTCTAAGCTCAGTTATTAAGACATTTCTAAAATGTTGTTCATAAATACTATGGAGTACAACTTAAAGAAAATTAGTATATGCCTATCCATTATTAATATTTCATTGAAAGTTTAAACATATGTTTCCATAAATATTGCTGCAGTGACACAGTCACTGGTTGAATACATAATTTATCCTCTGTCCAGTATATTCTTGCACGTTCTGAGCAAGATTAAAATGAATACTGACTTTTCTTTCTCATCAGACAAGAAATTTCTGCGTAACAAATTTATGACAAACATTAACAGAACTTAGGGAGCCCATTTAGTATCACCTCCGCCTTTCAGGTTGTTCCAGGTTGTTGTTGTTGTGGTCTTCAGTCCTGAGACTGTTTTGATGCAGCTCTCCATGCTACTCTATCCTGTGCAAGCTTCTTCATCTCCCAGTACTTACTGCAACCTACATCCTTCTGAATCTGTTAAGTGTATTCATCTCTTGGTCACCCTCTACAATTTTTACCCTCCAAGCTGCCTTCCAATGCTAAATTTGTGATCCCTTGATGCCTCAGAACATGTCCTACCAACTGGTCCCTTCTTCTTGTAAAGTTGTGCCACAAACTCCTCTTCTCCCCAATCGTATTCAGTACCTCCTCATTAGTTATGTGACCTACCCATCTAATCTCCAGCATTCTTCTGTAGCACCACATTTCGAAAGCTTCTATGCTCTTCTTGTCCAAACTATTTATTGTCCATGTTTCACTTCCATACATGGCTACACTCCATACATATACTTTCAGAAACGACTTCCTGACACTTAAATCTACACTCGATGTTAACAAATTTCTCTTCTTCAGAAACGATTTCCTTGCCATTTCCAGTCTACATTTTATATTCTCTCTACTTCGACCATCATCAGTTATTTTGCTCCCCAAATAGCAAACGTCCTTTACTACTTTAAGTGTCTCATTTCCTAATCTAATTCCCTCAGCATCACCCAACTTAATTCGACTACATTCCATTATCTTCGTTTTGCTTTTGTTGATGTTCATCTTATATCCTCCTTTCAAGACACTGTCCATTCCGTTCAACTGCTCTTCCAAGTCCTTTGCTGTCTCTGACAGAATTACAATGTCATCGGCGAACCTCAAAGTTTTTATTTCTTCTCCATGGATTTTAATACCTACTCCGAATTTTTCTTTCCTGTCCTTTACTACTTGCTCAATATACAGATTGAATAACATTGGGGAGAGGCTACAACCCTGTCTCACTCCCTTCCCAACCGCTGCTTCCCTTTCATGCCCCTCGACTCTTATAACTGCCATCTGGTTTCTGTACAAATCGTAAATAGCCTTTTGCTCTCTGTATTTTACCCCTGCCACCTTCAGAATTTGAAAGAGAGTATTCCAGTCAACATTGTCAAAAGCTTTCTCTAAGTCTACAAATACTAGAAATGTAGGTTTGCCTTTCCTTAATCTATTTTCTAAGATAAGTCGTAGGGTCAGTATAGCCTCACGTGTTCCAATATTTCTATGGAATCCAAACTGATCTTCCCCGAGGTCGGCTTCTACCAGTTTTTCCATTCGTCTGTAAAGAATTCGGGTTAGTATTTTGCAGCTATGACTTATTAAACTGATAATTCAGTAATTTTCACATCTGTCAGCACCTGCTTTCTTTGGGATTGCAATTATTATATTCTTTAAGTCGGAGGATATTTCACCTGTCTCATACATCTTGCTCACCAGATGGTAGAGTTTTGTCAGGACTGGCTCTCCCAAGGCCGTCAGTAGTTCCAATGGAATGTTGTCTACTCCCGGGGCCTTGTTTCGACTCGGGTCTTTCAGTGCTCTGTCAAACTCTTCACGCAATATCTTATCTCCCATTTCATCTTCATCTACATCCTCTTCCATTTCCATAATATTTTCCTCAAGTACATCGCCCTTGTACAGACCCTCTATATACTCCTTCCACCTTTCTGCTTTCCCTTCTTTGCTAAGAACTGGGTTTCCATCTGAGCTCTTGATATTCATACAAGTGGTTCTCTTATCTCCAAAGGTCTCTTTAATTTTCCTGTAGGCAGTATCTATCTCGCCCCTAGTGAGATAAGCCTCTAAATCCTTACATTTGTCCTCTAGCCATCCCTGCTTAGCCATTTTGCACTTTCTGTCGATCTCATTTTTGAGACGTTTGTATTCCCTTTTGCCTGCTTCATTTACTGCATTTTTATATTTTCTCCTTTCATTAATTAAATTCAATATTTCTTCTGTTACCCAAGGATTTCTATTAGGCCTCGTCTTTTTACCTACTTGATCCCCTGCTGCCTTCACTACTTCATCCCTCAGAGCTACCCATTCTTCTTCTACTGTATTTCTTTCCCCCATTCCTGTCAATTGTTCCCTTATGCTCTCCCTGAAACTCTCTACAACCTCTGGTTCTTTCAGTTTATCCAGGTCCCATCTCCTTAAATTCCCATCTTTTTGCAGTTTCTTCAGTTTCAATCAGCAGTTCATAACCAATAGATTGTGGTCAAATCCACATCTGCCCCTGGAAATGTCTTACAATTTAAAACCTGGTTCCTAAATCTCTGTCTTACCATTATATAATCTATCTGATACCTATTAGTATCTCCAGGATTCTTCCATGTATACAACCTTCTTTTATGATTCTTGAACCAAGTGTTAGTTATGATTAAGTTATGCTCTGTGCAAAATTCTACCAGACGGCTTTCTCTTTCATTTCTCTCCTCCAATCCATATTCACCCATATTCCAGGTATGCCACCAGACTTCATCTAATGGTTAGCTCATTTACTGTTGCTATAACTTTGGGCTGCATATGCACATATATGTACGTCCAGCTCATGTCTGTAATACTGCTGAATGCTCACCTGGAACAACATAATGTATGTGCTCATAAAATCTGTTAGCAATAAAATTACCAACCCTGTGGTTATTTACATGTTTGTCATCTCAATTGTTCAAAGTTCAAATTAAGATGATCATTCTGTCACAGTGTATGTGTTTCCTCTACGGGTTGTTGCGTTACTCTGTCTTTTCTGTTGTGTCTGCACATTATAGACATTTTCACTGTTGTACAGGTATTCTAACAAATGTAATTGGTGTAACAAACTAAATAAATCATAGTTACATTATTACTGTGTAATGAGCCACCAGAGACTATGGGTTCCTTGTACCAAAATACTCAGAAAATGTCACTTAACTTTTGTAACCCCTCGTCATCAGTGGAGGCCAAGTTTGTGAGTTCGTGAAATGGCTTCTGGTGCAGTACACCACTAAGACAATTTCTTTTTTTCTTTATTGCACAGATATGCCCCAGGGTCAGGTAACAGGATAGGAGAATGAAAGTTCTACAAATTAGTAACAAAATCACTTAAATGAGTTAAAAAGGGTTACTTGTCTTTGTGAGTTGTTGAATGATAGTCTGCAACACTGCATGTAATATAACACAAAAAAGGCCCTCAATGGCTAAGTGCAATTAATCATAGGTACACTTCACAGTACATAGCAAATGCAATTTGCAACAACTGTTCGTCCACTTCTAAGAGTTCACCAAACGATGTTCCCTGTCTAAATCAGCCCTGGATGATGATCTATAACTGAGTGGGTGAGAGCTGCTCTTCTCTCTTCTGAGTAGGCTTCTGTCCATTGTCTTCTGGTCACTGGCAGATTGTACTCAGCCAGCAGTTGGCTGAGGTGAAGACAATATCTTCATCCTCTGCACCATCCATGTTGCTGGTTGAACTTGGACAAGTTGTAAATCTCTATGGCACTAAAACCAACTTGCATCTTAGCACGTGTGGTGCTTTTGGCCTGGCTGTGTCTTGTTTGGATGACACAGCATTAACAGCATCCAAAATTTTGCCAGTGGAGTTCAAATTTGTCCCTTCCAAGTTGAGAAGTAAAAGCTTCTGTTTCCACAATGTGCAGAGAGCATATTACGTACATCTGAAAAAGAAATGGAAATGAATTGGACTGTAGGATTAAGATTACATAACAAACATAGCATGGCCCAAGGTGACAAAGGAAATTAAAAGTAAATTATGCAGTTCAGGAGAGGTCATTTTAAAAGTCGACTGAAGGTGCTGCAAAAAGAAAAAAAAGTCCTAGTCATCGGCAGTTTCATTATATGGGGAAAATCCTGATGGAGGTGCTATGGAGCATTGAGATAATAAGAGCTGTATGTCATTTCTGTAGAATACCAGCTACTGGTGGTGCTGTTCCTCTTGATGCTTATGGACCTATAGTTGCGTCGGATCCATAGTGAATTGTAACTACCGTGCCTGACACAGAAGTCATCATTGCCACCATTGTTGTTGCTACTTAACATGAATTTAATGAGCTAGACACCAGTATGGACAACACTCTTTGCTGCAGGGAAACAGAAGTCCAAAAGTTACTGAATCACTGTAAATTGAGAGAAACACTGTCTTGTAACTAATACGCTTATTATTCACAGGTTGTCCATGAACTGAGCAAAGTCAATCCAAGCATCATATGCCATCATCCAAGTATCATACGCTACAAAACAGTCCTAATTGCCAACATGGTCTATAGTGGGTGTCTAGATATCAGTATGCATGTGGGCTAGCTATAAAGTTTTAATTATCACCACAAAAAAAAAGCTGTGAAACTAGGTAGTGGTGTTAGTTCATTCCATATCTGCGTATGCATCCTACAATGTAACACATTTTTCCCAATCAAACAAGGGAAAAACCAGGATGAAATAATGACAGTATTACGGAAAAGATAATTGCTATTCACTATATAGTGGAGATGCTTAGATGCAGATAGGCACAATGACAAGATTGTCAAACAAAACTTTCGGTCTAACAGGCCTTCATCAGAATAAACACACACACACACACCCGCGCAACCACAGTCTCTGGTTGACAAGACATTACTGCGAGCAGCTGTACTTGAAGGGAGAGACAAACTGGGTGGTGAGGATAAGGAGGAGGCTGGAGCAGGGGAGGGGGAGGAATAGCAGGGTAGATGTTGGGGATGGTAAAATGCTGCTTGTGGGAGTACACAGGGACAAGATGGGGAGAGGGTAGGGCAGCTAGGTGCAATCAGAAGGTTAGATGGAGGGCAGCAGAAAAGGAGAGAAGTAAAAAGACACTGAGTGCGTTGGTGGAATAGGGGGCTGAGAAGTGCTGGAATGAGAACGGGGGAG
Source organism: Schistocerca nitens (assembly GCF_023898315.1). Taxonomy (NCBI): domain Eukaryota; kingdom Metazoa; phylum Arthropoda; class Insecta; order Orthoptera; family Acrididae; genus Schistocerca; species Schistocerca nitens. Next base: position 65,859,050 of record NC_064620.1, on the reverse strand, counting down.
GGGATAGGTGGTGTAATCTCCCCCCCCCCCCCTCTTTCCTACATGCAGCTATTGTCCACATTAGTCTTCTTTGAAGGTTTGACTGGAGCGAAGATTACAATAAACTTTCTAGTTTGTTCCATAAAAACACCGGAGAACTGCCGGATATCAGTAACGTTAAAGACGACCTGGGTCTGCGTAAATCAGGTGTTTACAAAATTCCGTGTGAATGCGGCAAATCATATGAGGGCCGTTCAGAAAGTAACCTCCGGTTGATTTAAAAAAATACACCAAGTTAAATAAAAATATTTTAATATATACATCTTACAACTACATCTTTGCACTATTTTTCTACATAGTCTCCATAGCGATTGAGGCACTTATCGTATCTCTTCACAAGCTTTGAAATTCCTTCTGCATAAAAATCACCCGCTTGTGCCTGGAACCAGCCTGTGACCGCATCTTTGAGCTCTTCGTCGTCATCAAACCGCTGTGACCCGAGCCATTTCTTCAAATGCATGAAGAGGTGATAATCACTTGGCGCCAGGTCTGGGCTGTAAGGTGGATGGTTGATAATGTCCCACTTGAAGGACTCAAGAAGGGCCGTTGTTCTGCGAGCAGAGTGAGGACGGGCGTTATCGTGCAAAAAAACGATACCGGAAGTCAGCATACCACGGCGTTTGTTCTGTATAGCCCATCGTAACTTTTTTATTGTTTCACAGTACACGTCTTGATTAATGGTCGTACCACGTTCCATGAATTCAACCAACAACACCCCTTTGGCATCCCAAAACACCGTTGCCATCAGTTTTCTGGCAGAAAAATCTTGCGAGGCTTTTCTTGGTTTGGTAGGCGAATTTGAATGTGCCCACATCTTTGATTGTTCTTTTGTCTCAGGGTTCACGTACTTAATCCAGGTTTCGTCACCGGTCACGATTCTGTTTAACAATGGTTCTCCTTCGTCCTCATAACGTGACAGAAAGTCTAATGCAGAGGCCATTCTTTGAGTTTTGTGGTGGTCGGTAAGAATTTTGGGCACCCATCGTGCACAGAACTTACGGTAACCCAATCTTGCTGTCACTATCTCGTACAAGAGAGTCTTAGAAATCTGTGGAAAACCAGTAGACAACTCCGACATTGAGAAACGTCGATTTTCACGAACTTTTGCATCAACTGTCTGAACGAGTTCGTCAGTCACCAATGATGGTCTACCACTCCTCTCTTCATCATGAACGTTTTCTTGTCCACTTTTAAATAAACGTACCCATTCACGGACAACTCCTTCACTCATAACTCTTGGTCCGTACACGGCACAAAGCTCACGATGAATAGCTGCTGCAGAATATCCTTTGGCTGTAAAAAACCTTATGACAGCACACACTTCACATTTGGCGGGGTTTTCTATTGCAGCACACATTTCAAACTGCCACAAAAACTAAACTAGCGCAGGTACGACGTTCACTCGACCACAGCTTGATGCCGACTGACCTGTTGAGTGCGCTAACGCACAGATGGCGTCGCTACTGCCCCCACAACCCGCACTGTGACCAATCGGAGTTTACTTTCTGAACCACCCTCGTATATAGGGCAAACAACACGAACTGTGGAGGAACGCATTGTGGAACACCAACGGCATACTCGCCTTCTCCAACCCACGAAGTCCGCAATCGCCGAACATTGTATTTCCACAGACAATTCCATAAATTACAATGACACAAAAATGTTGGCCCATACATTAAACTTTTGGAGCTCGATTATCAATGAATGTGTGGAAATAAGATTGTCTGACAACGAGACTCTCATCAGTCAAGATAACGGTTATCAGCTAAACTCTGCTTGGAATCCTGTTGTAGAGAAACTTTGTAGTCGACGTAGTTATCTGCATAAAGATGGAAATCGACCTGATACCGATACGCCAGGCTTTCACGGTGGAGGGTGCGAGGTGCAGTGCACGGAACCATTATGAATGCGCACGCTGAGCAGCGCATGCGCAATGTCACCTCAGTACGGCTTTAAATAGCGGAGCTCAGCACGTACTCGCCAGTACTACTACAGTGGCACTCGCCTGAAGATGGCCAGAAGACTCTGCGCCGAAATATCGTGGCAGGACGTTACTGATATCCGGCAGTTCTCCCGTGTTTTTATGGAACAATCAGTACGCCGGGAAAGCTTTAAACATCACAACTTTCTAGTGTACTTGTCTTTTTGAATAGAGTTGGCTCCAGTTATTTTTGTCTAGGGGTCTGATTCTTGAAGCTGAATTTCTCGCATTTTAAGTCCTCATGGTTGAATTGATCTAAATAAATTTTAAGATTGTTGTTGCATAATTTTTGTTGTTACATAATTTTTGTTGTTACATTAATATATTTTATAACATTTTAATATATCATACAGTCTTTTGACTTTTTACATTAACAAAGCTGAAATTACACTGTTCGCACAAAATACAAAAATACATCCAATTGCATCAGAGGCATGCTTACTACTGTCTCACTCAGTGGAAATAACAATATTCCAAAGGTTTTACAACTTTTCTTCACAAATGAATTTCTATTAGTTTCAATTATTTCTATATAAATGAATCCAAAAATAAACATAATAAGCTGTACTAGATTGCGTAATTAATAATAGAAATTATATGTATGCCAAATAATTTGTAATTTCAAATGTTTCTAAAAAGAATAATTTTAACTATACATTCAGAACTAGTACTTATCGACTATAATGTCCAAAATAAAGTAATTCCTTTTCATAAATTTTAGCATGAAATATAACATATTGTGTATAAAATTATACGAAAGTTTTCAGAAAATCAGGTGAGATAATATTGACCTGTCCAAAATTCGAAAAATAATACTGGTATTGACAACTACTGTTGAGTAAAAGTAATCCTAGAGGAGGATGTCCCATTACAGTGGGTCAAAGGCAATGACTAACAAAGGTTGAGGCCAGGAGGATTGCAAGAATGTACAATATAGTGTAGGCAGAGTTCCCACATGCGCGATTCAGAAAAGCTGGTGTTGGTGGGGAGGATCCAGTTGGCACAGGCTCTGAAGCTGTCATTGAAATGAAGAGCTTTGGCAGCGTGCTCAGCAACTGAGTGGTCCAGCTATTTATAGGCCTCAGTTTGTTGGTGGCCATTCATGGGGTCAGACAGCCTGTTGGTTGCCATGCCCACATGGAATGCAGCACAATGGTTGCAGCTTAGATTGTAGATCACATGACTTGTTTAACAGGTAGTCTTGTCTTTGATGGGATAGATGATGCTTGTGACTGGACTGGAGTAGGTGGTGGTGAGAGGATGTTTGGCATAGGTCTCCCATTGAGGTCTGTTATAGGGCTATGAGTCTTGGGACAGGGATTATGTAAGGATGGACAAAGATATCCTTATATCCCTACAATAGACCTAGATGCAAGACATCCTACCATCACTTTTTGTAGTCCAGTCACAAGCATCCCCTATCCGTTCAAAGGCAGGGCTGTTTGTGAAACCAGCCACTGTCCTGCATTCTACGTGGGCATGACAAACAACAAGCTGTCAGTCCATATGAATGGCTACCGACAAACTGTGGCCAAGGAACAGCTGGACCATCCAGTTGCTGAGCACGCTACCCAACACTATACAGGGTGATTCAAAAAGAATACCACAACTTTAGGAATTTAAAACTCAACAACGACAAAAGGCAGAGCTAAGCACTATCTGTCGGCGAATTAAGGGAGCTATAAAGTTTCATTTAGTTGTACATTTGTTCGCTTGAGGTGCTGTTGACTAGGCGTCAGTGTCAGATGATGCTAAGATGGCGACCGCTCAACAGAAAGCTTTTTGTGTTATTGAATACGGCAGGAGTGAATCGACGACAGTTGTTCAGCGTGCATTTCGAACGAAGTATGGTGTTAAACCTCCTGATAGGTGGTGTATTAAACGTTGGTATAAACAGTTTACAGAGAATGGGTGTTTGTGCAAAGGGAAAAGTTCTGGACGGCCGAGAACGAGTGATGAAAATGTAGCATGCATCCAGCAAGCATTTGTTCGCAGCCCAGGAAAATCGACTCGCAGAGCTAGCAGAGAGCTGCAAATTCCACAATCAACTGTATGGAGAGTCCTAAGAAAAAGGTTAGTTACGAAACCTTATCCGTAACTACCTGAACGTCAACTACCCAAGGCGATGGATCGGCCGCCAGGCAGCCCGTGACAGAGCACTTCATCACTGGCCTCCAAGAAGCCCTGATCTTCCCCCCTGCGATTTTTTCTTATGGGGGTATGTTAAGGATATGGTGTTTCAGCCACCTCTCCCAGCCACCATTGATGATTTGAAACGAGAAATAACAGCAACTATCCAAACTGTTTCACCTGATATGCTACAGAGAGTGTGGAACGAGTTGGAGTATCGGGTTGATATTGCTCGAGTGTCTGGAGGGGGCCATATTGAACATCTCTGAACTTGTTTTTGAGTGAAAAAAACCTTTTTAAATACTCTTTGTAATGATGTATAACAGAAGGTTATATTATGTTTCTTTCATTAAATACACATTTTTAAAGTTGTGGTATTCTTTTTGAATCACCCTGTATTCTTCATTTCACTGACTGCTTCACAGCCTGTGTCATCTGGATTGTACCCACCTACACCAGCTTTTCTGCATTGTGCAGGTGGGAACTCTCCCTACAATATATCCTACATTCCTGTAACCCTCCTGGCCTCAACCCTCATTGTCCTGTATCCACCTGTTCCCTTCCCTGTTCCCATTCCAGCACTTCTCAGCCCTCTATTACACCAGCACACCACTGTCTTTTTACTTCTCTCTTTTTACTATCCCCCCCGCCAGCCCTCCATCTAACCTCCTGACTGCCCCTAGCTACCATACCCTCTCCACACCTCATCTCTGTATGCTCCCACAAGCAGCACTTTACCGTTCCCAACATCTACCCTGCTATCGCTCTCCCTCCCTGCTCTAGCCTCCTCCTTATCCCCACCACCCAGTTTGCTTCTCCCATCATGTGCTGCTGCTCACTGTTTGGCCTTGGCAGCCAGAGACATTTTTTTTTACGGGTGGGGGGGGGGGAGGGGGGGAGTATATTGTCTGTTCTCATGAAGACCTATTTGGCCAAAAGCTTTGTCAGACAGTCTTTTCGTTGTGCCTATGTGCAACTCAGCATCTCCGCTTTATGGTGAGGAGTAGCAACTATCCCTTTCATAATACTGATATTTTTCCCAGTGATGGATGACTTGATGAAGACCTTGGCCATAGAAGTCTGCATTTTGGCTGTTGAGGAGACATACCACCTTGAAAATCACCTGGTTGTCATTTGGGAAATGTTTGCCATGCAATGATTTCTTTATCTGTGAAAGAGTAAAAAGTCATTGGGAGTCATGTCAGGAGAGCACAGATGATGAGGCAAAATTTGATAGTACATGAAGCAGCATGTGTGGCTTGTGTCATGGACCAAAAACAACCCCCTTGAACAGCTTCCAATAACATAATTAGGCAACTTTGGTAATATACACCTGTGTAGTTCGGCCCTTACAAGCATAATCTATTACATTCACACCATGGCAAATCAAAACACACTCAGCATTACGCTGCTTGATGATGGTTCAGTCTTCACCCATTTTAGGAGTGGAGGATAAATAGGTTTCTACTGCTCCTTTGGCACAGAGTCAAAGTGATACACCTCACTAATTGGTTGTGATTAGGCAGCTGAAGGAGTCATTTGGCTTGGCCTCACATAGGTGCCACATTTCCACTGCTGTCTCAGTTCAGCAGTCACAGTACCCTGCAGGTGGCGATCTTAGTCATGTTCAAAATGTTGTGCAAAATGTGAGATATTTTCAATTTTTCCACTACCATTTCAATTGTGATACACTGGTCTTCAGGCAACCAGTCCTCTATTCCTGTTCAGATTCTCAGCATCACATAACCACCGTGTCTTATGATTGTGCATTGTTGCCATACATTTCCACCAACTCGGTATGGATAGTTGCTCTGTTGCTCCCCTGCTTACTTTTTAGTTTCCAATTTATGGTTTTTAATTGTTTTCTGGGCTCCCTGTTCAATGGTAATAGCTGGTACACCTTTACTGCCAAATGGGCAGCATCTGGTGGCAGAAGTTCAAGCACATCCACCAGTATTGGAGGTAGTGAGCTTCTGCAAATCATGTGTTTAGCCTCTCAAGATACTATTTGTGTACAAACTGAAGCCAGTGCCACAAGAGCAGTGTACCATGTCATAGACTGGCCTGCTCAGGGTCACATGGTGTCACCCCATGGTAGAGCATGGAAATAAAAAGACAGTGCAGCACACAAGGTCTCTCATATCTACAAGCAGAACTCCAAGGTTTAAATGTCACCGAAAAATAAATAAAGTTACATAAATAATTTTTTGTTTGATTGAACAGTCTGAGGCTGCACTGCCAGTTCATAGTGTCCAACAGGCTTAATATTTCGTTGATCAGACATGTTGTTCATCAGGTATGCTGACAAACTGAGCTCCTGAGGGCATACGGCCTTCTAATATCCCCTCCGAGCCGCTCCATCTGTGATCCGTGCCTGCTTCAGCAGTCGCAGAGACACCTATCGCATCTGTGATAGTGTTGATGTAAGTTCGCTGTCTGCCCTCATTGTCAGATCACTTTGTTTGCTGAGAATCTTCTTAATTAAACTCGGTGCTGGTTCCCAAGTCTTGTTAATATTATAGCTTCAATCTCGTCTGATGAAATCATCCTTGGTGCAAATTTCTACTGCCTCTCTAAACGACACTGTCTCAGTATTTGCAAGTCTGTGTGAAGATCCTGGTATATTCGTATTCCATAGCGTGATTCTCAGGCAGACAGTGCTGTATGAGTGCTGACTCATTGGCATACATCAGTCGAGTGTGCCTCTGGTGTTCTTGGCAACGATCTTAGATGGTGTGTGATATCTGTCCAATATATGCCTACCCACACTGTCATGGAATCTGGTATACGTTTTCCTTCCAACCGTGATCATCTTGGATGCTTCCCTATAATGCTAGTGTTCTATTGGGTGGGAAAAGACAATTTTTACTCGGTGCTTCTTCAATATGCGTCTGATTTTTCCCGATCGTATACCATCGTGCAGCATAAAGGCAATGACTGCCTCTTCCTCCGTGACATCTTCCATCTCCACAGGTTGTACTGTTGTCGTGGGGCAGAGAATGCACCAAGTCTGCCATACTGGGTACCCATTTTTTCTGAATACAGATCTCAGGTGTTCCAAACTCTCTGGATCTGAAATGGTGTTTGCCTTGTGTACTAGTGGTTTTAGTGCCCCATTCCTGTCCAGTGCAGTGTCTGCATGCAAATACAGGTTAGTGCGTGTTTTCTTCTGATACATACTGTGGTCCAGGGTGCCAACAGTTCTTCTTGTGACCATGACATCCAGTTATGGTAATCTTCCTTTTGCTTTGGTCTCCATAGCGAATTTCATGTTGAGATGTAGGGAGTTCAAATGTGAAAGGAAATCAAGGAGCTTGTCCTTCTGTGTGGCCAGATGACAAACGTATCATCTACCTAATGGAAAAAACACGTGGGTTTCCATTTGGATGAAATCAGGGCTTCCTCTTGGAAATACTCCAATACAAGTATGCAGGTACCCAGAATGGCAGATTAGGTGCGCCCTCCACCCTACCACAACAGTACAACCTGTGGAAACAGAAGTAGTTACGGAGGAAGAGGTGGCTACTGCCTTTATACCATACACTGGTACACTATCAACAAAAATCGGATGCATACTGAAGAAGCACAGAGTAAAAACTGTCTTTTGGTTTCCAAATAAAACACTAGTATTATTGAGAAACATCAAAGGTGATCTCGGGTTGCAGAAGGCCAGCGTATACCAGATTCCACATCAACGTGGGAAGACACATATTGGACGGAAAGTGCACACCGTTGAAGAAGTTGCTGCAGAATTTGTTCTAGTCCTTAGACTTCACTGGGGGCAACATCTGTCGTGTACTAACAATAAACTTGAGAATGTTGTTTAAGGAGTTGAGTGTGATTAATGGGAACATAGTATAAAGAATGAGAAGACATGAAAGGTGAAAAATAATGGCTGGAACCAAGAGGAAATCACACATCAGTACAATTTTAAATCATTATTGTAAGGTACTGATAAAGATTGTACTGATATTCATAAGATACATCGTGTTGTGAGTTACCAGTCCACTCAATTAAAGAATGAAACTTGATGCTGTACTAGAAGAAAAACCACAATGTAAAAATAAAATTAATCCATCACATAAACTTGAATCCAGACAGAGCTGTGCAATCTGTGGAGTGTCAGTCGTTATTTTTTCTTTAGAGTCCAAGCAGAAGACAATAGGCTGCTTCAATGGCTACACCATAACTTGCGTCATCTGCATGCCTCACCCCATCCAAACACGTCCTCTTAAGTTTGGCTTATATATTGATGTAGAACGACTCTAACTCAGATATTCTGTGAGAATTTGATTCATTACTTTTGCTTAAGTCTGATAAAACAGTTTAGGCCACCTGGCTTGTGGAAGCTGGCAGTTACTTAAAAACATTATAGGTCTTTGGTATCCTGTTAAGAGTAATACACTTCACTGTCACTAAATTATTGTGGTAGTTATTAGCAGTGATGGCTTGTGCATAATTTTACCAATGTTCTACAATGTGGCAGCCTATAGCATTCTGATGTACAAGGGTAATAATCATAACTAAATTGAATAGATTAATTTTATGTATATAAATTGACCTGTACAGATATATTTAAATTTTATAATTAATTGTTTAACATAGCGAGGAATAAAATTAAAAAAAAAAAAAAAAGGTTGATGGAACCAGTGGGAATCAAATCTATGCAGCCAAATTCAGAGTCTGTGTCTTTAACCAATTGGCTACCATGCTGTTATGAGAATATCAGGTCAAAAATCCCTCATATGTAAATCTTTAGAGAGCATTTTACCTTTCACTGTGGGACTCGGGCAAAATAAACTTGAAAGTGGCATCTATTTGCCTTTGCCTCACAGAGTTTCAAACGATCAGTGAGCATCATTCCATACCGTCCTGTTGATCGATTTGTGTTTGGAGATCATCTACCTATCTCCTTAAATCTCGCTTTTGCCTCCAAAGATCTACTGGAGAAGGGCTTCATTAGCAGATTGCATACAGAAAACACTTTCATACTAAAAGATGATGACTTTTTCCATTTTGCTGTAGTAATTTTATTTGCTCATGGCTAGTTTCAGTTTTGCAGGCCATTCTCACTTGATGTGGTTCTGCAATTGAAAACTATGCGTTACATATTGAAATGTCAGCATCTGTAAATTTGTGTTGTCTATTCATTTGTGTTGTCTATTCATTTGTAATTGTCAAGCTGTCAAACCAAGACAGCATTTGTGAACTAAAACAAATAGAAAACATTAAATTCAAGACATTGACATTTGAATAGGCAAGGCATATTTTTCTATTGCAGAACCACAAAATCAGTTGAGAATGGACCTGGAGGCTGAAACTAGTCATAAACAAATAAAATTAATACAGCAAAAGTGGAAAATGCCACCTTCTTTTAATAAATCCATTGCTTTAGTATCTGGTATGAGGGGGGTGGGAGAGATTTTCATACTAACTTTACTCATATACTCGCTTTTTTAATGACCATCTATAACTTTTTGAGGTACAAAAGTAGTAACCATAACTAAATTGAATATACTTATTTTATTTTAAAGAAATTTCTTCCATTTGACCATTAATTATTCATTTGTTGTACACAATCATGACTGCGGCTTTGTAGCCATTCTCAGGTGCATGTTGAAATGTTAAAATGTGTCTGACCTGTCTGTATGTAAATTGAACTGCTTAAATATATCTAAATTTTATAATTAATGGATTAACATAACTAGGTGGGGGGGGGGGGGGGGGGCTTGGGATCAAATCTGAGTTCACGAGTTGCCAGTCAATGGCCTTCCACTTGCTCGTGGAGCCATTATGGCAGCTACTCATCAAAAATCTCTCATACAGTACACTTGCACAATACATTAAAAGCAGTTTCAAAGATGAATACTGATTTAGTACTGTGAGTAAATTAGAACTTATAGTGCCGGAAGGATGACGTCACATCAGAGCATCCACAGTCGAAAACATACAGCTGTGTTCCTTGTCTGAGTTGATCTTAGTGTGGCTGAGCATCATTATGTCAGACAGAGAGCACTACAAACATGGTTTTGTTCATTTTATTTGCATACGAGCACACATTCAAAGAGAAATGTCATTATTTTAGTACAGTGTGCAGCCAGAATTCCATAAGAAAGAGCATAATTGAAGTGCAATATTTACAGAGTGCTGTAGCAAAATTGCATGTACAACTGTTCCTCCCCTCACCCTCTTACTTTCCATCCCTGTAACTCATCTCTTTCATTTTATCTACCTCCAGATGACACACACACACACACACACACACACACACACACACACACACACCATATAAAGATTTGATTATTGTTCTTTTGGTTCACACTTAATCTAAGATGACTGACTAAGTCAGTATGGTGCAAATAATAGGGTGTGTTTTACTGTTATTTTTGTATACTCTCAGTATTTTGCCAGTAAGTTTTATAATACAGTATTCCACTTTTTTTCTGAATTAAAATTGGCTAATCTAATTTCTTCTTTTTAGTATGTCAGTATGTACAAAAAATGGTACATCCAGAATCATGTAGCATATTGCTGGAGGCAGATGGTATTGTTGGGACATCTACTAACATGGATCGTACAGAGGAAGTTGAAGGCTTGCAAGGGTGTGTGTCAACACTCCTTTTACCAAAAATGACAGATGTTAATATCACTACATTTTATGTTGATGAGACTGAACTCGATAAATTCAAACGGGTTAGTATGTCCTGACTATATTTGCCTTCTAAGTGCATTGCATTATGCTTAGAGAATGCATACATTGTGTGAAAAATAAAAAAGCACTGTATGGAGCAAGACATATAATTGAACTGTGTTTTTCCACACTTGCTTTCTTTTTGTGGCCTCATTTCAGATTTTATTACTACATTGTAAGACTGCCCATTATTTCTTCACACTGTGCATTAAATTTCTGAGTAAATTGAACTTTGCTGTTCTTTGCAACATATTTCCTGATCTGACCTCATATAGGTTCCATGATACTCAAATGTCAATGGTGTGACAAGTGTTACAAGGAAACATCACCAACTCAACCCCATATTTTAAGGAGAACAAAGCAAACTTTCAAGATGTCAGACCCAGCAATACACCCCACAGGAAAATTTGAGACACTGTTGTGACAGAACACAGTTTTGATCTGAATGTATAGCTTGTAAACATAAGTGCAAAGTGTTTTACAGCGGAGTGACAACCAGAGCCTCCTGTTCGCAGTATGTTAATGGCAAGAGAAGGGGAGGAAGAAGAAGGGAGTCACTTCAGCTGAACATGTTTTGGAATCTTGGATGAGAGCCCTTATTTTACATGAAAGGCATACATAATATGTCTACCTCACGCAAGTACACGCTCAGTGTTGCCTGAAAATCAAAATGAATAAACAAACGTAAGCAACTGAAGAATTATTATGAAATGGAGTTAATTTATTTACAATTTAATCATGCCAGTCACATGAAGAATAGTGCAACTCGTGTGTGAGTAGTTGACTTTAACAGTGTTAGCTTTCAGTTCAAAGAAAATAACACACAACAGTGATGTTAATAATTGAATAGTGTTACGCTATTTTTTTTTAACAACACTCTCTTACATTTCAATAATATGAACTGCATTTGTGAATCAGAACATAAAAGTTTTCAAAGCAAAGAGATTTTGGCACCAACTACAGGCTAGAAACCATGCACTGTGATACAATGTACAAAACACTACCACTTGTTTGTTCGGCGACATTATGATTACGAACCTCTTACTCACTCTGTTGTACAGTACTCAATTCCCGGACATTAGGTGCCCGCAGAGGGCCGGAACAAGGGACAGACAGTCACTGCACGTGAAGTTTAAAAGCTGTACATTCAGAAGGTCATAACTGCATACTTTCAGAATTGTGGCTCAAATTTTCACACATGAGTGATTGCTGCTATGGCTTATGTCTTGGATGTGTGCTTTGTTTACTTAAAATATGAGGTTGAGGTGGTGGATGTTTGCTTGTCAGTCCCCTCTTCCAGTTTAGCTACAATTGACAGAGTTAAGTGACATTCATTTTTATCTGTAAGATGTACGCAATACACTTTTCACAGGTCAGAATATAGATATAGATACTCTTTTATGTTGGTGAATCAGCAGTGCCTGTGGTGCAAGTTTTTTGAAGTGCACTCTTTCTTCCAGTGGTAACAGTTGAGTAGGTCTTGGAAGTAATCTGCTAGTATCATTCAATTCTCTTTAGTATTCACCTTTAATATTCCAGTTGCTTGATTAAGACACATTGTTGGTGGTTGGTAATAAGATAAGTTCTTAAAGATCTTGTCAAAATTTCTAGTATTGTTTTGGAGGGAGTCTTTTTCTATTTCTGTGAATCTGGTTTTGTTATAAACTCATTTTTCTCTGTGCATGGTTTAGGAATTTATTTTCTTTCTCTGTAGAAAATACTCCCCCTTTTTCAGTAGTTCTGTGTCTGTTCCTCTGATTCAGAGTTTGATTTGGCCATGTGTAACTTTAACATTCGTTGTGTTTGACCATCTGCAATCTCGTGGATCTTGCTCACATGTGTTGTGTAAGAGAATATTGGTGTCAAGACTTTCAGCACCCATCCTTGAAAAGTGCTTGATTTTGTATCTAGATCTGTTGGGATGGTACATCACTTTTTGTATAAAATAATTATTCAAATCAAAAACTGATCTCCACATTCCGATGTTTTGGATTTCAGCTCTTTTTTTTTTCTGGAACCAATGTGATCAATTTGGAATTTCCTTGGTAAAGGGTTTGAGGATTTTCAAGTTTTCTTTTTATGTGGAGCTCTTTCAAGATACTTTTCCATGAGTTTCAAATCCTAAGTTTTACAGAAGCACAAGGCACATTCCACTATTATTCTTCAGCACTTGTTAATGTAGTATGCCACTAAACTTACAAATTGTAAAAAGTAGTAAAGTTACTTTACAGAAGTTCCTAATATTGTTCTTCTGAAAGTCTTCTTCTGTTAGTGATAGCTGTAAGTTTGAAAGAAACCAGCTACCACTAATTGAAGAAGGCTCCCAGAAAAACAGTACTAGGAACTTCTATAAAACTTTTAAACAAAGCCTCCAGATGTACCAACCATCTACCATTTGCTTCAAGAATGAATTTGAAAAATTAGCCCCAAATAACAAAGAAAACTGTGAAATATGAGGGCGGTTCAGAAAGTAACCTCCGATTGGTCACAGTGTGGGTTGTGGGGGGAGTAGCGACGCCATCTGTGCGTTCACGCACTCAACAGGTCAGTCGGCATCAAGCCGTGGTCGAGTGAACGTCATACCTGCGCTAGTTTAGTTTTTGTGGCAGTTTGAAATGTGTGCTGCAATAGAAAACCCCGCCAAATGTGAAGTGCGTGCTGTCATAAGGTTTTTTACAGCCAAAGGATATTCTGCAGCAGCTATTCATCGTGAGCTTTGTGCCGTGTACGGACCAAGAGTTATGAGTGAAGGAGTTGTCCGTGAATGGGTACGTTTATTTAAAAGTGGACGAGAAAACGTTCATGATGAAGAGAGGAGTGGTAGACCATCATTGGTGACTGACGAACTCGTTCAGACAGTTGATGCAAAAGTTCGTGAAAATCGACGTTTCTCAATGTCGGAGTTGTCTACTGGTTTTCCACAGATTTCTAAGACTCTCTTGTACGAGATAGTGACAGCAAGATTGGGTTACCGTAAGTTCTGTGCACGATGGGTGCCCAAAATTCTTACCGACCACCACAAAACTCAAAGAATGGTCTCTGCATTAGACTTTCTGTCACATTATGAGGACGAAGGAGAACCATTGTTAAACAGAATCGTGACCGGTGACGAAACCTGGATTAAGTACGTGAACCCTGAGACAAAAGAACAATCAAAGATGTGGGCACATTCAAATTCGCCTACCAAACCAAGAAAAGCCTCGCAAGATTTTTCTGCCAGAAAACTGATGGCAACGGTGTTTTGGGATGCCAAAGGGGTGTTGTTGGTTGAATTCATGGAGCGTGGTACGACCATTAATCAAGACGTATAATGTGAAACAATAAAAAAGTTACGACGGGCTATACAGAACAAACGCCGTGGTATGCTGACTTCCGGTATCGTTTTTTTGCACGATAACGCCCGTCCTCACTCTGCTCCCAGAACAACGGCCCTTCTTGAGTCCTTCAAGTGGGACGTTATCAACCATCCACCTTACAGCCCAGACCTGGCGCCAAGTGATTATCACCTCTTCATGCATTTGAAGAAATGGCTCGGGTCACAGCGGTTTGATGACGACGAAGAGCTCAAAGATGCGGTCACAGGCTGGCTCCAGGCACAAGTGGGTGATTTTTATGCAGAAGGAATTTCAAAGCTTGTGAAGAGATACGATAAGTGCCTCAATCGCTATGGGGACTATGTAGAAAAATAGTGCAAAGATGTAGTTGTAAGATGTATATATTAAAATATTTTTATTTAACTTGGTGTATTTTTTTAAATCAACCGGAGGTTACTTTCTGAACGGCCCTCGTATTAGCAAGCTATTTCAATGCAATGGCAAGTTGCGAGGAACCAAGAGCAAGCTTTCCAGAACAGAATCCAGGATGCACTCACACAAACTCAGAACCACCCAGCATGGATGAAACCCAAATATCTTTAAAGACCTGAAGAAAGACAAGACCCACAAGGAAGATTCATAAACTGCTGAAATGTGGAAAATGGCAGGTGCAGGAATGGCCAAGAAGCTACATGGAGTCTTTCAAAAATGTGGGAAACAGAAGCTATTTGAGGAGACTAGAAAATAACATTGATCACCCAATCAACAAAAAAAAAAAAAAAAAAAAAAAAAAAAAAGAGAGAGAGAGAGAGAGAGAGAGAGAGAGAGAGAGAGAGAGAGAGAGAGAGATAAAACTGAACCCAACAACAATAGAACAATATCCCTCCTTCCAATGACTTACAAAATTCTTTCAAAATCATTACAAAAACACCCTGGAAAGTTAACTGAATCAGCAATTAGGAGAGTACCAAGGAGGGTTTAGAAAAGGACGATCCTGTGTGGAACAAATTTTAAATCTGAAATTCATAATCAGGTATAGAAGAATGAGATCTAAAAGCATTTATATAACATTTGTAGACTTCAAAAAAGCATATGATTGAATTGACAGGAAAACATTATCTAACACCTTAAAAGAGCTTGGGGCTGACAACAAATCAGTGGCAATCATGAAAGACACACTAACAAATACAAAAGGCAAAATTTTTAGGTCGAAACTTGTGTAAGGCAGGGAGGTGACTGTCCCACTGCTGTTCAGTTGTGTGCTAGAAGTGGTAATCAGGTAATGGAGGAAAAGAACAGAAGGAGAAGGAACTAGAAGAATCACAATTGGGTGAGTTTTGATTGTCTGGTTTTTGTAGATAATCTTGCGATCTTTGTTGAATCTGTAGTAGATGCAACAGTGCAGATAAATCTCCTAAAAGAGACAGCTTCAAAAGCAGGCCTAAATATATCTTTTGAAAAAACAGAATACATAACAGATGTGAAGATGGCATAGAAGCATATGGAAACTGATTATGGCAGAATAAAAAAGGCTACAAAATTTAAATATCCAGATGAAATAATACAACCAAATGCTCAACTAACAAAGAACCTGCATAACAAGAAATCTATTTCCATAAATGAAAAACTTCAATACTAAAATATTGTCATTAAACCAGAATGCCTTTCATTAAATACAGCCAAACAATCAGGTGTAATAGAAAAGAAGAAAATGAAAACAATAACGAAAATTTTGGGAACAAAATATGAGAATGAGAAATGGAAATTAAGAAGTAATAAGGTAGTCCATGAAAAAATAGAGCAAATATCAGTCATTATGAGGAAGAGAAGAGTTGCATTTATGGGCACGTAAAAAGGCTAGATGAAAATAGGATAACAAAAAGAATTTTTAACTTCTTTGATAGAAACCGCAAAACATCAATGACTCGCATAAAAGAAGATAAATCAGATCTGAGGGAAATTTAAATAATCGAGGAAGAAGTAGAAAGAAAAAGGTTCAGAGCAAAAGTAAACAGTTTCAAAAGCTTGCAGGAGAAAGCAAAGGAAAAGATAGGTGCGAGAAAAACATAGAGAAAGAATGAAAAATTACTACAAAGAAAGGAAGGAGGAAAAGAAGGATACATAAGTTACCTCATGAAGTCCCTAGTAGGCCAAACTTTTTTTTTAAGTAACTTACATTATTTCCTATCAGAAAGAACCCTGAGAGTGATCATAAAGACACATTTTCATCTTTAGGTGTCACACAAAAATGTAAACAGTTCAGAGATTGAACAGATGCAGAAATACAGCACCTTGTACATAACAGAACATTCATTGTACCAGTTTACATTTTGATTCCATGATGTGCTAACAAATATATCGTTTAAATCTTTACAGTCTTTTTGACAAAGAATATCATTATCATAAACAAGTAAAAAAGTACTTATAAACCTAAATTTCAGCACATTTATTTGTTAGTGTAATGATTTGGTAATTTGGGAATTGTTTTCATGATTTAGGACACTCTAAAATAAATGGTAGTAAAAGTTACAGTGTATCATTTAGTGTACTTGGGCATACTCTCCACCTTTTCAAACCTGAATTTTTTCTAGAGGAAGGAAAATTTTTCTTTATCTGGTAATGTCCTTAGAAGATTTTTTTTTAAATGATTGTAGATGCAAGGTTTATACAAAATATGTACCTGTTTTCAAAACATGCTTTGTACACATGGCTTCATTTTGTGGACTAAAATAACTAATTATGAAAAATTCTCTGTTCTAATAAATAGTAAAGTGATCATTCAATAATTAGCATGCAAAATAACGATAAAAATATTCATTTATAGAGTGGAATATAGTGAACCAACCACTTCCGTGTGTTGTGGTGGTCATGTGCTGCTGCACACTGCTCCAATGACTTGCTGATATTTCCATAGTGATGCCCAACAGTTGGCAGCATTTGCACATGATGAAAGGGTTGAACATTCACAAATGTGTATCTCAGGTTTTCCTTGCGAAAAAACACTTCTGTTGCAGTGAAGACACAGTAAAAGTTAATGTACGCAATTGCCTGAAAGGGTTAAAAAAAGTTCGTCACCACTGCCTCAGCCCTTTGTCATTGAATATGTTCTGCCCATGCTTTCTGTTATGAATAAGAAATTAAAGTTCTTTTTAGAATTTCAGTTTGTAGCTTTGTTTATTTTATGCAATGTTATTAGATCATTATCTCTGTCAAAAGCATGTCTTGATCCATTAATGTGATTGTCCATTATTGCTTAAAATTTTAATTTATTTCTGGTATCATAAACAGTTGTAATTTCCCGACCACAGTCCAGCACGTATGACATAAAGGTACTAGGTTTCCATAGGGACATTGGGTAGCACTACTACATCCCCCCCCCCCCCCCCTTTCGCCTATCCCCATAGAATGTGAACTCTAAATATTGCAAGGACAGTTGGACAGTTGCATTTGAGTTCCTTTGCTACCAGCCTCTGGAACATGCACTCAAGGTACTCCTCTGGAGTTGTACCTCTAAACAAGATATTGTCAAGGTGTACATCACAGTTGGAATATCTTGCAGTTAATCCATGAAACAGTGGAATATGGCAGAGTGAAGAGATTCTGAAAGACTACTGATTACAGCACTAAAAGCCATGTAGCATTAGATAAGCTTGTGATGATGCTACATCCAAGGAAATTTGAAAATACTGTATGCATCTGTGAGGTCAGATTTACTGAATAAGGCGGTGTGACCTCATTTTACAAAGAGTTTATCCAGGGTCAAGTGCGCATAAATTTCCACTTCCGATTGTGCATTTATTGTTATTTTAAAATTACCACTAAGTCTGAAAGTTTATGTACTGTCACCACTGGAGTGGCGCATTAATTATGGGGATTAGGCATTAACACATCATAGTGAGTCTGTCCAGTTCTGTTTTGAAAGTATCTTTTAGAGAAAAGGACACCAAGCGAGCTCTAAGGAAGCACGAAGAAGTTGTCGTCTTAAGAATAACGTGAGCTTCAACATCAGTCACCTTCCATAACTCAGGTGAGATGATTTGAGCATATGTACTGCGGAGAGTCTTTAGGGTGGCCCAAGTTCCTTCAGATTGTGTGACATTTACTGTTTCATGAAATAAGTCTAAAAACTTGGAAAGGGTCAATCCCAAAAATGTTGTCCAGTTTGGGGTCAATTACCACAAGA
Source organism: Schistocerca nitens (assembly GCF_023898315.1). Lineage (NCBI taxonomy): Eukaryota > Metazoa > Arthropoda > Insecta > Orthoptera > Acrididae > Schistocerca > Schistocerca nitens. Next base: position 65,840,712 of record NC_064620.1, on the reverse strand, counting down.
AACTGTACTGCGAGAGTAACTTGGCTATGTTGTTGTTGTTGTCTTCAGTCTGAAAACTGAAGCTCTCCACACTGTTCTGCCCTGTGCAAGCCTCTTTATCTGTGAATAACTACTGCAACTACATCCACTGGATCCTGCTCTGTATATTCAGGCCTTAATATGCCTCTACAATTTTCAGTGTTTTCCCTGTCCCCCACCCCCTCCCCCACACACAAACATACATTCACTCTTCACTCAAAGGCGACCCCGGGTTTCCTGAGCTGGGGACTGGTAAGTGCCACCAGTCCTCTGTCACTGTAAGCTCTGGTCATACTTCCATGACCACCATGCGACGCTACGGTGGAATGTTGTGTGTTTCAGAGAACAGGGGTCTTGGCTTAACTGCCTGGACTGCGAGGAAGGTACCCACCTCTATAAGAAACCCTCAGCCTCAAGGTATGCTACGTGCTGAGGAGGTGAATGGCTGTTGAGGTGAAACAGGCTTCAGCGAGCAACCTCTGGGGCACGTGCTGCACCCCAGTTGAATCAGGCTTGCACAGGCATGCAGGGCTCTGCCTGGGTCGACGGTTGTTTCCCTAGCGTCTCATGGGATCCTTATGGAACTGTCTCATGAAACTACTACTACTGATGGGACTCCTCAAAGAGAGCTCGGTTGGTCAGTCCTACCGAAAGGAAGTCTCCGAGTATTAGTAACAGGGCATTAGTATGCCATAACACTTTCATTGTAATCAAGTGAAATGGGGGAAGCTTTGAGAAGATATACCCTTTCTATATTAACAAGGCATTGGAAGGTATTGCCGAGTCTCTGAAAAGTGTCAAACGACTACATAATGGAACGCTTTTGGTTGAAACTGCTAATTCCACCCAAATATCTAAGCTTCTGGGATGTAAGGCCTTAGATGACTACCCAATCGAGACTGAATTGCATAACACCCGTAACTATAGTAAGGGCGTGGTCACCTGCTCCGATATAATGGAGATGGACCCCACGGAGTTGCGTGAAGAGCGGTAGAATGTGGGCATCACGGCGGTGCAGAATTATATGAGGAGAGTCAATGGCAAATTGGAAAAATCGGCAACGTTTATTCTAACGTCTAGTACTCCTGAATTACCTGAACATATCCTTGCCGGCTATATCCGCCTTAAGGTTCGCCCGTTTGTTCCTAACCCCATGCGATGCTATAAATGTCAAAGATTTGCCCATACCACTATGGGATGTAACTTCGTGTGGTAATTGTGGAGGCTCCGCTCACGAGTCAGGGACTTCTTGTACACTTCCCCCTAAATGTGTTAACTGCTCTGGGGATCACCCAGCATGCAGCAGAAAGTGTGGGGTTTAAAACGAGGAAAGGAAAATTCAATAGCTGAAAGTACAGAGACACATACCCTATGGTGAAGCTAAAAAGTCTTACAAAGCCATGCAACCACCGGTTTTTGCAACTTCTTTTGCATCAGCCCTTAAAACACCAATAGCTAAGTGTAATGCCTCCACACAAACTCAGACCACAGATTCAAGTACAAGCACATGCACTTGTCGCTGTACCTGTGAGGGAAACGCTCCACTTACAACTGATGTCTCTTGAAAGCCATCAGCGGTAGACTTACCACCTAAGCCACATACCACTCCCCAAATTCAGAAGCCACCTAAGCCATCCCAGTAACCTAGGCAGCCTCCTCCTCCTATCAGTAAAGAAAAACGTCCTCCTAAAAGTAGTTCTAAGTCCAAGAAAGCGGTAGGTAAGCCTTCGGATTGACGAGCACTCTCCCTTTCTGATGGCGACTATGCTCTTGAAGATATGGACTTCCAATCAGAGGAACTAGAGAATTCGGAACTGGCTACGGCTCCCCCTGACCTCCCCGGTAAATCACCACCTCTGAGGAAGAAAGGAAAGAACCACCATTGCTAACCACTGGCTCCCATAGGGACTTCTGTGTTGCAGTGGAATTTGAATGGATATCGCTCACATTTGGAAGAATTGCAGCTGCTGGTCCAGGATAAACCTTTCTGCATCTGCTTACAAGAAACACATTTTAAAGCCACAGACACACCTACACCTACATTACGGGGCTACCATGTATACAGGAAAGACGATACTACTGTAGGCAGGGCTAAAGGTGCAGTGGCTATTTTTCTTGATGACAGATACCACTCCTCTCCTGTCCCCCTTACCACGTCCATCCAGGCAATTGCTCTGAAAGTTCTCTCACCGTTTACTATCACAGTGCGTTCTTTGTACCTGCCCCCCCCCCCCCCCCCCCCCATGACGCTTTGAATGCAGACGCACTGGCAGACCTCTTCCAGGCACTCCCACACCAATTCCTTCTTGTGGGGGACTTCAATGCCCACAATGTGCTGTGGGGCTTGGCTACTACTTGCTCTAAGGGTCGGCTGATCGAGCAACTCATCCATTCTGAGGATATCTGCCTTCTGAACGCGGGTCAGCTGACTCACTTGTCCACAGCTACACAGTCTTTTTCAGCTATTGATCTTTGCTTTTGTTCCTCAGCTATTGCAGATTCAGTTCAGTGGGAAGTGGCTCCAGGTTTACATTCAAGTGACCACTTCCCAGTGTGGATTCGTCTGCCGCCTAGGACAGTGACCAGCAGAAGACCACGCAGGTGGATGATACAAAGGCCAAATTGGCTATAGTGCAGTCGACGGGCTACTTTTGAACAAAAGGATTGTGCACAAGTGGCGGTGGCCCATATCACTCATGAGATCCAAAGGCCTGCCACAGAGTCCATCCCCAGGTCTAGTAACCATCTCAGATGGAGGCCTGTAACTTGGTGGAATGACAACTGTTGATTGGCAATCAGGGCCAGATGGACAGCTCTTCAGAACTTCCAACGGTGTCCAATTTCAGACAATCTTCATGTCTTCAGGTCTGCAAGAGCACATGATAGGCGACTTATCAAAGAACGGAACAGGACTTCCTGGAGGGAATTCACGACTTCCATTAATCGGTCCACTTCCCCTGTGCACGTTTGGGAATCAATAAGACGGATTTCAGGCAAGGGTAGTCCACATCCCCTTACGGCCTTGTCAAATAATGGGGTCTTGGTGGACACGCCAGAAGAGATGGCTCAAGTTTTTGCTGAACACTTGTACTGTTACTAAGTCATCCAGACGAGCTCCTGCTGTTCAGGTATTCCGTCGGACTGCAGAGATGAGGAAGTTCAATTTTTTCTCAGGTAATGAAGAAGTCTACAACCTTCCATTCTCCTTGTGGGAACTGGAATCAGCTTTATCTGCAGCCAGCGACACTACTCCAGGACCAGATGAGATCCATTATACCATGCTTCGTCATCTGTGCCCTGAAGCGAAAGGTTAGCTCCTCTCTTGTTTCAGTCAGATTTGGTTTGACGGACAGTACCCCACGACTTGGAAGGAGGCAATCTTAATTCCATTCTGGAAACGAGGTAAGGACCGTGGTGCCCCTAATGGTTATTGGAGTGTCGCCCTTACTAGTTGTATGGGTAAGACTCTTGAACGCATGGTCAACCGCCGCCTCGTCTGGCTGCTCGAGTCCCGAGGTTACCTGAGCCGCTCCCAGTGTGGTTTCAGACGCTACCGTTCCACTCTTGACAACTTAATTCTGCTGGAGACGGCGATACAGGAGTCCTTCTTACACCGAAAGCATTCAGTTTGTGTGTTTTTTGACCTCAGAAAAAGCATATGACACTACTTGAAGGTACAGCATCCTTCGCAAACTTCACGGATGAGAACTACGTGGATGCCTGCCGCTTCTGATCCAATCCTTTCTCGAGGACAGGCCTTTTCGTTATCGCATTGGCGATGCCATGTCTGATTGCTATGTTCAGGAGAATGGTGTACCCCAGGGCAGTGTCCTCAGTGTCACATTGTTTGCCATCGCTATCAATGGCATCTTCACTGCAGTCAGGAGCCCTGTCAAATGCTCTTTGTTTGTGGATGATTTTGCAATTTTCTACCCTTCCGCTGATCTTACGACGATGAGGCAACTACAACTGAACATTAGGAGGCTGGAAACCTGGGCCCAGACAACTGGTTTTTGGTTCTCACCTGAGAAGACAGTATATGTCAATTTTAATCATGCTCGTCGGAGTTACAATGGGGGACCGTATTTTACTTTTTCAAGAGACAGTGCGCGTTTTGGGTTTATTATTTGACTCAAAATTAACACAGCTCCCACACCTGAGAAACCTACAAACAAAAGTCTTCTGGTTGTTGCACATTTTGAAATGCCTTGATGGAAAAACATGGGGAGCTGACAGGTTTTGCCTCCTACAGTTTTATAGGGCATTTGTTCGATCACACTTAGACTATGGCAGCATGTTCTATGGATTGGCCCATCCTTCCTACCTCCGGATGTTATATGCTGTCCACCATGCGGGCATTCGGATCTCGACTGGAGCCTTTCGGACCAGCCCAGTTCAGAGTCTGTGCAGAGGCTGGTGAACCACCACTCTGGATTCGACGACGTATCCTTTTGGCTTGACGCACTGAAAATCTCAGCGTCACCCCGGTCATTGGCATTTAGTTCAGTGACCCAACCCGCCTTCAAACGACTGTTCAGGAATCGGCCTCAAGTGACCCAGGCATTTGGTATACGTGCTACAGCCTGCCTCAAGGATCTGGATCTCTTGGGTATGAAAATACACACCCAGGGATGGAACGCACTGCCGCCTTGCTGTCTTCGGAGGCCTAAAGCGATTTTAAACTTGACGCAGTACCCAAAAAATTGTACTCTAGATATGGTTTTTACAACTTTGTTTTTGTCTATTTTAAGTATGTACCATAGTTTTATCGTTATTTATACAGATGGATCCCAGCAGGGGAATGCTCTCGGTTGTTCTGTGGTTTTCCCTGATAGGGTTTTTAAAGTGCGTCTCCCAGAACAATTTACAATTTATGATGCGGAGTTATATGGAATTCTAATGGCACTGGAGAGGGTTCACAGACATCACCATACAAGTCACAGACATCACCATACGAGTTTTCTTGTCTGTTCCAACTCTCTTAGTGCACTGCAAGTGCTTCACCAAATGTGTCTGGTAGACCCACTGATTCTGCTCATCCATGACTGCTTACAGCGGCTCCAACGCCGTGGCAAGGTGGTGATCTTTTGCTGGGTACCTGGCCATTTTGGGATACAGGGTAACGACATGGCTGATAAAGCTGCCAAGGAAGCATGTTGGGCCGGCCGAAGTGGCCGCGCGGTTCTGGCGCTGCAGTCTGGAACCGCGAGACCGCTACGGTCGCAGGTTCGAATCCTGCCTCGGGCATGGATGTGTGTGATGTCCTTAGGTTAGTTAGGTTTAACTAGTTCTAAGTTCTAGGGGACTAATGACCTCAGCAGTTGAGTCCCATAGTGCTCAGAGCCATTTGAACCATTTTTGAAGCATGTTGGGATGGTGCTGTCCTTCAATGTCCCATCCCGTTGCACGCCATTATCTCATTTTCTGGCAGATGCATCATGCGTCAGTGGGAGACAATGGTTGCAGGTGTCGGACAACAAACTGCGGTCTCTCAAACCAACCACGAAAGCTTGGCGAACTTTGTGTCAGCCTTGCTACTGGAAGGAGGTTTTGCTTACCAGACTGTGCATCGGGCATAGCCCTTTCACACATGGCTTCTTCCTCTGGGGGGGATCCACCTTCCTGTGAAGTTTGTGGCTTTCAGTTCAGCATATTGTGGCTATGTGTATCCTGTATACTGATAATAGGGCAGCCCTTGGTCTCACTGGAGATCTGCCCACCATCCTCGCAGATACCGATACCAGTGGTAACAGATTGGTGAAATTTTATGAAATATCAAGCCTCATCCGTAAACTGGTGGGCAAGGTCGGCAGATTTTAGTATGCTATATACTGCTCTGCATTTCGGGACAGCCTTCGTCCCCACCCATGAGATTTCATGTTGACTTTTCGTCAGGGCACTGATGACTGTGATGTCGAGCGCCCCCTCAACCCAACTCGTCATCACATCATCTTCACTCCAATACCAAATTGATGATTTCTTTTCTCAGAATGCGTCCTTTCAACCATTCCCTTCTTTTAGTCAAGTTATGCCACACATTTTTTTTTCCCCATTTCTGTTCAGTACTTTTCCATTTCTGATTATGTGTGAGCAAAACTGAAAACTTCCCCAACAAGGGTACATGCAGCCCAGAGATTTGTCTCATCTGCCTGCACAGACAGTGACCCTAATGTTAAGTGAGTGGGTTAGTCTAGCAGGGACACGGAAGCACTGGAGTCCAGGGGTAATCTCACGCAGTGTTTGCTTATGAAGATATCAATGTACATTTTCTGGGCTGTGTTCTGAGATATTGACACATCCATAGTTTTATCACCCACCTGATTCATTTCCACAGCTTGGGAGATATTTACAGCGGAACTGCTAAAACAATCCTCTTGCAATGTTTACAGCCAAGTAATGGCACTGCTGCTGACATGCCCCCTTGGCACCAGTGTGCTTGTATATGGAGTCATTCAGATTGCTAAAGTGGCGAGGGCCATACCAAAGGTGGCGTGACCTCCCACATGACTGGTGTTGGAGAGCTGGCCGTTGCAACATCATCTTCCATCATAAAAAATAATCTCTGGTCTGTGTAGCTTCATAAGCTCGAGCAGTTCTCGCTACTTCCATCAGAGGCTGGTCTGATTTCCTGAGTGTGTGATTCTTCACTTTTGAGTCAGGGGTAAGACTCATTATAGCATTCCTGATTAGAGTCCTTAATTCGCCCACAAAAACATTTAAAATTGCACTTCCTTCTTAATCCCTGTAGGTGGGTGATACATTCAATATAAGATCACTCCCAATATTTCAATGTGGCTGCAATAACATGTTTCTTCATCTAAAGAGGTTTTTGTAATAAAGAAAATATTTTAGGCAACTTATGCTGTGCCATATGTGATAGTGGCTCTAGTTTCTGTGTTAGATACAGTGTAGGATTTCCTGAGCAGAACTTCGCCTTTTGTCTTTGCGTGCCAGAAATTTGGCAAACTGCTATCGTCAGTGGTAAGTGTCCCACTTTTCACTTTGTTCATTAAATGATGAAAAAATCTGTAAACACAGGTGGCACAGAAAATGTTCCTGTTACATGTGCACTGCCTCAACATTGCTGCTGTCAGTTCCTGATAACCCCACCCAGTTTGTGTTACTAGTTGTTGCAGTTCTTCCATGACAAAATCCACAGTCTTGCCTAATTACAATAATGTTCAAAATCTGATTTTCTTGTGTCACTGATCTCTAGTGGTTGCCACTTTTGTAAATATGAACTACACACAAAACTAACAAAGACTGCAGCACACTCCTAGGAACAATGCAAGCTGTTTTACCAATAAAGTCCGGTTTGTGCAGTATCAATGTTCTGTCAGTATGAAATGTAAACACTGTTAACCAAATTAGTGGACCAATTGGCCTACATTTCACTGATCAAATTACAAATAACTGATACTGGCCCTGGGCCTTCTTATATGTTGGATTCTGATGTGGTGTCGTCCAATAGTGTTCATGATGACAAGCATCATCAAGGTAGTGGTGTATGCCGTTATCAGTAGCGTCGTGCTAGTTACTTGTTTTCCATAGTGACGTAGAGTGGCCCCACTACAGTAGGCATAACCTGAATATTATCATGGTGTCTAGTGCAATAATTGTTACCACAGAATGTGACTGCCATTTTATATGTAAATGAAAATATCCATAATATCCAATCACAATTGCATGTTTATTTATGTGGCTCTTCATGATCCTTTGGGGGTAACAACCTATGCTCAGCTTTTAATTAACATCTGCCACATGCTTGTTTCTTTTCATGTTAGTCTAGATCCACAACCCAGGAATTTAGTTTCCTTATTATTTATTACAGGTTACTTTTAATGGTGACTGATATTGGATGTTTCTATATTGCTCACAGAAGAATTAGTGCTAGTGCTTTATTGTTATTAATAATTAGCTGTTTTAAGTGGAACCAGTCACTGAGTTGGTGACAGTTTATTATATTTCGTGAAGATCATTTTTCAAGCTTTTATTATTACTATTGTGTCATAAGCAAATAGCACTGTTTTGTGAGCCTCTATATTTAAGGTTAGGTCATTAATAAAGATAAGAAAAAGATGTGGTCCCAGTAGAGACCCTTGTGGAATGCCACAGGTGTTCGAGGGCTTTGTATAATAAGCATTGAGAAGCTGATCTAATTTTGTTGTGTTTATAAATCTATTTCCAGCTTTCTGCTTATGATTGCTTATAGATAACTGAATCCATTCATTTGTTAATATCCTCGTGTCATAGTGCTCAATGTTGTTGAACACTTATGTTTATTCTATGAATACTCCTCTTACTTGACTTCTGTGACCCATAAATTTTAGAACGCTGTTGGTTTCTGAGGTCATGCTGTGAATGAGTTGGTATATTGTTTTTGTAAATGAATTTTGTAAACTGGTTATACAGAATACGTTCTAATACCAATGAAAAATTGGAGGTCAAAGTAATTGAATCTAGCTTATAACCTAGTATATAACTATTTGCTCAGTCAGAAGAAAATGGGTTGTTGTATGAATGGCAGCGTAGTGTATTAAATTTCTGGATGCTTTGACTAACGTGGAAACATTTTTGTTGTAGCGTGAATTTGGAAACAAAGAAATGTGCTCATTGCTGGGTATGAACACTGAAGTAACACCTCTACGCTGTGTGCTGCTGTTTTGCAGTAGCGAATACCATGGTGATGTGACAGAATTTCTGGAATGTCTTGTTCAAGTGTAAGTTACACACTTGTTTATGGAAATAATACTTGATATAGTAAACTGATAAATGAAATCTTGTTGTGTGAAATTTTTATGGTAGATGTGAAACATTTGTGATAGTTTGTGTGCAGACCTGTTCACAAGTTTAGCAATATCCCCCTCCCCCCACCCCTCCATTCCACGCCACCTTCCTTAGCCTTCTCAACACATTCTCTCCTCATCCTTGCGCTCCTGCCATTGTGAATTTTGCAGTGTGACAAAGCTGTTTTTTAAATACTGATCATTTTGTCCCATTCAGACTAACTCATTTATGTCACCTTTCAATGTAAGATTTTGCTTTCACTTTTTCATTTAGTTTTATAGACTTTCAGAGACTGTGCTTGTTGTATCACTGGCATTGTAGATCACACAAGAGGGCACTGCTGAGCCCTATTTGTGAACTACTTCCCCACAGTATTAATTATTTATAGCTGATATATTGTTCTACACGTCCTCCAAACAAGATCTGATTATTTGGGTCATTTTTCTGATTTTTGCAAACATGGCGGTGTTTGTAATTTGCATGTTTTGTGGAACCTAAATGGAAAAAGAAGACAAATGCATATAAAGGAATGTGGTGGTTCGAGTGTCAAAGAATAATGCTGCAAGTCATCACTAAAGTGCTGCATGACAGCTGTGGGCATATTGTTAAGGTAAGGAACAGCCTACTCTGCTGGCATTACAGCATCAGATTGAACCAAAATGAGGAAATTTATTGTAAAGTTGGTTTTGTCTGAGCCTGGGTCAACCTACATATGTACCCTGACTTGTTTTTACCACTAATGTATTGTAACTAAAATCCAAGTAGAATGAAATTTTCACTCTACAGGGGAGTGTGCGCTGATATGAAACTTCCTGGCAGATTAAAACTGTGTGCTAGGCCGAGACTCGAACTCGGGACTGCTGTGAGGATGGGGCATGAGTCGTGCTTGGGTAGCTCAGTTGGTAGACCACTTGCCCGCGAAAGGCAAAGGTCCCGAGTTCGGGTCTCCGTCTGGCACACAATTTTAATCTGCCAGGAAGTTTCAAAATCCAAGTATCTTGAAAGAAAAGGATAAAATATATTTTAAAAATTAAAAATGTCAGCATGCTGGATCATATCACTGATTGATTGTGCACACAACCACAGTAAGAAAGACTCTCTTGCTCCTATTCTTTCACCTTTATGTGAATGAGTCAAAAATAGCCGACGTAAAAGTACTGAAATATAAAAATAGAAATAATTACCCAACTTTACTCAGGCAGAAAAGACTGGCAGTACTTGCAACACTATAAAGTCTGATCCTGTCTCGCATACCAGATGGAATAGATTTGTCAAGGTTGATTCACTAATGTACCTAACAAATCTGGAGGAATTTCGCCTACTCCGGTTGCCTTGTTTCAGCTTAGGTCTTAGGTCTGTCAAATTCTTATTATAGTATCATATACACCATCTGATCCTGATCAGCTTCCTCTTTCCAGTCCATAATATTCTCTTCAACTTTCTTTCCTTCTGCACGTTCCTTACACTTTTCAGCCTCCCCTTTTTTTGCTCAACACTGGTGTACTGTCAGAGCTCGCGATCTTCATTTCTATCCCCTATTTCCTGCTATAATTACTACATGCTTATGTTTTCTGCTCTCATATATTAAAATATGTATCTTGTGTCATCCAACGGTAAACATGTAAGTTAAGAGACTAGTAATTCACTCTGTACAATATCTGTTGACTCCCATTGTGAAATTCCAAATCTGTTTTTAACACATTCCTCCAGATTTCTCTTTCACAGAGATCCTATTGATATCTGAAAGTTTTGCTTGGTCAGGGCTCACTCATTTTTCTATATGTGGGCTGTAAGTGTCAAACTTTTACAACCACTGCTTTGCACACATTCTCAGCCTTCTACATCGATGATATGTTTTCCATGTACCATGTGCAATTAAACCTTATCTCTTGCCTCTAGTTCTTCAGAAGTGAAATGTCATCCTTGAGCCTATAAGGTTACTACGCTGGCTTTGTGACCGTAAGTCCTCGGTAGTACATGAAGAATTGAGATCTCATATTGTGGCATTGTTTTAATTCGTAGTTTCACTGTTTAAACACAGACACAGTGCGATTGATTTAATTTTGATGTTCTTCCACATTCGTTTAGATTAAATTACATTTGAGTGATGAACGATCCTCACTACACTTTTTCATATAATCAGCATTTGGTTAGCAAGAATTTGATTAATAATACTCATCTGATCGGTCCATTTTCTCTCTGTTGGGAGCAGTCACACTTTTTACCTAACACCCACTTTTGTATCTCTGTTAATGATAAAATTTCCGAACTACCCTCCATTTCCATAGTAAGGGTGATTTAGTAGTAGGGAAGTAACTTTACTTTGCAGTTGCAAAAAGTTAAAGCATATAATAATAATTACTTCCTGAGTGCTTTGTCAATGTTGTTGGAAAACCTAGTGAAGATATCTTTAAGTCCCAGCCACCTACTCTCCACTGCGAAAACTGGAATGCCCACTAGTGAGCAGTACAGATCAGTTTGACCACCACTGCTCTGAATGATAACAGCAGCTATTTTAGCTAGTGACTAAATGTAATGGATATTACACAGTGGCTCATGAGAGTTTTCTAACTAATCCAACACTCGTGTGTGTCACTCTCTTTCTCATGTTTACACACATCACTAACTGACTATCCAAGCCGGCCGCAGTGGCCATGCGGTTCTAGGCGCTTCAGTCCGGAATCGTGTAACTGCTACAGTCGCAGGTTCGAATCCTGCCTCGGGCATGGATTTGTGTGATGTCCTTAGGTTAGTTAGGTTTAAGTAGTTCTAAGTTCTAGGGGATTGATGACCTAAGATGTTAAGTCCCATAGTGCTCAGTGCCATTTGAACCATTTGACTATCCAAGGGAACCCATACAGATTGATGTACATAGGTTTACACTGAAGCATGAGATGGTTGGTAGTTAGGCGCAGATGTTGTCACTGATACATTAATGAAATGATTGTGTCTTGGTGATTATGCAAACTTGCATGGATGTGTTAGGCAGGTAATAGCTGAGGGTGGACTGTGATGCAAGATGTGATCAGAATGAACATAGCTCACTGACTGACTTGTACCAATAGTGGCTACACATTCAGATACTGGGAGGTTAAATATGTGCTAGCTCAGCTCTGGCTAGAGTGGACATGAAAACATACATGTTAACGAATTGAATTCTAGCCACCAACTCACAACCCATTGTCTGGTGGGAGTATATAAATATAGGCTTGTTAATAATTATTTAATTCAGTAATTACATTTTACTTCATAATAATATGAAGTACAATTTTAGTAGTGGTGTCAACCTATTTACCTAACAATAATTCTGTTAAATTTATGATAGATATTTATAAAAGTATTAAAAATTAAGGTTCTGTTTGATTGATACACCCTGTGGATTACTGGGTTTCATGTAAAATCTTCAGGTTTGTAATTTCTCTAATTTTGTTCAATTTCTTAATTAGTGGATTGTTTGAATAATGAAAGGCATTATCTGATTCAGAAAAATTAAGAAAATGAAAGTCTAACATCAAAACTGGGCCAACCCTTTAGTTAAGAATAATTTATTGTGTTATGTATATATGCAGACTGTATAATATACACTCCTGGAAATGGAAAAAAGAACACATTGACACCGGTGTGTCAGACCCACCATACTTGCTCCGGACACTGCGAGAGGGCTGTACAAGCAATGATCACACGCACGGCACAGCGGACACACCAGGAACCGCGGTGTTGGCCGTCGAATGGCGCTAGCTGCGCAGCATTTGTGCACCGCCGCCATCAGTGTCAGCCAGTTTGCCGTGGCATACGGAGCTCCATCGCAGTCTTTAACACTGGTAGCATGCCGCGACAGCGTGGACGTGAACCGTATGTGCAGTTGACGGACTTTGAGCGAGGGCGTATAGTGGGCATGCGGGAGGCCGGGTGGACGTACCGCCGAATTGCTCAACACGTGGGGCGTGAGGTCCCCACAGTACATCGATGTTGTCGCCAGTGGTCGGCGGAAGGTGCACGTGCCCGTCGACCTGGGACCGGACCGCAGCGACGCACGGATGCACGCCAAGACCGTAGGATCCTACGCAGTGCCGTAGGGGACCGCACCGCCACTTCCCAGCAAATTAGGGACACTGTTGCTCCTGGGGTATCGGCGAGGACCATTCGCAACCGTCTCCATGAAGCTGGGCTACGGTCCCGCACACCGTTAGGCCGTCTTCCGCTCACGCCCCAACATCGAGCAGCCCGCCTCCAGTGGTGTCGCGACAGGCGTGAATGGAGGGACGAATGGAGACGTGTCGTCTTCAGCGATGAGAGTCGCTTCTGCCTTGGTGCCAATGATGGTCGTATGCGTGTTTGGCGCCGTGCAGGTGAGCGCCACAATCAGGACTGCATACGACCGAGGCACACAGGGCCAACACCCGGCATCATGGTGTGGGGAGCGAACTCCTACACTGGCCGTACACCCGGCATCATGGTGTGGGGAGCGAACTCCTACACTGGCCGTACACCACTGGTGATCGTCGAGGGGACACTGAATAGTGCACGGTACATCCAAACCGTCATCGAACCCATCGTTCTACCATTCCTAGACCGGCAAGGGAACTTGCTGTTCCAACAGGACAATGCACGTACGCATGTATCCCATGCCACCCAACGTGCTCTAGAAGGTGTAAGTCAACTACCCTGGCCAGCAAGATCTCCGGATCTGTCCCCCATTGAGCATGTTTGGGACTAGATGAAGCGTCGTCTCACGCGGTCTGCACGTCCAGCACGAACGCTGGTCCAACTGAGGCGCCAGGTGGAAATGGCATGGCAAGCCATTCCACAGGACTACATCCAGCATCTCTACGATCGTCTCCATGGGAGAATAGCAGCCTGCATTGCTGCGAAAGGTGGATATACACTGTACTAGTGCCGACATTGTGCATGCTCTGTTGCCTGTGTCTATGTGCCTGTGGTTCTGTCAGTGTGATCATGTGATGTATCTGACCCCAGGAATGTGTCAATAAAGTTTCCCCTTCCTGGGACAATGAATTCACGGTGTTCTTATTTCAATTTCCAGGAGTGTAGATAGTGGCTTAATCAAACAAAGGAAAATCCACAATGGAATGTAACAATATAATGAAAAGGATAGTTGCTACACACCATATAGCGGAGACAGTGAGTTGCAGAAAGGCACAACAAAAAGACTGTTAAAAAATTTGCTTTTGGCCAACAAGGCATTTGTCAAAAGCAGACAACATACACACACGCATGCACAGTCACGCAAATGCAACACACACAAGTGACCACAGTCTCTGGCAGCTGCAACCAGAGTGGTTTTTATGAGAAATTAAACTAATTACTGGAAAGAGAGAAATTAGGCCTGTCCAGTGAGCTAGGTCTTTTTGTGAATAAATTCTTGGCTGCATGCTGATTGCCCCATATCTTGTTGCATTAAAGCCATAAATATAGGGGGTGGGAACGGAGGATATCTCAAACGTCCTGCATAAGTGATGAGATCGCATGTTGTATTTCCCGCTTTGTGGTGCCCGGTACAAAGCGTCATTGTGCAGTGTTTCCCATTCAAAGTGCTATCTACATGATGCTGGAGTCTTAAAAAAGTGTAGCAGTGCTGGGTCATACTTCATTTGCATATCTTGATTGAGGCTGAGGTTGGACCTGGAATAGATGATTCAGCAGCTGTGATATGTTCTCCTTAAGGGTCTGAGGTGGTAGCAGAGGCTCCTGTGACCCCTGCCACCATGGCTGGTTCCGGTGCCACCATCGGTTGCCCCCCCCACCCCCCAGTCCTACTGCACACATCATAGGATCTGGGCATCAATAAAGGCACTTACTTCCTCTCTACACCAGCAAAGATGGGCTACATTGTTGATTTTTACCTCATACTCAATTGATTTCATGTGTCCCCACAGATAAGAGTCAAGAGGTGTAAGATTAGGCGTCCAAGGTGGCCATACAGTAGGACCCCTCCTACCTATCCAGTGACCTCCAAACTGTTCATCCATAAACTATCTGACTTCGGTAGCATAGTGGATAGTGTACCACCTCTTTGGAAGAAGGTTTGGTAATCATCCTGCAGATTCAGCAGTGTTGGAAGCACATAATCATGCCATAAATGTGGGGAGTGGGGAGGGAGGATATCTTGAATGTCCTGCAGAGGTGATGAGAACAGTGTTACCGTATTTACTCGAATCTAAGCCGCACTTTTTTTCCGGTTTTTGTAATCCAAAAAACCGCCTGCGGCTTAGAATCGAGTGCAAAGCAAGTGGGAGTTCTGAAAAATGTTGGTGGGTGCTGCCACAACTAACTTCTGCCGTCGAATATATGTAGCGCCACACAGGCATGCTTTGTAGGCACAAAGATAAATACTGGCACCAAAATCTCTGCGTCAGTAAATAAATTAAAAAAAAAAGTGGAAGACGAGCCTTTTTCCTCCGCCCAGAGTTTCGACCACTGCATTTTGGTACATTATCCAACGAAGTAAATACAAATTCTGTATTGTTGATCTTCGAATGTAGCAGCATTTCAATGTAATACGAAAATCCGACTGGCAAGACAGTTTGGGAAGTTTGTCAATATGGCCAACTCTACGTTCTGAATTTTTTCCTACCTGTGAGAAGAGATGGTTGCTAATAGGAGCTTTTATGAATTGTGAATCACATGTAGTATTCTCTTCGCCATAAGATTAATACGAATATAAACATTTTGCCATGTATTGTTTCGTGTTTGCTACTATCTCATTTAAATCCTGTCTGCCTAATAAACTACGAAACTAGAGTGAGACAACAGCAAACGCAGAAGAATATACATATCATGTCATGTTTATATTCGTATTATTCTTATGCCTCATAGTGATACAGTCAGAAATGAAGCACGGCAACTGACTAGATTTTTAAATCTAAGATGACTAATTTCTGTGCAGAATGTAATGAACTAAAGAGGCACCTGCAAAGATTTTCAAACGGAGAAAAATTTTCGCTAAAATTTCGTTCAGAACATCGTCTATCATACGCAGTCTATTATTTGGTTCTTGTTGATCATTATCAAAGAAAGCAGTAGTGTAAGTAACAACAATTGTTTCGCTAATGAAACGATTCCTCTCTATTTTTTATTTGTAAGCGGCGGTAGTGCACACAAAAGCAAGCCACGCCACGAGCGGCGACAGGCCGTAAACACGCACTATCAGAATGCGACAAACAATGCATGACACACTACAGTAATGCATTTTCAGCTTAGAGTGACGTAAACACCTATAACAAAGAGAACGGCACTTATCAGATCAAAGAAAAATAAGCAATCAATTCAAACCAGACAAAGCACGTGAAAAAGGAAGGATATCCGTATAAATATGGATGGAGCGCGTGACGCGTAGCAATGGCTACCTGTTAAACCGTAACTGCTAAGCTTACGACTCAAACCAAACTACTGCAGCTGTATCGTCATTCATTCGACCTAAATTGTGTCTCATATTACAATTAGACGAACTTTGTTTCGATTTGGAGGTGCGACCTAAAACTTTTCTCTCCCCTTGAATTTCGAGTCTCAAATTTCAGGTGCGGCTTAGATTCGGGAAAATTTTTTTTCCTTGATTTCGAGTCTCATTTTTCAGGTGCGGCTTAGATTCGAGTAAATACGGTATATCGCATGTTGCGTTTGCCTGTTTTGTGGTGCCCATTGCAAAACATAAGATACCTCTTCCCATTCAAGGTCCCACCAATAAAAACCAGACCCAATTTTTGTGTCCCAAATTCCATACCAAACCATCACTGTTTCACCAGCAGCACCTTTACAGGTATTATAATATCCCTTGGCCCATGCTAGTAGGTAGGAGACGTGGATTGATCAGCTGATTTGTTCAACGACCTTCCTATTGTTATTGGTTTAAAGTTAACATATACCACACGGTGGTGCATTTGGCCTGCACAAGCAAAATATTTATTCCTTGACTTTGTGTTGCTCCATGCCGAGCAATGTAAAGTAAGAAAATTGGAATGTGACTGGACTTTGTTAAGAGACATATAACGAGAGGACGTGTATGAAGTGTGTGTAATGAAACAGTCATTGTTAGCCACCGTATTGTATAATTTGTGGTTTTTGAGATTCACAAGGGATATGTGATGTTAATGTGGAGTTTAGTAACCGCCATAATACAGTCTGTTGCATTTCAAAGGTAATTGCGTGTATTTAATTTTGATCAAAAGATTCTGTGATGAACTATTATGTACTGCAAGCTTGTATAGGACTTTGAACATTTGGTGGTCGAAGTTTGCTGTAGAACCTGCTTCAACAACACAGTCAAAAGCATAGAGAAAGTTTTCTCTACTAAAACTGACTCATTTCACTCGCAGACAATCATTGAATGGCCAAATGTGAATGGCAGTGTTCCAATTCGAGAAGATACTATAGAAGTTGCTTTAATACAACAGGATATGGGGCAATCAGCATGCAGCCAAGAATTTATTCACAAAAAGACTTAGCTCACTGGACAGGCCTAATTTCCCTCTGACATTTCAAGAATTTTACAGGCAACCATTGGAGTCAGCAGTTGCTTCTTCACCACAAGAGTAACTTCTCTACATGTATGAAATTAGGTATGCTGTGGGGGTCGTGGACGCCACTCGGGATATTGTCCTTCACAGACACACAAACAGAGACATACGCACACTTGTTCAATAACAACGAGTTTAATATTACCAGCTTAAAACATTAATTTCTTCTTTTGAGCAGTAACATTATATGATCAACCATGGGGGTTTTGCATCTGACCAGTAATGATGATTCCGTTTGTTTACATCTCCTTGCACATAAACATTAGCTTTGTCATTGAACAAAGTTTGGATTCCTATTACACTGATCCAGAGCCCATTCTGCAGACTGCACCAGCTGATCAGGGTAATCCCCCGAGAGATGGTGTTGCGACTGTAACTTGTGCGGTGCTATTGGTGTGTGTGCGACACAATCAGGTTTGAACGCTGACTGACATCAGGTATTGCTGATAACTGGTGCTTACTGCATTATAGAGTTTCCACAAATGATGGCACAATTGCTGTTGCAGTCTCCTCATTGGTGGCTGTTCTGGGATGCCCACTGTGCACTTGTCCACCACAGAACATTTTGCACAAAATTTGTGCAATAGCTTGAGCTGTCATGTGTGAAATGTTAATTCTCTCATGATGCCGGGCATTGAAGTCAGCAGCAGTCACTCTGGTACTTCGTCCACCATTCACCAGTATGATTTCAGTGTGTTCCACGTGTGTAAGAGCCATTGTGGATCACCTGCTACAATAAACAGAATTTAGGACCTCCTTGCACTTTCAGACTTTAACAGGTCATAATAAAGATGTCTTAAAATAGATTTCACATGTGTTCTCCTGAGAAAGAGGCTGTTCAAAATAATGTTCCACATGACACCCCTTCCCATTTGAAACACGCAACCCAAATCCAAGTTGGCATATTCCAAGATGGCCACCACTGTCGCCATACCTCCTATTATTTACGCCTCCAGCTACAGACATCCCATACAAGATTCCATTATGATTCCTCACACCATTCAACTTTTATAGGGTGTATCTAGACTTTTGATTCACCCTGCAGTTTCGTGCAACATCATGTCTAGGTCATAACAAATTGTTTTATCTTTATCGAACACCAAATCGTGCACCATGAAGGTCATGGCAGCGTTGTAGCATTTGCGTGCTTACTCGTAAGCTTGTAACAGATTTCATAATTGTAGGAGGTAAGGAGTCGCAAATACTGAGTACTGTATGCACAGATGTATCTAAGCAGTCATTATTTCAGTGTTCCGTACGCAAATGAAATGGGAAGAAACTCTAATACATTGTTTAATTGGAAGTACCCTCTGCCATAAACTTAAAAGCGATTTGCCAACCATGAATGTAGATGTGGTTGTTGTAGAAAAGGGCCCATTGCTGTAGTCACTGAATGTTTCTTGAATACTAGCTTTTTGTCAAACAATGGAAGCTTTCACAACCAATAACCAATTGTCTTAGTTGCTGGTGATATTCCGAATTGTCTACATTTCTCTCACCATTTCTCCAAGCCCATACTGTGAGACATATGCCATTGCTACTAACATCTTTCCGTGTGTCGAAGTGGTAAGACTGGTGCACACCTTAGCTTTTCCGTAATGTCTTTGGGGTGTGAAATGTGTTTTAAATGCCTCCGACCATATGAATGTGATGCTCTTGCAGTGTATCACATTTAAAACATACAATATATTGGGAGCTTTAGGAATATATTTGGCATAATAATTTATTTGCACCAAAAAGTTTATAGCTTAAAAGTACTTCCCACCAGTCAGTTTTGCTAGCAACTCCTCTGACCAGGGAATGGCACAAGGCTCTATTAGGCAGATTGACTATAGTCATAAAATTTCCACAAAATTACAATGCTGTGCTCGATTTTTTTTTTTTATATATATACAAACTATTGATATGACCTAATTACTCACATTTAATTCTGTTAATCTAACTTTGGAAAGAAGTGTCTTGTTCCACTAAATTAATTGAATCTTGCACAATGAACCCAAAAGAAATGAATGCATCAAGCCTATTTCCACAACAGGAGTGCTTCTTATCAATTGCTTGGACCGTGCTTCTGTTCTGAACATAACATTAATTAGTATTCAAACAATGGAAACTCCAGGTGAGAATATCAGCAATGTAGGAAAAGACAAGATTGCTAATTACTGTAAAGAAGACACGTCAGGTTGCAGACAGACACAATTAAGACACATAAAGCTTTCGGCCACAGTCTTTCTTTCAAAGTTGATCAATGTTACTGCTGCACTTGCATCCAATTGAAATAATACCAAATGCATATTGATGTAAAGTGTCATTACCAATTTATAAGTTGTATTGGATCAAGTGTAACATTGAGCTTCTTATATGTTTACTTCCATTGCAACACTTTGCTCACTTAAGTGTGACTGTGCCATTTTGTGTTACAGAGACTTGCTAACCGGGCTGATGTGATGCAATACTGGCATATTGCATTGCAAAAACAGCAGTGTTTAAGTGTGTGCATAATAGAGCACTGCGGGCAGGACTGCAGTGGCTGTGCAGAACACTTTATTGACTATTTATGATGCTTGCTGCTCAGGCATGAAGTCCCTGCTCAGTTCTAGTGGCCACACCACATGCCCGGTGCGTGCTCAATGTCAGTCTCAGGCCCTGTCTGACATATTGGATAACTGATTCACTACACGCACTGTATACCAGCATTATTTTTGGTTGCTGTTCTGTTTTCATGTTGGCTTGCTGGATGAGCTTGAATGCTTGAGCAATCTATAATACCTGGTTTAGTGATGGGTCTTCTAAATTTAAAGCCTTGTGTCATACCTTCTTATCTAATGCATGCTGCACAATTATAGCATCAATAAAAGTGTCCATGTACATCATCTGACATTGTTGACATCTAAAGGCACGTTGATGTCCTATTCATTGTAAATCTGTTATCTATAACATGTACAATTGATTCTCACTTTTGTGCTTTTGATAAAAATATAACTTCGTGGCCACAATATTCATTTACTTGTGACAGTGTACTTCTAATGGGTCACACATTTCTACTAATGTAAAAGTTTCTCATTCTACTGCTGGGACCAGCTTAAAAAACAAATAAAATACATTTTATGTAGACAATGATAAAAAGAAGGCTTGTTGTCTTCATATGTCCACTACCTTAAAAGCTGCAAGATGCTGTCACAATCATTTGACTTGTAACTCCCAATCCTCTTTGGCATCCTCGAATGGTGATAATGCTGGCAGGAGTGGGAGTGCAGTGACCTGTGTTGATGCTGGAGGAGTTTTCTGCTGTATTTTTAAGACATAATCCCACAGTTTTTACATTAATCCAGTAGTATGTTATGTTGTTCTTGTAGCTGCTGTAATTGGTGTTCTTATTACTACATTTGTTTTTGTTGTGCCAAAAAAAATTGGCATCAATTTTATTATTTGATAATCCACTGAAAATCCTGGTACATCTCGTAGTGAATTAAATGTTGGCTCTACTGTCATTTGTTTTTAACATACAAAAATCACTTCAGGTGTACATACACACGACAAACACCTGAAGCGTTAATAAAGACACCAGGTCAAACTTGTAGTCACCAGTTGACAAGAAGTTGTCAACAGCATGATCACAGTCAATCCCAATAACATCTACATACACATTCCAGGTAGCACAAGGTTCTTCATCCATAGGTCATTCTGCAGGGTAGCTTGAGTGAGATGGGTAATGAGTTGAGATTGGAACTTTGACAGAATTCCTTTTAAATTGTGTTAAATCTGTCTTCAGTTTGAACATGAATCTGTATGATTTACATTGTTGTGATTGAAACACCACTCTCTTTTTTTTTTTTAATATAATTGCTTAATTGCAGAAATGCCTTTGTTGCCATTTTGATTATTATTTATTCCTTTATTATTAAAAATAACAATGAGTGCTGCCATAAGCAATAGGCAAGGGTTTTAATCAGGGGCGGGCAAACGTTGCACGCGGCTTATGAGCGCACAGCGCTGCACGTGTGCTGCTCGCGTGCAATCGTTGACCGGGGCTGTGGCGACAGCCGGCAGGTTGCGTCAGTGTAGTGCCAGGCTAAGCTGCGGACGTTGATGCGAAGCGACCACTACGTAGCGAACGTTGTATTTCAAGAACCGGAAAATGCAGATTGAAACAAGGAAACGGATAAGTGGAGATTTGCTATCTTTTAAAAAGTAATGGGAGAATCATTTTTCTTTGTGCAAAAACGTGAAAATTCGAAATGTTTAATATGTGGCAGTATTCTCGCTGGTCAGCGGCAGTTTAGTATTGGAGGCCATTATAATAAATTTCACAAGGATGAGTACAATTTATTGTCGGATTCTGAGCTGATGGGGAAATTGACTGAGCTTAAGAAGAGCGATCTGACGATACTAGATGAATCTGTTGTAGTTGCTGTTGTCACGAGAGATCTGCAACTTTGTTTTGCCAAGTCTCTCATCTAAATGATTTAACATTTTATGGAACACTGTTTTCAATTTTTCAGGACGACAACAATAATACCCTAGCGGTACGTGCAAGTTATAAGATTGTGCTTAATATAGCGAGAGCTGGAAAACCATTTCCTGAATTAATAAGTCTCGGTTAAGAGCAAACATCTGTGATGAAAATTTACGTAGCTGTTTGCGTTTGTCTGTATGTAGAAATTTTGTTCCAGATATTAAACTTATTGTAAACTTCACCTGTGATAATTAAATGAAACGGATCATAGGTAATAGGTACTCTTTCAAACCATGATTTCTTTCAAGCACTCCTACTAAACTTATTCCTTCATTCAATAAAGCAAGCTAGGAAACAAAACGCAGTACAGAGGAAGGAGTGGACAGAAGGTATGGTGGGGAGGGGAGATAAGCGGGTGGCCAGCTCGCCCCTGTGTTCACGCAGAACACCTGTTAACTGCACGTGTGCAAGTGCACCGCACACGTGCAGGATTCCTGCCCGCCTCTGGTTTTAATTATGAGTTATATTTACTTGGCTTCCTGTTGGAACAACAATGAGCAACAATGAGTGCAAGGGCCAAACCATTGTTTCACTATTCTTCTAAATTTCTGTTCCTTTTTTTTTTTTTTTTTTTTTTTCAGTATTTGTTGTGGCTTTGTTCACGGTAGCTAGTAACGTGCCAAAATTCAGTTTCCTTTATGCAGTAAATTACAAAGTTACATTAATATATCTGGATCTGATATATTTTCTTCTAATTGTAAAATGCTTCTGTGCAAAACATTTGAGCAGTCAATCAACTATAAAAAAAAAAATATTTCCTTTCTCAGTATACCAATACAACCAAACTTAAAGATGCATTTGCCAAGGCTACCGTGAAGATGATTTCTTTGCTTCCAACAACAATTGCAACATGGAGTCAAAAATCACAATTTGCATCTGACGTATGTAAAGCTTTCATTGATGCTGGAATCCCTTTGTGGAAACCACAGAATCCTATGTCAAGGGGACTTGTCTGTGAATACCAGGGGAAACCTTGAAAAAATTGTCAGTTTTCTAAACAGTGTAACTCAAAGAATAAGATTTGTTAGCCCATATAATGCTTGCTGTCTTTTAAGACATCTTTTGGGAACATTTTTATATGTGAACCACAGCTTTAGCTCTCACGCTCTTTTTTAATTATAATTTTTTTTTTGCAAGTGAAATACACCTTGCTAATTATTTATGCACATCATAGGTGCACATTACTCAAAATACAAACAAAGTAGAAAGTTTATTGTTTTCCTGTAAGCTCTTTACACTATTATCTTCAAAGCAGACTATTGAAAAGATGGTGTTGTCATACATTGGGCAAAAAGAATTTTAAGTATGATTATCAAAAATTTTTGAAATGAATTCAGTTTTTTTTTGAGAGAAAAGCAATTAATTTTCAAAGTTAAGTCACAAGAGTAGTCTACTTTTTAGTTAAGCATGTTATAAGACTGTATACAAAATTTCAACAATTTTTAGTTTTTAGCCAGAGTGTACCAGAATATGAAATAATTTAACTTTCGGTAAATTCAAGTTAAAGTTGAAACTTGCTTTTTCTATTAAACTTGCATGGCACTAATGCATCCCAGGTCCATATTCATCTTGTTTCCTGTTTTGTTCTTCCTCTTTTCTCTTTTTCACACTTCTTTTTCTTATTCTTGCTTCTTTGGTGGCTTCCAATACCGATTCTTCTGCTTCGAAGTCTCTCCTTCGGTCAATGGCTATTAGAGCTCTATGTGTATGTAGTCCACCATGCACTCCCATCATTTCTATAACATTACGCCTTGACACTGCACCGTCATTGAAACATAGAACAACATCATCACACCTATTTTCAAAGTATTTAGCCCTACTACATCAGTTTTTGGTATCCGTTCCCATATAAAATTGTTGAAACTTACATTTGGATTTTGAGTCCTACCGTGCAAACATTTCACTAATAATCTTGTGCCACTAAGATCCCTATATAGATTTTATTACTTCCATTATAGCAAATGGCAAAGAATGTTTATGGTTGTAGGTCACACCTTGAGTAACAACACTCTGGTAGCCACACCATAAATTACTCCCAGATGGGCAGAGTGCATGACGTGGGTTGTCAGCTGTGGAGGATTTATGAAAGGAGGTAGCCCATACTCCCTTTTATTCCCTCAAGGTCATTTTTATTTTATCTTATTGGTTATCCATAATAATACTGCAACCTGTTTATTTCTTCATCTGTAAGCCGACCGCATCCACTAATGCACTTAGCTAAGTTCTTTCCCTTCAAATTCCTCTCCAAGTTACACAATCTTATACCTAACCTTTTCTGGACATGTCCAACATATTCCATATTTTCAATTTTTGTGTCACCATAAGGTTTGGATTCCCAAACTTTCTGGTATGCTTTTGGGTCTTCATCTCCTAGTTAAGATGTATACATCGCACCATATTTCTCCACTGACCTGTGAAATATCTTCACAACACCTTCAGATTCCATCCCTCCATTATAACCACTAAAATTAACCAAACCTTTATGATTTTGAGTTCCACTAGTACAGCCATGACAGTACTCGGTAATACATTCCGCGTCAATGACTTTACCATTGTCCGAGGAGGTAGCTGTCACTACATCATTTAGGGAGCTATGGCCCCTTCATTGCCAGGATGCACCCAGGGCTGCAGACGTGCGTGTATTGCTGTCATTCGTGTCTATACTTTCCTGAACAGCATTTTTTATACTATCATTTGCTACTTCTTCTAAAGTCTGTAGAATAATTGTATTGTACCTGTCACACCTCGTAGGGCGAGGTAAGTGTATAAGAGCACAGAAAATTTGTGCACTACTATATGCTTTGCCTATACATCTCATAGCATAACCAAGTTTATTATTTGTGGTATACATTCTCTGTTTAGTTACACCACAAGTATAACCACATTTGCTTCAATCACAGAAGTTATAAACAATTCTTAATTGTGATGCACAACCTCATCTAGCACGTATCACATCAGCTACCTTCACACCACTATTGCCACATTCCTTAAATTGCAAAGCTTTATTTATTTGTTCAGATAGAGCAGAGTGTTCAACAATAACATAACTTGAATCGACACATTGCTTTTCAGTATTAGCAGAGTTAATCTATTTGGTGAACCGATTTCCATAAAATTTATGTTGTTTACTATCTTAATTCTTACCGTCGCTTTAAAATGAAATAAGCAACTCACACACGCAATGAGAAACTCATACACACAATTACTTTGCTGTAAACAAAATATTCACGCCAAAACAACAGCAAACTGTGACTAAACTCTGCATAAACAAAAGATAAGCAACTGTAAAGCTTTGACAGGTTAGCCAACTTAAGGGACTAAAATGTCATAAAAATGAAACAAATGAGAGCAAAACTTTATTTTTAACAGAGCTTACTGTGTGCCATGGTGGTGATGTAGTACGTGCAACCACTTTTAAATTCCTCTAATTTTGGTACTTCCTGTTGTCCATTTTCCTGGAAGTAAACTTTTTCTCGTTCAGAAAACTACAGAGCATTTTTTAAGACAAAAAGTATATAATTTATTTTTTTGACAGTTATTCACGTACAAGTCCCCTTAAGACTGTTTTTGGAGAAGTATACAGACGAATCTGTGCACAGTGAGTCGAATTTGTGGAAATGTCACATGAGTGAATGTTACAATGAAGTAATGAAAATCACTAAAGATGAAGTAAAAAATAAAAGATCTGGATTTCAGCTGATGAGCCAACTGATCCTATAGGTCTTTTTATTGCTAATGTCCTTGTTAGACAATTCGATCCATGAGAAAGTGAATTAATAAAAGCTGTACTGCTGACAACAGAATGTCTGGAAAAAGTTAACAATTCATAAATCATACAGCTTTTTACCAATTCATTACTTTTGTTTTGACCTGAAGAAATTCAGTAAGACAATGTATTACTTTTTGCCTTTGCTTCAAATTATTTATTGCACACTTGGTAACTTATAACTTGCTGAAAAAACTGAAAAATGTTTTTGAATTAATTTTGCTGTAAGTTTGGAATAATGTGCAACATTCTTAAGTCCAGTAATATAATGTAGTGAAGTTCTACCTATCAAGTGGTTTAGCTGATAAGGACTTCTGTATGGAAGTTCTAGGCAGTTTAGTTTACATGATGCAATTCAAACAAAACACCCAGGCTTGTAAATAATTCATGCCACTGTGATACTGCACTATACTTACATTTAAGTACTCTCCAAAAAAGTTGAGGTGCAGAGTTGTCAGTAGGCAAATAATACTGGACCATCACTTAGACTGGACTGAAATACAAATTCAGTCTGCAAGAAGGCGTCAGTGTCACTTCGCTCACCACATAGATATAAAAAAGTATTGCCTTTTGAGCATACTTGATTATGGTGATGCTATTCTGCAGACACAGGCTGGAACAGGTGATTAATGCTTGTGTATAATACATTTCTGACGAAACAATGGAAAATCCAGGATGGAATGTAACAGTACCAGAGAAGGAAAGTTCCATTCACTATATAGTGAAGATGCTGAGCCGCGATAGGCATAGCAAAAAGATTCACACAATTATAGCTTTCGGCCATTAAGGCCTTAGTCAGCAGTAGACACACACACACTCACACAAACACAACTTGCACACCACACATCTGCAGTCTCAGAGAACTGAAACCACACTGTGAGCAGCAGCACCAGTGCATGATGCAGGATGCACTGGTGCTGCTGCTCACAGTGTGGTTTCAGTTCTCTGAGACTGCAGACGTGTGTGCAAGTTGTGTGTGTGCAAGTTGTGTGTGTGTGTGTGTGTGTGTGTGTGTGTGTGTGTGTCTACTGCTACTGCTACTGCTACTGCTGACAGAGGCCTTAATGGCCAAAAGCTGTAATTGTGTGAATCTTCTTGTTGTGCCTATCGCTACTCAGCATCTCCGCTGTATGGTGAGTGGAAACTTTCCTTCTCTGGTATTGATACATTTCTGATGTACACTTTTTCAACTGTATCTCCCGTGCCTATGAAAAATCATCGTGGCTATGTGCCAATAGGTGTAGAGACTATCATAATCTATGTTTGCTTTATCGTTGTCTCCCATCACTGCACTACCACATATTTGTCGTCAACTCTTAGAATACTATCTGGTCAACACAGCGAAATATACCAAAAAAGTAAAATCCTGTCTGTACCATCACATAATACTGTCATGTTCTCAAAATCATTTTCTGTATCATGAACCTGATCAGGGATCTTCCTCAAAATATCAGAGAAATTAAATTCTTTCCAAACTTCAAAAGACTGCTGATGGTCCACATTCTGTCACAATAGTCATTTCTCCCAGACTCCATGCAGCTCGCTTTCTTCAGTCCCCCTCCTCCACACCTTTCCCCTACCCCTTGTTGGCAGAGTTCTCTATTTATATTCTGTTCATGCCTAACAGTTTCTGTCACTATCATTTCAGTTTTCTCTTTCTTTATCTCTTTCACTTCTGATAATACTTAACGTGGCTTAAAATGTGCTAAGCTGATCTGTATCATTATAAATGTGCTTTATTATTATTATAATTATTATTAATATTATATATGATCTATTTTTGACAGTGTAATGTAACTAGATAGGTAAAAAAAAAAATCTATTCACCAAGCAGCGGCGGGAGGAAACACACACACACACAGACACACACACACACACACACACACACACACACACACACACACACACAGAGAGAGAGAGAGAGAGAGAGAGAGAGGGTAGGTTTTATTTATGCAAGCTTTGGGAACCAGTGGCTCCTCCTTCCGGCAGAGGGGTTGAAGGGGAAGGAACAGGGGTGAAATAAAAGGACTGGAGAGGTTTAGGAAAAGGGACAGAGTTCAGAAAAGCCCCCAGAACCCTGGGTCAAGGTAGATTTACTGGTAGGTCTCCCGTGATATGCCACTTGGTGAGCCGATTTTTTTTTAGTATTATTATTGTTATTAGTATCATTAGTGTCATTATTATTATCATTATTATTATTCTTACAATATTATGAAAAGGAAAGTTACCACTCACCATATAGTGGAGATGCTGAGTCGCAGATGAGCACAACAAAAAGACTGTCACGCACACACGCGCGCGCGCGCAACACTCACACACGACTGCAGTCTCAGGCAACTGACACCACATTGCGAGCAGCAGCACCAGTGCATGATGGGAGTGGTGACTGTGTGGAGGTAAGGAGGAGGCTGGGGCGGGGAGGGGGAGGGATAGTAGGGTAGGGGTGGCGGATAGCGCAGTGCTTTGGGAGCATGCAGCGACATGTTGGAGACAGGTTTGGGCAGCTATGTCCAGTCGAGAGGTTAGGCGGAGGGCAAGGGTGCAGTTGGGGAGGGGGGCGGGGGTAGCAGAAAAGGAGAGAAGTAAGAAGACTGGGTGTGATGGTGGAATGCAGGCTGTGTAGTGCCAGCATGCGAACAGGGAAGGGGCTGGATGGGTGCGGACAATGACTAACGAAGGTTGAGGCCAGGAGGGTTACAGGAACATAGGACGTATTGCAGAGAAAGTTCCCACCTGTGCAATTCAGAAAAGCTGTGGGGAAGTGGGAAGGATCCATCTGGCACAGGATGTGAAGCAGTCATTGAAATGGAGGATGTCATGTTTGGCAAAGTGTTCAGCAACAGGGTGGAACCTCTTGTTTCTTGGCCATAGTTTGTCGGTGGCCATTCATGCGGACAGACAGCTTTGTGATTGTCATGCCCACATAGAATGCAGCACAGTGGTTGCAGTTTAGCTTGTAGATCACATGACTGGTTCCACAAGTATCCCTTCCTTTGATGAGTAGGTGATGTTTGTGACTGGACTGGAGTAGGTGGTGGTGGGAGGATGTATGGGACAGGTCTTACATCTAGGTCTAATACAGGGGAGCCATGAGGTAAGGGGTAGGGAGGAGGTGTTGTGTAGGTACAAATGAGTGTACTGTGTAGGTTCGGTGGATGGCGGAATACCACTATGGGAGGGGTGGGCAGGATAGCGGGCAGGATATTTCTCATTTCAGGGCACGATGAGAGGTAGTAGAAACCCTGGTGGAGAATGCAGTTCAGTTGCCCCAGTCCTGAGTGGCACTGAGTTACGAGGGGAATGCTACTCTGTGGCCATATGGTGTGACTTTGGGAGGTGGTGGGGAACTGGAAAGACAAGGGACAGGAGATATATTTTTGTACAGGATTGGGAGGATAATTACAGTTTGTGAAGGATTCAGTGAGATCCTTGGTATATTTCGTGAGGGACTGCTCATCACTGCAGATGCAATGACTACGGGTAGCTAGGCTGTATGGAAGGAACTTGTTGGTATTCGACAGCTGCCACCTGTTCCAACTCCCTATCCCTGTGGCCAGAATGAGCTCATTGGTGCCACATCCCTGTCCTATAAATCTGCTGCTTCTCCCTCCCAGCTGTCAGATAACCTGTCACTTCCTTCCTTACTGCTCCCTGCCTCCTTTCTCTGCTTGCCCTATCCATCTAACAAAACCCCTCACCCCATGCGGGCTGAAGTGTCAGCCCATTGTAGTCTTCCAGAAAAACGCTACAGGTGAGTACACTTGTGTGTGTGTGTGTGTGTGTGGGTGTGTGGGGAGGGGGGGGGGGGGGTGCTTGAGTACACAACATTCTATGACTCTGAAAAAGGATTTGTGCAACATCTACTCAGCTATTCAGAGAGTTGTTACCTTTACTCCAAATTATTTATACTCCACCAAAGACTTTCCATGCCATATCACATATACAATATAGTTTGTGGAACTCTGACATTGTTTTGTTAGGAGGAGGAACAGCAACTTTAATTAATTTTATTATTTCTTTAGTTTCCTGTCTTACGATTAGTTATGTTTAGATTTCTGTTAATGGTGACTAGTTCCAATAGTATTTATTCATTTTTAAGGCAGAGAATGTTCAGTGTGAACTGTTGAGAGGCTCAAAATGTACAAATATTACACTATGAAATTAGCTCATTAATCACATGAGAATGACTCTTGCTAATAGTTTGAAACTGAACGGATTTGTTCAAAACTAGTCACCATTAACTCAAATGTGAATGCAACTTCGACAGAAAACAAGAGAGAGTAAAATGCAACAAAACATATACGGGGTACATCATGTGCAAATATACTACCTTACAAAACATGTTTTTAGAGTTGAACACACAAAGTTCGCTTTTATGAAACTTCATACATAGCATTTGTTTATGGATCATGTAAATCATTTGAGACCACCATCTGCAACAATTGTTTATAGAGACAGTGCCTTATTTCCTTTTGCTAAAAGAATGCAATTTAATTTTTGTTCTTGCTTCTATCACATACATTAATATTTGTTTCTTATCACAGGCAGCCAGAACAATTTGTAATTGGAGGTGGATTTTTTAATCAGTTCCATTTTGTAACAAATGATGAGAAGAAGTGTTCAAAGGCAGGAGCAATTGTTGGCATAGCATTTTCAGGGAATAATGTGCATTGTACTTCCACCCTACTGGATACAGATATAAGGTGCAAAGCTGAAGTTGCAAGTCTTATGGATGAAGTGAGTGCACAGAAGTTCACAATAAATACTACAAATTGATGAATTCTTTTACAGGATAGTTCATAGACAAGATATCAGTGAAAATCTGTCATGACAGAAATTTTCTTGCATAACTATTCCTAAAGTAAACAATTTTTCAAGAAAACCATAAAATTGAGAGA
Source organism: Schistocerca nitens (assembly GCF_023898315.1). Classification (NCBI taxonomy): domain Eukaryota; kingdom Metazoa; phylum Arthropoda; class Insecta; order Orthoptera; family Acrididae; genus Schistocerca; species Schistocerca nitens. Next base: position 65,810,196 of record NC_064620.1, on the reverse strand, counting down.
GAAAATTGCTGGCCATTGTTTATCTTCAGAAGAAATGTCACTGCTGCTGACAGATATATATGAAATTACAAACACTAGCCTAGCTTTTGAACTAATGGTTCTATAAGAGTGATGGATTGGGAAAAGTTAAAAAAGATCAATTCATTCAGTGCCCGGGATGAGTTCTCTGTCTTCCCACTTCCTTACAACTGGTGGATTCCTCTCATCCTGGGGTCTGTTTGACATGTGCTTCCTTTTTGAACTTTTGCAAACTATCCCCCTCTCCTCACCAAGGTAGGAACTGGACTATCAGTCCCAAAAGCTAGGACAGTGGCGGAAGATTTCACATTTCTCCTGAAGGTAAACACTAGCCAGCACTCTTGTAACTCAGTTTTCTTTTGTAATGCACTTTGTAATGTCGTAGTCATAGAATTTATGCTGAAACTTCATGCAACCATTTATTTCAGAACAGAAATTATATTGTAGTAAAATAATTATTCTTCAGTCCTAAATGTTTTCAGATTTTGTGGATTTTAAACCCCTTTTTGGATTATATGGTTTAAGTGGATATTGTGTTGAGCCTACAACACTAGAGGAAAACTATCAGAATAATATTGCAGCTTTTAGACATAATTAGGTTCCACTAGTTCCCATCTCTGTAGCTGAATAGTCAGCATGTCTGACTCTTCATGCAGAGGACTTGGGTTCAATTTCAAGTACTGCTTGGGATTTTTCTTGGTGAGATGACTGGAACAGGGTGCGCTTAGTCTTGTGATGGCAATTGAGCAACTACTTGTACAGGAAGTACTCTTGAGAGTTCACAACTGCTGGGAGAAGAGCGATGAGATGATTGCTTGCTGCTCCGTGCTAAATTGGCACAGGACGACATTGTAGCTGGTCAACGTCAACTGGCTGCAGAGTTAAGTTTGATGAAGTTCTTTGCTCCTCATCATGCCATAGCTCTGTAATCAGTTCATACTGTTTCAGAACATGTCAGAAATGTTTCTTAGGTGATGACTGAGGCCAATAGTAGCCAGTTATGCCAATAATAGCCTTTTACCATTGCTTTAACTTTGGGTCTTCACGTTTTGCATCCAGATGAATTAAGTTGACATTTTTTTCATATATGGAGAACATTCAAAGAGACAAGATACAAATGAAGAAATAAAATCTAGCCATGTTAATGGATCCAATCTGAAATCTTTAAACTTATAGCCTGACAGTGAATCAACAAAAACAACATGATGCACACAGTTTTGTGTACTGTCTGCTCGTCTAATATAGGATGCCTAGGAAGCTGTTTTCTTGGATTGCTAGACAACAATTTGAGCAAATCTACATATACATCTACATCCATACTCTGCAAGCCACCTGACGGTGTGTGGCGGAGGGTTCCTTGAGTACCTCTATCGGTTCTCCCTTCTATTCCAGTCTCGTATTGTTCGTGGGAAGAAAGATTATCGGTATGCCTCTGTGTGGGCTCTAATCTCTCTGATTTTATCCTCATGGTCTCTTCGCGAGATATAAATAGGAGGGAGCAACATAGCCACACAGTCTAAGGTGCTGCAGTCATGGACTGTGCGGCTGGTCCTGGTGGAGGTTCGAGTCCTCCCTCGGGCATGGATGTGTGTGCTTGTTCTTAGGATAATTTAGGTTAAGTAGTGTGTAAGCTTAGGGACTAATGACCTTAGCAGTTAGGTCCCATAAGATTTCACACACATTTGAACATTTTTTGGAGCAACATACTGCTTGACTCCTCAGTGAAGGTATGTTCTCGAAACTTCAACAAAAGCCTGTACCGAGCTACTGAGCGTCTCTCTTGCAGAGTCTTCCACTGGAGTTTATCTATCATCTCTGTAATGCTTTCACGATTTCTAACTGATCCTGTAATGAACCGCACTTGGATCTTCTCTATCTCTTCTATCAACCCTATCTGGTACGGGTCCACCACCTGTGAGCAGTATTCAAGCAGTGGGCGAACAAGTGTACTGTAACCTACTTCCTTTGTTTTCGGACTGCATTTACTTAGGATTCTTCCAATGAATCTCAGTCTGGCATCTGCTTTACCGACGATTAATTTTATATGGTCATTCCATTTTAAATCAGTCCTAATGCCTACTCCCCGACCTGCTATATTGTAGCTAAATGATAAAGGATGTTTCTTTCTATGTATTCGCAGCACATTACACTTGTCTACATTGATATTCAATTGCCATTCCCTGCTCCATGTGTCAATTGGTTGCAGATCCTCCTGCATTTCAGTACAATTTTCCATTGTTACACCCTCTCGATATACTACAGCATCATCTGCAAAAAGCCTCAGCGAACTTCCGATGTTATCCGCAAGGTCATTTATATATATTGTGAATAGCAACGGTCCTACAACACTTCCCTGTGGTACACCTGAAATCACTCTTACTTCAGAGCACTTCTCTCCATTGAGAATGACATGGTGCATTCAGTTATATCGGAACTCTTCAATTCAGTTACACAATTGGTCTGATAATCCATATGCTCTTACTTTGTTCATTAAGCGACTGTGGGGAACTGTATCAAACGCCTTGCGGAAGTCAAGAAACAACACGACATCTACCTGCGAACCCATGTCTATGGCCCTCTGAGTCTCGTGGATGAATAGTGCGAGCTGGGTTTCACACGATCGTCTTTTTCGAAACCCATGCTGATTCCTACAGAGTAGATTTCTATTCTCCGGAAAAGTCATTATACTCAACCATAATACGTGTTCCAAAATTCTACAACTGATCGACATTAGAGATATAGGTCTATAGTTCTGCACATCTGTTCGAAGTCCCTTCTTGAAAACGGGGATGACCTGTGCCATTTTCCAATCTTTTGGAATGCTGCACTCTTCTAGAGACCTACGGTACACCGCTGCAAGAAGGGGGGCAAGTTCCTTCGCGTACTCTGTGTAAAATTGAACTGGTATCCCATAAGGTCTGGCGGCCTTTCCTCTTTGAGCGATTTTAATTGTTTTTCTATCCCTCTGTTGTCCATTTTGCTATCTACCATTTTGTCATCTGTGCAACAATCCAGAGAAGGAACTACAGTGCAGTCTTCCTTTGTTTCAGTACCATTATGGTCATAGAGTGTCTGGACATTTTGTTTTGATCCACCTACCGCTTTGACATAAGACCATAATTTCTTAAGATTTTCTGCCAAGTCAGTACATAGAACTTTACTTTCGAATTCATTGAAAGCCTCTCACATAGCCCTCCTCTCACTACATTTCGCTTCGTGTAATTTTTGTTTGTGTGCGAGGCTTTGGCTATGTTTATGTTTGCTGTGAAGTTCCCTTTGCTTCCGTAGCTGTTTTCTAACTCGGTTGTTGTACCACGGTGGCTCTTTTCCATCTCTTATGATCTTGCTTGGCACATACTCATCTAATGCATATTGTACGATGGGTTTGAACTTTGTCCACTGATCCTCAACACTTTCTGTACTTGAGATAAAACTTTTGTGTTGAGCTGTCAAGTACTCTGTAATCTGCTTTTTGTCACTTTTGCTAAACAGAAAAATCTTCCTACCTTTTTTGATATTTCTGTTTACGGCTGAAATCATCGATGCAGTAACCGCTTTATGATCGCTGATTCCTGTTCTGCCTTAACTGTTTCAAATAGTTCGGGTCTGTTAGTCACCAGAAGGTCTAATATGTTATCACCATGAGTTGGTTCTCTGTTTAACTTCTGAAAGTAGTTTTCAGATAATGCACTTAAAAAGATTTCACTGGTTTCTTTGTCCCTGCCACCAGTTATAAACGCTTGAGTCACCCAGTCTATATCTGGTAAATTAAAATCTCCACCCAGAACTATAACATGGTCAGGAAATCTACTCGAAATATTTTCCAAATTTTCCTTCAGGTGCTCTCCCACAAAAGCTGCTGAGCCAGAGGGCCTATAGAGACATCCAATTACCATGTTTGAGCCTGCTATAATCGCGACCTTCATCCAAATTATTTCATGTTTCGGATCTCCGTCAATTTCTTTTGATACTATTGCACTTTTTATCACTATAAACACGCCTCCCTCTTCACTGTCCAGCCTGTCTCTGTGGTACACATTCCATTCTGAGTTTAGAATTTCATTACTGTTTACATCTCATTTCAGCCAACTTTCCGTCCCAATTACTATGTGGGCATTGTGACCGTTTATTAATGAGAGCAGTTCTGGGACCTTTCTATAGACGCTCCTGCAGTTTACTATTACCACATTAATATTGTTATTCTCTGTGCATTTTGCCTACTGCTACCTTGTCAAGTCTCAGGAGGCATCTCGTCGGGCCTAGGGAAGGAATCTCTAACCGAAAAAACCCACTTGTGCACTCCACACGTACTCGGCTACCATTGTAGCCACTTCCTGCGTGTAGTGCACGCCTGACCTATTCAGGGGGACCCTACATTTCTCCACCCGACAGCGGAGGTCGAGAAATTTGCACCCCGCACCCCAGATCTCCGCAGAATCGTCTGAGCCTCTGGTTTAAGCCTTCAACTTGGCTCCAAACCAGAGGACCACGATCAGTTCTGGGAACAATACTACAAATAGTTAGCTCAGATTCCACCCCGCGAGCGAGGCTTTCCGCCTTCACCAACTCCGACAACTTTTTGTATGAACTGAGGATGACCTCTGAACCCAGACGGCTGGAGTCATTGGTGCCGACATGAGCAACAATTTGCAGTAGGGTGCACCCAGTGCTCTCTGTTGCCGCCGGCAGGGCCTCCTCCACATCTCGGATGAGACCCACCCTCCACCCCCGGCAAGCAGACAGAGTGAACACTGGCCTTCTTTCCCGACCTTTCCGCTATTTCCCTAAGGGGCTCCATGACCCGCCTAACATTGGAGCTCCCAGTCACTAATAAACCCCTCCCCCCATGTGCCTGCTCAGACCTTGCTGAAGGAGCAGCCACACATCCACTCACAGGCTGAGTGGGTGATGCCACACAGCCAGCCTCCATACTGACCCTCCGCCTCGTGCGACATGAACGCCGTTGAACCCGCCACTCTCCTTGGGGAGAGGGTGGCCCAACCGCTCTCCGTACCCACAAAGATGTCTCGACAGCAGGGACCGTGGATGAAGCATGTAACACCTGGGGTGTACCAAGCGACGCACCAGACTCCCCACTGCCGCTACACTCAGAGGCAGCAGCCTGAAAACGGCTGACCGCGAACAGTGGCCAGCTCCTTTTGCGTCTGTACACAGCAGTCACACATCCTATCCGTCTTAAGAAATCAACAATTTACTGCAGAGAGTTAATCAACTTTTAACTAGACTGCTAATTCACTAAAGGCAGCTGATAGCTGACTAAACTGTGATTACTAGACACTTCTTGTTGGAAACAATGAAAATGAGTACTACCTGTCTCTGGACTGTATTCAAAACAAACACGAAATCTATGGAACACTATTACTAATACTCGAAAATTAAAGCTTCCTAAAAGCAAAAATGCACGGAAAAAAGTGATAAGTAAGAAAAACACAGTTAATACTTAAATTTATGTAGCTTGCTGCACAGCAGATGGCATATTAATGAAGTTTATTATAGGAAGTTAAATTGACAGTACTTAATTTTGTGTATTCACAAAGGAGTGTTGCAAGCAAATGGAGACATGCAAATAATCAATGTCCTTCAGTATACACAATTTCAATGCAAGCAAAACAATTCAGTCCGTAAGTCATTGCTGTAGTGTTTGAATGATGGCTCGTCTTTCACACTGCCTGTGGCTAGGCAGCAGAGCACTTACATTCTCTTCGTATAGGGGCCATTCCTGTCTTGGTGTCGGGTTTGTCAGTGTACTATTTGCTGACGTCGTCTCACAGCCCTCTCTGCTCTTCCGTTCTCGATTGTTGTGCCGGCGCTTGTCATTACACCGGAACATTCCCCCACCCCCAAAGTGATGGACCGTCGTCATGTAAGTAGCGCGACAACATTGAGGAAGCAGGAGTGTGGGCGCTTTGCTGGACCAGAAGCTGTGGCTGCAGGGGACGTTAAGATTCCGGTCATACCCTGCCATCTGGCATTCACTCTGGCTGAAAATGACCAGAAGTGTGCGCATCCACCTCAGGAGGCCAATAACCAGATGTAGAAGGCATCGGCTTCTGCAGTGTGGGCGGGTCCAGCTCCTTCGGTAGGAGGAGAGGAGGTGAGAAATAGTTGCAGTGCTTGATCTCTGGTGTGTGCGGAGCGAAATTTGGCCATCTGCTGCTTGAATGTTCTTACAAAACGTTCCACTTCACTGTTTGACTATGTATGGGATGATTCACTAGTTAGATGCTGTGTGCCATTGTGTTTACAGAATGTTTCAAATTCATTTGACGTGAACTGAGGTCCATTGTCTGTCACTATGACTTCAGGTAAACCTTCGAGGCAAAAAATAGAGGACACCTGAATTGTGCTACGTGATGATGTCGAGTTCATTGGCACAGCAAAAGGAAACTTGCTATGTGAGTTAACCACAATTAACCAGTGAGTGTTCCAAAAAGGTCCCACAAAGTCTGTGTGCACACATTGCCATGTTGATTGCGAGTTAGGCCAAACAGAGAATTTTTGTGGCAGAGTGGACTGATTTTCCGCACATGCGTGACACTGAGACGTCATCTGTTCTATTTGGATGTCCATACCTTAGCAAGTACAGTGTCGATGCGCTAACTGTTTCATTCAAACAGTCCCCCAGTGTCCTTGGTGAAATAACTGCAACACTTCTTTCTGCAAAGCTTTAGGGATCAACACAAGTGACTGTCCCTGTCATTTTGTGCAAGACTCTCACCTTTCTGTATAGCAAGGCTATGCTAGTGTGCAAAGTATTGGCGCACTACAGAGTTCTTTATGCTATGCAAGGAATGAGGCCAAGATGTGTGAATGTATGTTAGCAAAATGTTCAAATCTGAATCAGCTTCCATGGTCTGTGCAATTTTCCTATAGTTCACCAGAAAGGCTTGTAGAAATTCAGAATCCAGAGCATTGATGTGATAACAAGATGCAGCAGAAGCATCAAAATCTGTATCAGGGCCAGTCAGAAGACATGAAATCACATCCGCGGTACCATGTTGAGCTGTCGGACAATACACAATGTCGTACTTGTATTGAGACAACAACAAATTCCATCCTCGTCGCCAATTTTTGTGTACTGCCCACTTGTCTAATATAGGGTGCCTCGGAAGCTGTTTTCTCAGATCGCTACACAACAATTCAAGCAAATCATATTAATGGAGTTTATTACAGTAAGTTAAAGTGATAATACTTAACTTTGCGTATTCACAAAGGTGTGTCAGATGCAAATGGCGACATGCAAATAATCAGTGTCCTTTGGTATATACAATTTCAATGCTAGCTAAACAATGCAATTCATAAGTTGCTGCTGCAGCATTTGTATGACGGCTCGTGTTCCACTTCACCCACGGCTAGGCGGCACTGCACTTATTTCTCTTCGTACAGAGGCTGCTCCAGTCTTGGTGTTGGGTTTGTCAGTGTACTAGTGGCTGATGTCATTTCATAGCCCTCTCTGCTCTTCTGTCCGTGATCGTTGTGCCGGCACTTGTTACGCTGGAACACACATCTATAATCCAAACATCATTCCAAGAAGGAAAGAAATCTGAAAATGGAACACACTTAGTCATGCAATGTTTCATTAATCACTGCCCAACCTACCTACAAAGCTATAATGAAATTCTCTACAATAGCAGTGTGCCCAACTTCTCATCACAAGTTGACCTTTTCGCACTTTTCAGTTGACAACTTAATCTCGAAAGCCTATGTTGCGTCACTGATAGTGAAAGTGTATAAATAACCAGCCTCATACTGCCTATTTAAGTGTCATGTCATCATCATCAGCAGCAGCAGCAACAACAGCAGTTGGACATCCACTGCTTGACTAATGACTCCTCCACACTTTACAATGTGTTTCGGTCTTCACATGTAATCACCTGTGTTACGTAATGCCATCTAGCCACCTGTTATGTTGCTGCCTCAGTCTTTTCTCGTCTCTAGGCATTTTACAAAGATACATCAATCATTCATTCACTTTACTGTACTTACTGCCCCCATCAATTTGTATTTCATTAAAACTGTAACTGTGTTCCACTGGTTTGTTGTCAGAGCCATTTAATTTTTTTGTGTCTCTTCTAGTACTCCCCAGTGTATGCTTCTCTCCATTGCTTCCTCAGCAGACACCAGTTTATTCATGATTTTTACAGTGGTGGTTCGCATGTTTCTACTATGAGTCGTAACTGGCAGCACACACTTATTGCAGCTTTCCTTGTCCAACACATTGGAAACGTCCAGTAACTGTTATGAAAACTTTCTGAAGTTGCACAAGAACAACATTTATTTTTTGATGACCAGTTTCAGACTATTTATCTATTATCAAATCAGTCATAAATGTAAGTCCTCTGTTATTCCAGTCATACAAGTGGAAGATTGGCCATGAAGTCAATACCTGAGATAACAGGTAATATGGCCTCTGCATATGCTCATCACTGTCAGTTCCCTTTCACAGTTAGCGATGAGCATATGTGGAGGCCATATTACCTGTTATCTCAGGTATTGACTTCACGGCCATTTTTCCACTTGTATGTCTTGTGTAATGCAAGACTTACATTTATGGTTGATTTGATAATGGACAAACAGTCAGAAACTGGTCATCAATAAATAAATGTTTTTCTTCTGCAACTTAAGATTTTCGTAACAGTTGTTGGAATCACAAAAATTTTATGAATCCATTGCAGCTCCAGCATAGTGGAGATATGGGACGTTGGAAGCTTGGTTTTTAAATCCTGTTTAGTTATCAGGTGTGTTCCAGGTCATTTTTATTTATCTGTTTGATTCAGTTTCTGTTCATTCAGTCATCATCTCCAACTGCTCTGTAAAGGAAAACTTTTCAATTGTGCTTCTTTGACTCTATTTTTGATTTGAATTATTTTCATTTTTAATGTTCTCGTTGCAATTATTGTAGTCTTTTTATAATTTGTATTCACACCTACTTTCAGATTTGCTGTATTGAGTTCTCCCTTTTCTTTCTTTTTCAAAATGTGTTCTTCAGGAAAACAGTATAGTGTCATCAGCAAAACAAAGGCAGTTCTGATATGATCTGTTAACCAGGCACTTTCATTTTTCCTGATTAGCAAATCCGAAACCTTTCTGTAGGACTGACGATAATAGTTTTGTTAATGTTAATCTCTCTGCCTGAAATCTCTTTCAATTTTATATTTCCCACTATCTTGATGAAGGCTGATGGAAGCAGTAGCATTGCTGTATATCTTCTCCAGTACACTGACTGACACTGTCTTGTCAAAAGTAACCAGACACCCATTAGTAGGCCTTACATGAGGTGTGTCCACCCTTCACGATTTACAAGTTGAACTCTACTGGGGTGGAAACCAAAGAAGGTAGTGGCATTGTACACGGAGGTCTGGAATGAATTCAACATTCAGACTCATTCCAAAGGTGTTACATTGGCTTCAGGTTGCTGCTCAGTGCAGGCCAGCCCATTTCAGGAATGTTATTTGTCAACAATCGATTTCCTCACAGATGCTGCTTTATGACGGGGTGGTCACTCTAATACAATCAGTCATTGTCCCTAAACCATTGCTCTATTTTGCGCAGTACACAGTGTTGTACAGTGTGTTTGTATCTGCCCACATGTAGTGTTTTTAAAGCACATTAAGGGGCCCCTAACATAAGCATAAACCCCCCCTCAATTCTGTTACACCTCATCCATTGCTCTTCATTGTAGGCACTACACATGACATCAGGTAACATTCTCCAGGCATTCACCAAACCCAAACCCTTCCATCAGATTACCACAGAGCATAGTGTGATTCATCATTCCATACACTTATTTGTTGTCATCCACTGTCCAGAGGTGTCGCTCCTTACACCACCTCAAGTGTCACTTAAGCATTGCCTACAGAAATGTATGGCTTATTAGGGACTGTCAGCCATTCTGCCCCACTCTTCTTGACTCCTTACGCACAATCATTGCATTAGCTGGACTGCTGGTAGCACTTTGGAATGCACAAGTAATTCCTTCCACTGATTTCATGAGAATTTTTACAGCTACCCTCTGTAATGCTCGGCAGTGTCTTTCTTTCAGCACATAGCATCTGTTTTGTGTTGGTTTAATTGTGGTTCTTCCTTCACACTTCCACTTCATGACCTCCAATGACTATTCCACATTTGAAGTCACTGAGCTCTTGTGACTGACCCATTGTGCTGTTACTGCTTGTCTACTGACAACACAATACTCCCCTACTGCCCACCTCCTTTTATACCAGTGGTTTCACCTCACGTGACGTGATAAATTCTGCATCACATAGGAGTGTCTGCATACTTTCAATCACAGTGTGTAGATTGAAAAAGTGCCTTGTTTCTGCAGAGCTGGTAGTATATTTTGTTGAAACTGAGTTAAAAGCCCTCTCAAAAATATATGAATCTCAGTCAAAGTAGTAATTCATAGTCAGAATGGTCCAAATGGCTCTGAACACTATGGGACTTAACATCTGAGGTCATCAGTCCCCCTTAGAACTACTTAAACCTAACTAACCTAAGGATATCACACACATTCATGCTCGAAGCAGGATTTGAACCTGCGACCGTAGCAGTCGTGCAGTTCCAGACTGATGTGCCTAGAACCGCTTGGCCACACCGGCCGGCAATTTATAGTCATACCATTTGATAAATAACTTTATAACGATTCATTGTGCTATATCCATTTCAAAATCTAGTGTGTTCTTTTGCTCGATTAAAATTCAGTTTTTTTCAGTGCAGTTGGTAACTATTTTTGTGAATATCTTGTACTTTATGGAGAGGAGTTTTATGTCATGTCTGTCTCATTTCTTGTAAAATAGGACAATATTGGCATTTTTCTGATTTCGCAAAAAAAATTTTTCCTTCACAGATATTCTGTAAATATCCTTTTGTGTAACTCGTCGTGCTTTAATAATTATACCAAAGCACAGTCTCCCAGCCGTCTCGTTTCTTAATACATCAAATTCGTTTGGGCATCTCTTCTGATATTACTCCTCGAATTTCAATATCTTCATTATTCATGTTTTGTGCTTCTATTCATCTCTTGGAGTTGTGAAGGATTTTATTGAGTTATTAATTTACTAAGAATAATTTATTTACATTTAAGTACAGAATTTGCAAATTAGTAATGATCAAAATGATTATTATGTCTACTGCAGAAGTGTAGATAGATTATGTTATTAATCATTTATTTTTACAAAAACTTGTATGCATCACTGCTATCAATTTTAGTTACCATAAAACACTAATATTCCAGTTACATTGACGAAAGTATCTCAGGGCCATTACGAGGATTTTTAGTTATTGTTACGGAGAGAGAATGGAACTGTTGTTACTCAAAGAGAATGGAACTGGCAGGATTGTGACAGAAGTGTTAAAGTGCCTGTCGTTACCAGCAATCACTTTCTGATGGTGGCCCATGACAGCTCGTAGTGCTCACAGGAGCTGGCAGGTAGCATCCCTGGGTGGCGCCTCTTACACCCTTCTATGCTGGAGCTGTAGCAGAAATCATGTTGGAAGTGGACAGGAAGGCAACAGGTATGAATAGTTGACGGTTGTGCTCGGAACCAAAGTACTCAGCAACATCCAAATTGTGGATAGTATCGAAGACTGTACTCGAGAGTCTAGCAGTGAAGTGTTACACTACGATGATATCCCTCCGAGCGTTCTGCAAAGATTTCATCAGATTGGCTAGCTCACATTTTTCTTCTTGCCATAACCATTGCGCACCACCCTCTTTTCCCAGGTGAAAAAGATTGTGCACACTCATCAAAAAAGTTTTCCTCAAAAGTAGTTCTTTCATTGTGTCAATTTGCTTTTTCTCCAATACCTGCAGATGTGTAGAGTCTGTTGGTAATTTTCTTTCGTTGTCTCTGTCTCTTTACATAGGCAAATCTCTGCTTCCATAAAGTGCCCCAATGTGCATTTGACCTGTATCCTGTCAGTTCTTGTCTAGGCGACCCGTTAAAAGAGCACATTGGTTGCTTTGGAGCACTGCAAATGGTGCAGAGCTGGTACCACACAGCCTTGTAACCCTCCACTGTTGTCGTAAGTCAGGGCAGTGAAGTGGTGTGTGTGCATGCCATATGGTTGTATGGAGTAGTGTAGTAATATGGATTGACATGGAGACCTGACAGAAAGCAGCTATCATGTTTGAAAGTGCCTGTGGCCACATCTCAAATAACAGCTACCCAGTTGTTGGTGTAGCAGTGCTAACTGTTCAGTGTGTCTGCAAGGAATGATCTACCACTCACACCAATTTGGCGCAGTGGTCGTAAAGGGAACCTAACCAACAGAGACCTGAGATAGATGCCAGTAACAAATAGTTTCAAGCTGTCAGGAGATTCTGCTGTTAGTGAATGGATCTCCCTCTCAAGAAATTTACGCATGGACATTGTGAGAGGAACTCCATGCAATGGACTTATGGGGTCTGGTACTAATGGAAAGACCATTGCTCACAGTCGCACATAGAAAGCTGTGTGTCTTCATTGGGCCAAACAACACAGAAATTAGACAGTAGCTGACTACAGGCTGGTAGGCTGGTCCAACATCTCACGAATTATTTTTCTTCATTTCAAATTATGCAAGACGTTGATTGTATCTACAGTCACATGTACTGGCAGCCTGTCATCAATTACTGATGACAGTGTGGAAGAAGAGGAAAAGAATATAGTTCTGGAAGATTGCCAAATCACCACCAGAGAAGTTGTTGTTGATGTCAGCATATGCTTTGGCTAATGCAAGCAGTGTTTTCAGATGTTTTGTCCCAAAATTGTTGAATTTTGAGCAAAAATGACTTCACGGAGACATTGTTCAGGAATTGGTGAATGGAGTCAACAACAATCCAGAGCTTCTAAAGAAGATTATAATGTGACAAAACGTAAGTATATGGGTATCTCATTGAAATCTCGGCCAAATCATCCCAATGGAAACTGCCTGAAGAGTCAGGACAAAAAAAAAAAAAAAAAAAAAAAAAAAATTTCAGCAAGTTTGGTCACATCTGAAGGTTCTTCTTGTCTTTGCAGATACCAACACTTTAAATGAAATTACAATGAAATCCAGACCATTACCTGCTTACAGGCATTGATAAATATCAATGGGAGCAGTTGAAAATGTGTGCTGCAACCGGGACTCGAACCCGGGATCTCCTGCTTAGAAGGCTGACGCTCTATCCGAGTGAGCCATCGAGGACACGAAGGGTAGTGCGACCGCAGGTACTTATGTCTGACACACTCCCTGTGAGTCTCACATTTCCAACTAACTGCACACACACTAAATTTGTAGTGTGCCTGCCCACTATATTCATTACTTGCGACAGCCAACCTACCGATTCGTGTGAGAGTTTGAGCAATGTGAGTGCATCTTCACTGAAGAAGATCATTAGCCAGTAAGCCTTATCCATATGAAGATACCATCTTCATACAGATAAGGTTTACCAGCCAATGATCGCCTTCAGTGCGGATGCACTCACATTGCTCAAACTCTTATGGGAATCGCTAGATTGACTGCCGTGAGTAATGAGTATAGTGGGCAGGGGCACTAAAAACATAGTGTGTAGACAGTAAGTTGGAAATGTTGGTCTCACGGGGAGCATGCCAGTGATAAGTCTCTGCAATCACACTATCCTCCATGTCCTCGATGGCTCAGTCAGATAGAGCGTCAGCCTTGTACGCAGGAGATCCAGGGTTCGAGTCCCGGTCAGGGCACATATTTTCAACTGTCCCTGTTGATATTTATTGATGCCTATAAGCAGCTAATGGCCTGGATTTTATTGTAATTTCATTCTTCGAGAGCTGCAAGATCACAAATGGCATTTGTTCTTTCGGACATGTCTGAAGAAACATGGGGGAAGAAATATCACTTTTATCAAACCACCTGTGGATTTAAGTGCACCTTCATCTGGATGTCTAGGGCAGTTCTTCAACACCAACAAAGCTTTCCGAGACAAATTTTACTTCTTGAGGAACTTTTTGATCGAAGGCATGAACTCCTCATGAAATCACTCACTGAACGGTTCCCATGTCATCCAAGCTTTGTTTTGGTGTTTATATTTGACTGATAGATGTTTTGCATTTTCGAACCCCCTAGAATTTTCTTATTTTCCTATGACAAGCAGCTCAAGTTTGTGCGTTCCACTAGCATTAGAGCTTAGCATAAATGTGAGCCTATCTTTAGACATTGTTTTGCCAGGAGCACTTGCCTCTGCTTTGTGGATGAATGCTTTGTTGGACAAAAGTCTCCATAGCAGTCTGCTTTTGTCTGCGCTATAAACCTGATCAGGGCTAAGTTTTTTTGAGTCTTTGTTTGTACGGCTCTACAGCTTGGAAGTCACAGGAGTGTTTTTCTCTTGTTATTGTTAGCAAGTGGATACCAAATCTTTTTTTAAACTTATCAATCCATCCGGTACTTGTACAGAAATTGTCTTTTTTCATAATTTCTTTATAAAAAAATCTCGATTTTTCTTTGATAAGATATCCTGAAATAGAGGTATGTTTACTACATTCCTGAAGAAACCATGTGTAAAAAGCATCTTCAATTAATGGGTGCTCACTGGTTTGTATCACTTTCCTCTCACTGCTTTGGCTATTCAAATTGTGCACAAACCTATCAGTTTTATGACGATTTTTTTAATATCATAAATGGTAGCATGCCCAATGCCATAAAATGGAGCTGAATCGTTAATTTTTCTTCTTTGTTTAATTTTTTAATAATTTATGATTTTTCAACCAAAGTCAATGTCTTGTGTTTACTTTTTTCACTACCGCTTCAGGCATATTGTAAGGAAGATATGAAACACTCACTAACACTATCACAATCAAGTTAAAGAGGGTACTAATTCGATTGCACAGTGTATGCAATAATCAATAATTGGTGGCTGACTGTGTATTGTTTACTAAACTGTTGACTTGAAGTGACCCAACCCGTCCAAGTCATGTGATCTCAGCTCATTGTGTCGGACTACTGGACATGTCGGCCTGGTGAAGTGTCGGATTATAGAGGCCCTACTGAACCAATAAAATCCTCTCGGGCTTACAGCTGCATCAAGTGGTTTCAAATCCAGGAGCTTTTAGCCAAGTGCTCCTTGGCTATTGTCAGGTTGGACTGACTGTACGTACTATTGAACAGCACTGTGTAGAACAAAAGATATGTGTTTGTCTATGGTATCCTGAGATACCAGTGGTAGCTGAACACGCTGTAGAAAATAGACACCATATTGCATTTGCTGAGACATCTGTTGTTGCACAGACTAATAGATTCTGGTTGTTGTTGTTGTTGTGGTCTTCAGTCCAAGAGACTGGTTTGATGCAGCTCTCCAGGCTACTCTATCCTGTACGAGTTTCTTCATCTCCATGTAAGTCCAGCAACCTACATCCTTCTGAATCTCATTAGTGTATTCATCTCTTGGTCTCCCTCAACGATTTTTACTCTCCACGCTTCCCCCCAACATTAAATTGGTGGTCCCGTGATGTCTCAGAATGTGTCCTACCAACCAATCCCTTCTTTTGGTCAGGTTGTGCCACAAATTCCTCTTCTCCCCAATTCTGTTCAGTACCTCATCATTAGTTATGTGATCTACCCATCTGATCTTCAGCATTCTTCTGTAGCACCACATTTAAAAAGCTTCTATTCTCCTCTTGTCCAAACTACTTTTCGACCATGTTTCACTTCCATACAGGGCTACACTCCATACAAATATTTTCAGAAAATATTTCCTGATACTAAAATCTATACTCGATGTTAACAAATTTCTCTTCTTCACAAACGCTTTCCTTGCCGTAGCCAGTCTACATTTTATATCCTCTCTACTTCGACTATCATCAGTTATTTTGCAGCCCAAATAGCAAAACTCATCTGCTACTTCAAGTGTCTCATTTCCTAATCTAATTCCCTCAGCATCACCTGATTTAATTCGACTACATTCGATTATCCTTGTTATGCTTTTATTGATGTTCATCTTATATCCGCCTTTCAAGACACCGTCCATTCCATTCAACTGCTCTTCCAGGTCTTTTGCTGTTTCTGACAGAATTACGATATCATCGGCAAACCTCAAAGTTTTTATTTCCTCTCCATGGATTTTGATTCCTAATCCAAATTTTTCTTTTGGTTCCATTACTGCTTGTTCAGTATACATATCAAATAACATCGGAGATAGGCTACAACCCTGTCTTACACCCTTCTCAACCACTGCTTCCCTTTCATGCCCCTCAAATCTTACAACTGCCATCTGGTTTCTGTACAAATTGTAAATAGCCGTTCGGCCCCTGTGTTTTACCCATGCCACCTTCAGAATTTGAAAGAGAATGTTCAAGTCAACATTGTCAAATCTTTCTCAAAGTCCACAAATGCTAGAAATGTTGTTTTGCCTTTCCTTAATCTATCTTATGAAACTGATAGTTTGGTAATTTTTACACCTGTCAAGCACATGCTTTCTTTGAAATAATAATTATTATATTCTTCTTGAAGTCTAGGGTATTTCGTCTGTCTCGTACATCTTGTTCACCAGTTGGAAGAGTTTTGTCAAGGCTACCAGTAGTTCTGAGAGAAAGTTGTCTACTCCCGGGGATTTATTTCGACTTAGGTCTTTCAGTGTTCTGTCAAATTCTTCACACAGTATCTTATCTCCCATCACATCGCCACCTACGTCCTCTTCCATTTCCATCATATTGCCCTTATGTGCATCACCTTTCTATAGACCGTCTATATACTCCTTCTACCTTTCTGCTCTACATTCTTTGCTTAGGACTGATTTTTCATCTGATTGGTTCTCTTGTCTCTGAAGGTCTCTCTAATTTTCCTGTAGGTGGCATCTATCTTACCCCTAGTGATATATGCTTCTACATCCTTACATTTATCTTCTAGTCATCCTTGCTTAGCCATTTTGCACTTCCTGTCGATCTCATTTTTGAGCCATTTGTTTTCCTTTTTGCCTGCTTCATTTACTGCATTTTTATATTTTCTTCTTTCATCAATTAAATTCAATATCTCTTCTATTACCCAAGGATTTCTACTATCCTTCGTCTTTTTACCTACTTGAGCCTCTTCTGCCTTCACTATTTCATCTCTCAAAGCTGCCCATTCTTCTTCTACTGCATTCCTTTCCCCTGTTCTTATCAATCGTTCCCTAATTCTCCCTCTGAATCTCTCGACAACCTCTAGTTCTTTCAGTTTATCCAGGTCCCATGTTTTTGCAGTTCTTCAGTTTTAATCTACAGTTCATAACCAATAGAGTGTGGTCAGAGTCCACATCTGCCCTGGAAATGTCTTACAATTTAAAACCTGGTTCCTAATCTCTGTCTTACCATAATACAATCAATCTGAAACCTTCCAGTGTCTCTACGTCTCTTCCGTGTTTACAACCTTCTTTAATGATTCTTAAATCAAGTTTAAGCGATGATTAATTTATGCTCTGTGCAGAATTCTACCAGGTGGCTTCCTCTTTCATTCCTTACTATTTCATGTTCACCTACTGATTTTTCTTCTCTTCCATTCATACTATCAAATTCCAGTCCCCAATGAGTAATAAATTTTTGTCTTCCTTATCTGGATAATTTCTTTTATCTCATCATACATTTCTTGAATCTCTTCAACATCTGCAGAGCTAGTTGGCATATAAACATGTACCACTGTGGTAGGCATGGGCTTTGTGTGTATCTTGGCTACAATAATGCATTAATTATGCTGTTCATAGTAGTTTATCTGTATTTTTTTACTCGTTATTAAACCTACTACTGCGTTACCCCTATTCGATTTTGTATTTATAACCCTGTATTCATGTTACCAAAACTCCTGTTCCTCCTGCTACTGAACTTCACTAATTCGCTTTGTATGTAACTTTAACATCTCCATTTCCCTTTTTAAATTTTGTAACCTACCTGCCTGATTAAGGTGATCTGGCATTCCACACTCAGATCCCTAGAACGCCAGTTTTGTTTCTCCTGATTCCAACATCCTCCAGAGTAGTCCCAGCCCGGAGATCCGGGGGCCTATTTTACCTCCAAAGTATTTTATCCGAGAGGACACCATCATCATTTAACCACACAGTAAAGCTGCATGCCGTCGGGAAAAATTACGGCTTTAATTCCCCCTTGCTTTCAGCCATTCGCAATACCAGCATGCGTGCTGGTTTGGTTGATGTTACAAAGCCAGTTCAATCAATTATTCAGACTGTTGCCCCTGCAACTATTGAAAAAGCCGTTGCCCCTCGTCAGGAGCCACAAATTTGTCTGGCTTCTGAACAAATACTCCTCCATTGTGGTTGCATCTACGGTACAGCTATCTGTATCACTGAGAATGCAAGCCTCCCCACCAACTTCAAGGTACACGGGGGCTTGCAGCATCATGCATCAGTTCAGGGTAAAACCTCAATCTTTCTAAGATTACCTCCAGTGTCTTTGTCAGGAGTAATAGACTGTCAAAACTGCTGCTGTGATGGCCTTGTATAGCCCATAGGTGGCTTCTGACTGGTCGGTAATTACATAATGCTATTACAGATGGTGTCAACGTCTGACCTAGTGGCACCATTACCCCTGAAGTAGCACAGACGTTGCAGTGAATATCCCTGCCTCTTCTATGCATCAAAAGCTTGCTTCAATGCACCACTAAGACTGTGTGCACTGAAGTTCATCTTGTGCATTCTTATTTCTGTAGCCCCTTTAATTAGAGAATCCCAGTACGTAGGAACCTGGAACAAAACTTTTGTTGCCTCAGATTGTTTTTTGCATTTCTTTGTGAGTTTGTGCTCAGCAACTGCAGATTTCTCCAGTTCTCAATTTTTAATATGCTGTTGGTGTCCTGTGGGGATGGACTGACCAAAGTAATTGCTTCTGCACTCACAAGGAGTATTATAAAACTCAGGGGTCCTGGGGCTGAAACTGTCCTGAACAGGGCCTAGCATCTACTTCATATTCTTTGGAGGTCAGAAAATAGGTCTTTATCATCCAAGGACTTTTCCTTTTTTGCTGGTTGTAGCACCGCAGAAAGGGAAGTACACAATCAGTAGCTCATTACGTGAATGTTCAATTTTTTTCACTTTTCCTTTTCCTGAATAACGCTGGTTTCATATCACGTGAATCATATCCAGTTTTTTGGAACACATACTTCAGACAATTATTTTGAAAGTCAAGTGGTCCTCGTCAAAAATAGTTTTTGCTCCGCATACCAATGTATTTAAAACTCTCTTCTGGGTTGGATGATGAAAACTCTGCACACTAAGATATAAATCAGTGTGTGTACTTTCGTTTTACCAAAACATCTAAAAATGGCAGATTTCCTTCTTTCTCAGTCACGACAGTGAACTGGATGTTTGGGTGCATACTGTTCTTATGTTGAAGGAAGTGCTCAAGAGCTTGTACACCATGTGGACAGACCATAAATATGTTGTCAACATAACAATAAAATGAAAATGGACAAGGGGGAGCCAAATTCAATGCAACTTCTCAAAATTTTCCATAAACAAGGTGGCTACTGCTGGAGACAGCGGAGAACACATTCTGTCTGTTGTTTCATAAAATTTACTGCCGTACAAGAACTAGGTGGTCATCATAACATGTCAGAGCAACTACATCATTTCACGAGGAAAATGCTCTGTCAGCAGTTTCAATATGTCCTTCACAGGTGTTTAAAATAATGCTTAGACCAACTCTAATGTGTTTAATTTTCTCGATGAACCTCTGATAGTTCTTGACATGATGTTCATAGTGGCTGCCTATCGGAGTCATCAGCTTAGTTGAGTATTTGGCAAGCCTGTAAGTAGGAGAACCAGCAGCACAAACAGTTGGTCTCAGTGGAATACCTTCCTTGTGAATTTTAGGTAATCTGTACAGCCTGGGAAGTCTAGGAGCTCATGTTCTAAGTTTTTTGATGTTATTCTGTGGTAGACCAGAGTTCTTCATCAACTCCACCATTTTTCTGCTTTATGACAGTGTAGGGTCCCATTGTAGGCATTTGTGTATGCTATCTTAAAGCAGCAATGCCACTTTGCTGTGATATTCATTGGTATTAAGAACAACCATGGCATTTCCCTTGTCAGCCAGAAGTACCACACAATCTTCATCTTTCTGCAATACATGGCACCCCTCTCTCTCTGCTCTGCTGATATTAGATTGGAGAAGCTTGGCTGAGGCTAAGATGCCTTATCGGCAATGTCTTGTGAGAGATGCCACACCACCCATTCCATTCCATTAACAGAATCCACAATAGGTGCATTGCATGGTGTAGGAGAGAAATTTAATCCTTTATTAAGGGTGAGATGGCTCCTCCTTCCAGGTTCTTGTCAGAGAGGTTGACGACTGTGTGTGTCATTCCATGAGATGACATTGATCTTTGCAGGTTTGCAAGTCATTCAGATTTCTTTGTTTAGGCGTTGCATTGCTACGGTGAGCTCTTTGGTGAGCTGCCGTCAACATATCGACCCACTCGCAGTTGAGAGATCAGAGAACTTCTGTAACCTATCCGACATTCTCCATGAGGAAGGAACTAACAGCTCTGAAAGCTAAGATAGGTTTTTGTCTTCTATTGCTATACATGCCTGACAACATTACTTAGAATTTTGCCTCCTGAAGGTAAATTTTGGCCATTGAATCTATCTCACTGTAATTGTATTTTCAAATTATTTTATTATTAAATATGTATTAAATTGATTAGTTGAGCAAGGGGACAAGAACAGGAACAAAAATATGGACATACTGTTCTGTCTGACTTCTACTGTAGATAGTTTTTGTATGGAGGGTAGTTGTTTAATGTGGTTCATGTGCATTAAGTGAAATACATTTTGGTATCATATTCATTATCCTGGCTTGATTTAGTACCAGATTGTGCTAAAAAAAGGCTCTGGAGAGTATTGGGAAAGTTATTACTACTACTGCTACCAGTAGTAAAAGTAGTTGTAGCAGTAGTAGGGAACTGAAAGTCAGTTCATGATAGAATACATACACTGGAACTTTGCTAATCCGGCTCTCAGTAGTGTGATCTTTCAGTACTCCGGCGCCCATCCAAAATGAAGCACAACAATAAATTATCATGCACATCAATGTTGTTAGTGCATTACAGTGTTAGACAATGCTACACAAACATGAAATTGTGGTATTCTTTACAGTTCAGTATCATGTTGTCTCAAAGGAAACAAGTTACGCTAGACCTCAAGTTGGTCCTTGCATTTAATGAAGTATATCTACTATGTTTCTAAAATAAATTTCAGACACTCTCAATAATCCAGCACTTTTGCTATTCCAGCACCCGTATGTGCAACGAATGGCTGGATTAGTGAGACTCTAGTGTATAATCTCTCAAGAATGTAAATGATTTTTCTTAGCTTATTCATGAAATGACAAACAAAAGACTGGTGAGTACGCATGAACAAAGATCTGAGCATTATGTCATTTTTTTCTGCTGTATACAAGGTTATTATAAATGACTGAAGTGACTTCATAAATTAACTCCCACAAAACTCATCACTTCCATAGGACGACTCAAAACTTTTGTATTGTTGCAACCTCACTTCAGATTTTTGCCTTGAGAGATAAGCAGTGTGCATTTAGACAGGATGGTGACAGATACTGAGAAAACATGTGTTGTGCTTGAAATGCATTCACATCTGTCTGTTCTGTAAAGTTCCGCATAGATCTACCTACTGCCAACTCTATTTGGTGATGTTATGTGGAGTTTACAGCTTCAGGATGCCTCTGCAATGTGAAATCAATGGATTGGACTGCAGTGAATGAAGAAATGGTTGACAGTATGCAGGTGAGTTTCAGACGTAGCCTACAAAAGTCAATGAACAGAGCAAGCAGAGAGCTGAACATACCACAAAGGTCTGTTTGGAAGATCTTAAGGAAGCCGAAGACTTACCGCTTATGATTGCTACAAACCCTGACTCCTGGTGACAAAGTTGGGTGCTTTGAATTTTCAGCCCGTTTGTGGCAGCTCATGGGAGAGCATGGGTTTTGTGAGAGACTCATCTTCAGTGATGTGATAACATTTTTTGTGAATGGCGCAGTGCAGGGCACAGTGTGCAAATCTGGGGGACAGAGAATTCGCACACTAACGTGGAGCACATTTGGGATACACCACAAGTTTCTTTGTTCTGTGTAGTCTCGCAGTTTAAATTTCACGGTCCTTTCTTCTTCTATAAAAAGCCCTTTATAGGACTCATGTATCGTGACATGCTGAAAAACTTCAAGCTTTTGGCCAATGGCCTTTGTCAACAATAGACACACACACTCATGCAAATGCAAATCACACATACGACTGCACTCTCAGGCAACTGAAACCACACTGAGAGCAGCATGCTGAAAAACTGATGCATGCCACAACTGGAGAATGACAGTGTAGACTTCACCTACCAACAGGATGGTGCACCACCCCACTTCCATCTTGATGTTCATGAATTTTTAATCACGAAATTCAGAAATTGATGAATTGGTAATGGCGGGGCTGATGATCAGCAATTGATGTCATGACCCCCAACCTGTCCTGACCTGAACTCGTGCATTTTTTTTGTGTGTGCTTATGTGAAAGATTCAGTGTTTACACCTTCTCTACCAACAAACCTACCAGAACTGTGAGTTCATCTCAACAGCTCCTTTGATCAAATTAATAGGACGTGCTGCACCAAATGTAGGAAGAACTTGGTCATCGACTTGGTATCTGAAGAATCAGGAGGGAGTTACATATGGAACACTTACAATATGTCAGAAAAATGTTTTGAGTTTTTCTTATGTGTGTGCAATCCCTGTGACAATATGTCAAATAGTATAGCTTCAGACATTTATAATAATCTTGTATGTCGTACATTTCCTGAACACTCTGCAATCCACCATCCCCCCACTCTTTTAGAAATTTCTGGTTGTATTAGTGAAATAGAGTTTGGCTCGTATTATTATGGACATAATTGTAATTCTATTTTCCTTGTTTTCTAGTTCCACGGTTGCAATTTGCCTGAGAGGAATAGTGTGGCTTTCATGTTTGCTTGCTGTGGTCGTGGCAAGTTCCATTACAGATGCAAAAACATGGAATCATCTGTATTCCGAACGTATTTCCCCAACACGCCTCTCTTGGGTGCATTCGTACAAGGAGAAATTGGTAGAAAATTCTTTTACGGTAAGTTGAAATTGTAAAACAGAAATGTTTCTGTGTGTGTGTGTGTGTGTGTGTGTGTGTGTGTGTGTGTGTGTGTGTGTGTGTGGAGGGGAAGGGGGGGGGATGATTGATCATTTGTATCAATTTTTCAGTTCCATTTTTAGTTTCCATTTTTAAATTTCCTTTATTGTAATATTTTTTAAAGTATAACAGTAAGAAAACTTCATAAAAAAGAACACTTCTGCGACATAAGGAAACAAGTGATGAAAATCATTGGACAAACCAAGCAGAAATACATGATGGAACAAATGGATACCTTCAAAGAAAATTTTTGGAATTACAACACATGCAGATTCTATAAGACTTTTGCAGGAATAAACTGAGGATATACCTCTCAAAATTTGTGTTTCAGAAAACCAAATGGAAGGCTTGCCTTGACTAATCACGAAACCAGTAGGGAACTTTTACACTATTTTTCTGAGCTCAGTTGCCCTGAAGCCCCTTCAAGATTCCCAAAGGAAATATCTCCTTTTATACCAATGCCAAGTGGCTACCATCCTCACAAGAACAGATTCACAGACATGTCCTCAAATTTGAAAATAAAAGAGTTTTGGGAGAATGTATTACTACAGAACTCACACAGATCATGACAGAGATTTGGCAGACAGAAAAATTTCTCAAATGCTGAACACGAACCTTAATTCACTCATTGCACAAAAAATGTGACTAAACAGATATCAGTAACTATCAAGAAATTTCCCTTCCGCAAGTTACATACAAAATTATGTCAGCATGTCTTCTCCAAACAGATCAGGAGCAACTCAGTCACAAAACTGGTGAATACCAAGCTCACTTCCACACTGATCAAAATTGTTTAGAACAAATATTTAATAATAATAATAAAAAAAACATTAAAAATCAACACGCTAAGTACACCCCAGTCATATGCTTCTTTGTGGACATCAAGAAGGCGTATGATACAGTCCATCAGTGATACCTTTTTGTCATCCGTGAAGAACAAGGGCTTGACCTGATAACCCTAAATCTCATCAAACACCCACTCAACAACACAGCCTCCAAAATAAAGTTCATAGGCAACACTTCAGAACCATTTCTGATCAAAACCAGTGTTTGGCAAGCTAAAAGTCTGTCTCCTGCGCTCTTTATTCTTTTAACTGCTGTGGATGAGATAACTCATCATGCTCTGCTGCTCCCCAGGTGCTGAGGACATGTTTAAACACAGCCCTTGGGTTTTTCTGAAGCACCATTGATGTGTTCAAGCATACCATTCTACCGATCTCTAACTACTGTGGACGAGTTATGTCCATAACTCGGTGAATAGTAAAGTTTCAAGTGTTTCATAAAACATATGTGTCTCTTTCTGTGCTATCATTTGAGGAAACCTTGTTTCAGTATCTCGAACCATATAATAACTCGAGGACAAAATGAAATATCTTTCTGGCTCTCGATTTTATATTTTGACATTGTATCTAAATTTAATACATTGCAATGTGTAAGCTAAAATCAGTCGTACGCAAAGTTTATGCAATATGTTTTTACCTCTGCAAACTCCATGTAGTGTTTTGCTTAATTTGATGTAGCACAGTAACTATGTAGGATAATGAAAGAAATTTGGTCTGTTATCGAGCGAAAATGTCAGATTGTAAGATGTGCAGAAAGGAAACCCGTATAACTTGGAAGATCTCTAAAATAGCATCCAACATGATGACATGACAGCAATTAAACAGATAAAATCTCTCAAGGGATGTGTTGAGGAAAGAGTTGACCTTCAAAAATCCTACCAAAAGACCAGGCACATCTACTCAAAACGTCCTGCTCAAAAACTGATCACAAAATATGGAGAAATCAAGGGTGTTCCATACTTCAAGTATTTAAGCGAAATCCTTAAACCTACAAGAGGAGAGAGATTGGTGCAGAAAATTTGGATGCTACAGTAAAAACTATAGCAAAAAAGTGTCTCCATATATACAAAAATTGGGCTCTATAATGCAGTTATCAAACCTGAAGTTTTATACTCTAGCAAACCATTTACACTCAACAGAAAAAGTGATCAGGAAGTTATGCTAAAAGAATAACACAAAATTCTAAGAAAACTGCTTGAGCCAAAAAGAAAAGATGGATATAGACTACAATCCCAAAAAATTGTCAAATCTCACAACAGACATCAGACTCCCAGCAACAAGAGTCAGTCACAAAACTGTGACTCACAAAAAACAACTCAAAACCATATACTGGATCCAGCAGGGATTTAGAAAAGACTCATATAAATCCATCAGACATTTTCAATAGAAACTCATACAGACTACAACTTAGCAAATGGGAAGTACTGACAGAGAATGAAATCACCACCAGACTAATGACAAAGTAGACTGAAGAGAGAAAAAGAATCCATGGAGAAAAAAAATAAACACCGGTTGGAATCACTGAAGACTGAAACATAGTAGCTCTGTGTGACCTGATAGGGTCCAGTCCCACATAATGATAATATTACAATCATGAATAGTAGCATTTTGAAGAATACATATTTGAACGTAATGAACTATTATGATGTATGTGATTCATATTGGATTAGATTCAGATTTTATTCCATTGATCGATAGTAATGAGATCCTCAAGGGTGTAAAACATAATAAAACAAGAATACTTATTTACAAACTGATTTTCAAATGTTCCTTCCACAAATCGTAAGTGAAATGGTCCTCATACAAATGGAATTAGTAAAAAAAACTCTTACATATATTAAGAGACAAATTACAGGGTTTTCACAAGACACATAAATATATAATTTACTGAGATGTGTTAGGGAACAATTGAGAAGAATGGGGGAAAGAAATACAGTAGAAGAAGAATGGGTAGCTTTGAGAGATGAAATAGTGAAGGTAGCAGAGGATCAAGTAGGTAAAAAGACGAGGGCTAATAGAAATCCTTGGGCAACAGAAGAGATATTGAATTTAATCGATGAAAGGAGAAAATACAAAAATGCAGTAAATGAAGCAGGCAAAAAGGAAGACAAACATCTCAAAAATGTGATCGACAGGAAGTGCAAAATGCTGAGGAGGGATGGCTAGAGAACAAATGTAAGGGTGTAGAGGCACATATCACCACATATCACTAGGGGGTGAGATAGATACTGCCTACAGGAAAATTAAAGAGACCTTTGGAGAAAAGAGAACCACTTGCATGAATATCAAGACCTCAGATGGAAACCCAGTTCTAAGCAAAGAAGGGAAAACAGAAAGGTGGAAGCAGTATATAGACGGTCTATACAAGGTTGATGTTCTTGAGGACAATATTATGGAAATCAAAGAGGATGTAGATGAAGATGAAATGGGAGATCTGATACTGTGTGAAGAATTTGACAGAGCACTGAAAGACCTAAGTCGAAACAAGACAACATTCCATTACAACTAGTGACAGCCTTAGCAGAACCAGGCCTAACAAAACTCTACCATCTAGTGAGCAAGATGTATGAGACAGGCGAAATACCCTCCGACTTCAAGAAGAATATAATAATTCCAATCCCAAAGAAAGCAGGTGTTAACAGATGTGAAAATTACCTTACTATCAGTTTAATAAGGCACGGCTGCAAAATACTAGCATGAATTCTTTACAGATGAATGGAAAAACTGGTAGAAGCCGACCTTGGGGAAGATCAGTTTGGATTCCGCAGAAATGTTGGAACGTGAGGCAATACTGACCCTACGACTTACCTTAGAAAATAGATTAAGGAAAGGCAAACCTACATTTCTAGTATTTGTAGACTTCAAGAAAGCTTTTGACAATGTTGACTGGAATACTCTCTTTCAAATTCTGAAGGTGCCAGGGGTAAAATACAGGGAGCGAAAGGCTATTTACAATTTGTGCAGAAACCAGATGGCAGTTATAAGAGTCGAGGGACATGAAAGGGAAGCAGTGGTTGGGAAGGGCGTGAGACAGGGTTGAAGCCTATCCCCAATGTTATTCAATCTGTATATTAAGCAAGCAGTAAAGGAAACAAAAGAAAAATTTTGAGTAGGTGTTAAAATCCATGGAGAAGAAATAAAAGAAGAGCAGATGAACGGAATGGACAGTGCCTTGAAAGGAGGACATAAGATGAACATCAACAAAAGCAAAACGAGGATAATGGAATGTAGTCGAATTAAGTCGGGTGATGCTGAGGGAATTAGATTAGGAAATGAGGCACTTACTGTAGTAAAGGAGTTTAGCTATTTGGGGAGCAAAATAACTGATGATGCTCGAAGTAGAGAGGATATACAATGTAGACTGGTAATGGCAAGGAAAGTGTTTCTGAAGAAGAGAAATTTTTTAACATCGAGTTATGTCAGGAAGACGTTTCTGAAAGTATGTGTATGGAGTGTAGCCATGTATGGAAGTGAAACGTGGACGATAAATAGTTTAGACACGAAGAGAATAGAAGCTTTTGAAATGTGGTGCTACAGAATAATGCTGAAGATTAAATGGGTAGCTCACATAACTAATGAGGTGGTACTGAATAGAATTGGAGGGAAGGAGGGAAGAGAAATTTGTGGCATGACTTGACTAGAAGAAGGGATCAGTTGGTAGGGCATATTCTGTGACATCAAGGGATCACCAATTTAGTATTGGAGGGCAGTGTGGAGGGTAAAAATCGTACAGGGAGACCAAGAGATGAATACACTAAACAGATTCAGAAAGATGTAGGTTGCAGTAGGTATTGGGAGATGAAGAAGTTTGCACAGGATATAGTAGCCTGGAGAGCTGCATCAAACCATTCTCTGGACTGAAGACCACATCATCATCATCAACAACAACAACAAAAACAACAACAACAATTGAAATGTGTGCAATATGTCAGGCTATTGTAGCTATATGTCATCAAACAGAAAATTAGTTTCCAACATTTGTTTGCATTGTGTTGCTTGAGGCTTTCTTGACAGACTTGTTGTAATTATGGATATCAGGTGAGACATTTGATGTCTTTGTGAATTTTCCACAATATTGCATCAATGCAAATGACCAAAATTTGCACATGTGTCAATGAAATATTGTGGAAATTTCATGATAATATCCTGTGTCTTGTGTGAGAACCACATTTACATTTATTTATATTGATATTCAGAATGTGACACTCATGTTATTTGATGTTACTAATAATATTTGCATATTTTCATTGGACTAGGAGGAATTGGCCACCAATAAATCATTTAGACCCCTCTTTGAAACTGCACTTTATTAGTAGCTTAGCTTTTCGTGGCTGCTGGCACATTATTAAAAATCTGTGTCCCTGAATAATGGGCATCTTTCTGCACCATGGGAAGCAACGTTAAATCCTTATGGGGAAGCAACTTTAAACCCTTGTGTAGGTTAGTCTTTTTTCAAATATTGAGTCCATAAACTTAACAATTCATTTGAAAAGAGATATATTATTTATGATGACTATCATTGAGGAATAAATACATTGAGAAGCAGAGTCCCCAGTTCCTTGAATAGGCTATTGCTGGGCATTCATTAGTTGGCAACTCATATAATTTGTATTACTTACATCTGCACTCAGAAAACTTCAGCTTGGCTTGAGTTGCTCCAATATTTGGTTCTGCATGACATTGGTAAGTAAATTGTGTTAGCTTTTTTTATGTTTATATCATCTGTGTCTGACAATATCCAACTGCAAATAAAGATTTTTTTAGGCACTTCAGCAGTTCTGTGGTGTGCTCCTCCCAGTTAAATTTATTGTCAAGTCGCAATTGAAACAATTTAACACTGTAAATTTCTTCTACTAACTCGTCATGTTTTAGACACGTAGAGGGAGGAAAACCCGTACTTGTTCTGAACTTTAAATAGTGTATCTTTTCAAAGTTAATGATAAAGAGTAGAAAGGAACCATTTATTAATGTCCACAAAAATTTTACTAACCAGCCTTCCTATAAATATTGTTCATTTTAAATCTGTTGCAGTGTTTGTATCATTTGGTTATGAAACAAACTTCAAATAGTCAAAGTCAGTAATTGAAGATTTATATGTTTTTTTTTTTTAATCAATGAGTCCAGATCAATCACCATTGTGCATGTTTCAGAAATTCTGTAATATTTGCTCATACAATCTTGTGTTAATAAATGGGTGCAGCTTTTTCGTCCATGGGTAGATCATATTTTTCATGTAAAATTTATTTTTTGACAAACTAAAGATTTACAATCTGCACAGAATTGCAACAATTGTCCACCTCAATTTCAAATCAAAGTACCTTGCTGTAACTGCGCTGGAAAGGTAAGTTTAAAAGACTGTTTGCTGTAGATTGTGACAGCTGTTCTCATAAAATTGTAAGAAATTCTGGTGACCTGTAAAGTCACTGAACAGATTGAATCTCTGTATCCTGCCTCCTTGTGATTAGTCTTGTGTTGGAACTGAAAACAGTATACAGAAAGCCAAAATGTTAAATTCTGAATGTAAGAACACATTCACAAATGAAGGTACTGCCTAAGTCTTAATCTTTGACCACCATGCAAACTCACAATTTGATGACACTGTAATATTTGCTTCCAGTATTGAAAAACAATTAAGAGTACTTAAACTTTATCATCTCATGAGATATTAACGCAAATCACTCGTTATGAGCGCCCCCCCCCCCTCCCCCCTGCCCCACACACACCTTCAAAACAGAGTCCAAAACTCCACACACACTTACTGTTATTTGGTTAATATAGAGCATAACAAAACTGTGGTAACATCCAAAAACCAAAGTCTTTGTAAGTGAAGTTCTGAGATTTTTTATTGTATCCAAATCAAAGGTTGGAAGCCAAGCAAGGTTGTGCCGCATACTATTACTGTGGTATATAAACGTTGTCTTCATTGATGTATGTAAATAATTGTGCACCTGTGTAATGATCAATAATTATTAAAATATAATTCAGCATTCCATTGTTAAACAGTACAAGGAACAAGAACTGGGCTATTGTTTTGAAACTTCTAAAGAGATCAACATATTTTATTGTTTGCTTTTCTTGACAGTAACTTTCCAAGTATTGCATACTACTTTTGTGTGGTAGAACTCCTAATAGAATTCTAGTGTTAACATTTCTGAAATTTAAATGTATTTTGGAATTTCAATTTATGGCAGAAGTTAATACTTCATGTTTTGATAAGAACGTAATAAAATCAGTTTGGCAAAATTTAAAATGCATTACGGATACTCCGTCCTGAAGCTTTCTTACGAGCTAAAAATTCTTGAAAGATAATGACCTTTTATTTTAAAAAATGAAATTGTTGTTGTTGTTGGTTGGTTGGTAGGTTGGTTGGTTGGTTGGTTGGTTGGTTTAGGGAAGGAGACCAGACAGTGAGGTCATCGGTCTCATCAGATTAGGGAAGTACGGGGAAGGAAGTCGGCCGTGTCCTTTGAAAGGAACCATCCCGGCATTTGCCTGGAGCGATTTAGGGAAATCACGGAAAACCTAAATCAGGATGGCCGGACACGGGATTGAACCGTCGTCCTCCCGAATGCGAGTCCAGTGTCTAACCGCTGCGTCACCTCTCTCGGTCTGTTGTTGTTGTTGTTGTTGTTGTGGTCTTCGGTCCTGAGACTGGTTTGATGCAGCTCTCCATGCTATTCTATCCTGTGCAAGCTTCTTCATCTCCCAGTACCTACTGCAACCTACATCCTTCTGAATCTGGTTAGTGTATTCATCTCTTGGTGTTCCTCTACGATTTTTACCCTCCACACTGCCCTCCAGTACTAAATTGGTGATCCCTTGATGCCTCAGAACATGCCCTGCCAAACGATCCCTTCTTCTAGTCAAGTTGTGCCACAAACTCCTCCCCAATTCTATTCAATACCTCCTCATTAGTTACGTGATCTACCCATCTGATCTTCAGCATTCTTCTGTAGCACCACATTTTGAAAGCTTCTATTCTCTTCCTGTCCAAACTATTTATCGTCCACGTTTCACTTCCATACATGGCTACACTCCATACAAATACTTTCAGAAATGATTTCCTGACACTTAAATCTATACTCGATGTTAACAAATTTCTCTCCTTCAGAAACGCTTTCCTTGCCATTGCCAGTCTACATTTTATATCCTCTCTACTTCGACCATCATCAGTTATCTTGCTCCCCAAGTAGCAAAACTCCTTTACTTCTTTAAGTGTCTCATTTCCTAATCTAATACCCTCAACATCACCCGACTTAATTCAACTACATTCCATTATCCTCGTTTTGCTTTTGTGATGTTCACCTTATACCCTCCTTTTAAGACACTGTCCATTCCGTTCAACTGCTCTTCCAAGTCCTTTGCTGTCTCTGACAGAATTACAATGTCATCGGCGAACCTCAAAGTTTTTATTTCTTCTCCATGGATTTTAATACCTACTCCGAACTTTTTTGTTTCTTTTACTGCTTGCTCAATATACAGATTGAATAACATCGGGGATAGGCTTCAAACCTGTCTCACTCCCATCCCAACTACTGCTTCCCTTTCATGTCCCTTGACTCTTATAACTGGCACCTTCAGAATTTGAAAGAGAGTATTCCAGTCAACATTGTCAAAAGCTTTCTCGAAGTCTACAAATACTAGAAATGTAGGTTTTCCTTTCCTTAATCTATTTTCTAAGATAAGTCGTAGGGTCATTATTGCCTCATGCACCAACATCTCTGCGGAATCCAAACTGATCTTCCCCAAGGTCGGCTTCTACCAGTTTTTCAATTCATCTGTAAAGAATTCGTGCTAGTATTTTGCAGCTGTGGCTTCTTAAACTGATAGTTCGGTAATTTTCACATCTGTTAACACCTGCTTTCATTGGGATTGGAATTATTATATTCTTCTTGGAGTCTGAGGGTATTTCGCCTGTCTCATACATCTTGCACACCAAATGGTAGATTTTTGTCAGGACTGGCTCTCCCAAGGCTGTCAGTAGTTCTAAGGGAATAGTGTCTACTCCCGGGGCCTTGTTCCGACTTTAGTCTTTCAGTGCTCTGTCAAACTCTTCACGCAGTATCACATCTCCCATTTCATCTTCATCTACGTCCTCTTCCATTTCCATAATATTGTCCTCAAGTACATCGCCCTTGTATAGACCCTCTATGTACTCCTTCCACCTTTCTGCTTTCCCTTCTTTGCTCAGAACTGGTTTGTCCATCTGAGGTCTTGATATTCATGCAAGTGGTTCTCTTTTCTCCAAAGGTCTCTTTAATTTTCCTGTAGGCAGTATCTATCTCACCCTTAGTGATATGTGGTGATATGTGCCTTACACCCTTACATTTGTCCTCTAGCCATCCCTCCTCAGCATTTTGCACTTCCTGTCGATCTCAGTTTTGAGACGTTTGTCTTCCTTTTTGCCTGCTTCATTTACTGCATTTTTGTATTTTCTCTTTTCATCGATTAAATTCAATATCTCTTCTGTTACCCAAGGATTTCTATTAGCTCTCGTCTTTTTACCTACTTGATCCTCTGCTGCCTGCACTATTTCATCTCTCAAAGCTGCCCATTGTTCTTCTACTGCATTCCTTTCCCATGTTCTTGCCAATCGTTCCCTAATTCGCCCTCTGAATCTCTCGACAACCTCCAGTTCTTTCAGTTTATCCAGGTCCCATCTCCTTAAATTCCCACCTTTTTGCAGTATATTCAGTTTTAAGCTACAGCTCATAACCAATAGATTGTGGTCAGAGTCCACACCTGCCCCTGGAAATGTCTTACAATTTAAAATCTGGTTCCTAAATCTCTGTCTTACCATTATATAATCTATCTGAAACCTTTTAGTATCTCCAGGGTTCTTCCATGTATACAACCTTCTTTCATGATTCTTGAACCAAGTGTTAGCTATGATAAGTTATGCTCTGTGCAAAATTCTACCAGGCAGCTTTGGCTTCCTCTTTCATTTCCTACCCCCAACCCATATTCACCTACTACGTTTCCTTCTGCTCCTTTTCCTACTATCGAATTCCAGTCACCCATCATACATTTCATCCATTTCTTCGTCATCTGCTACTTGACATATAAACTTGTACTACTGTAGTAGGTATGCGCTTCGTGTCTATCTTCGCTATAATAATGTGTTCACTATGCTGTTTGTAGTAGCTTACCCACACTCCTATTTTTTTATTCATTATTAAACCTACTGCTGCATTACCCCTATTTGATTTTGTATTTATAACCCTGTATTCACCTGACCAAAATTCTTGTTCCTCCTGCCACCGAACTTCACTAATTCCCACTATATCTAACTTTAACCTATCCATTTCCCTTTTTAAATTTTCTAACCTACCTGCCTGATTAAGGGATCTGACATTCCACGTTCCGATCCATAAAACGCCAGTTATCTTTCTCCTGATAATGACCAATTACCATACAGAATTGTAGATCAAGATACCCTGTCTGGGATTGTTTGGCCATTAGTGCAAGTCTTTCTGTTTGACGCCACTTCAGCAACTTTTGCATCAATGAAGTTGAGATGAAATGCAGATTTTTGAAGAAAATCTTTTTATTAGGTTACATGTCATTTTGTATGCTGTAATAGTTTGATGGCATTTGGCTTCTTGCACAATATGTGGTTATTATCAATGTAGATCAAGTTCTATTTATTTTCAAATTGCTTCAGAGTCAATTAGTTGTAAATATTTGCATGTTACAAAAATGTTTTTAATTACAGGTCGTTAAAAAAACATTTATTTTCTTTATTAAATATGAAAATATAAGGTGAACATTATTGTTGAAAGGTAGAGTGCTACTCATTATAAAGATGACACATTGAGTCATCCAGGCATAATGAAAAGACTGTTATGAAAGTTCCTGGCAGATTAAAACTCTGTGCCTGACCGAGACTCGAACTCGGGACCTTTGCCTTTCGCGGGCAAGTGCTCTACCATCTGAGCTACCGAAGCACGACTCACGTCCGGTACTCACAGCCTCACTTCTGCCAGTATCTCGTCTCCTACCTTCCAAACTTTACAGAAGCTCTCCTGCGAACCTTGCAGAACTAGCATTCCTGACAGAAAGGAGTGAGGCTGTGAGCACCGGACGTGGGTCGTGCTTCGGTAGCTCAGATGGTAGAGCACTTACCCGCGAAAGGCAAAGGCCCCGAGTTCGAGTCTCGGTCAGCATACAGTTTTAATCTGCCAGGAAGTTTCATATCAGCACACACTCCGCTGCAGAGTGAAAATCTCATTCTGAAAAGACTGTTACTTCAGAAAAGAGAAATTCACACACATTGACACAAGTAGGCACACTTCACACACACAATAGCTACCACCTCGCCACTCTGGCCAAACTCCAATCCCTAGTTCATTATCAACTCAGTTTGAAAAGTTCTTCATACTGTCAGAAATTGTCATTTTATACACATCCTTGATGATGATGATGATGATTGGTTTGTGGGGCGCTCAACTGGGCGGTCATCGGTACCCGTACAAAGTCTCAATTTTTGCACAGTCCAATTTTTACACAATCTGATCTAGCCCCTGTCACGAATGGTAATTATGATGAAGAGAGGATGAGGACAGCACAAACACCCAGTCCCCGGGCAGAGAAAAATCACCAACCCGGCCAGGAATCAAACCCGGGACCCACATCCTTGTTGCTATTTGGTAACTTGCTGCACAACACTTCAGTTATCTCTTGAGTATCACCTGGATTGACAGGGTATTCTCATTTTTTCAACAAGCCTTCAGAATATTTTGTCACAGATTTTCGTCCTCTTCTGCAACTAGGTGCTCTCTTTAAATCAGTCTTAACCTTTCTTTGTTTCTCTTTTGACCAGCGTTCACTTAAAATAATTTACTAAATTCCTTGAAAATTCTGCACCTTTCCCAGACTTCAGGCCACCATGATACACTGTCTCCAGTTAAAATATTCCGTATATAATTAATTTTACTCTTTTTTGTCCTTCCTCTGTGGGATTTCATCCTGCATGTATCTCAAAAATGGTACAAGATGTAGTTCTCCATGTGGTTCAAATTTATGTAATATATTCCTACCATCACTACACATAGCAAAGAAACCTCCCAAGATAAACATTCCTAACATGTTTTTCTTTACTACATTTACTTCATGCATAATGTCACTCAGCTCGTTTTGAGTAATCTATTTCATTTTCCCACATTCACTAATTGCTCCTCCAACCCATCATTTAATTTATCCAGTTGCTATTCTACCTTTTCCACATTCCCGTGGACCCGCTCAAAACTTGAATTAATTCCAGCCTATATTTCCTTTGATTTGCTTGCCTCTTCCTGTTGTACTTCCTTCCTCACTTCAGTAGGTTCTTGCCAATCTCTTCCATGATTTCTTCTTTCGACTGGTTAGTGAGCATATCTAGCCATTCATTAGTTTCTTCAACTTTTCCATTTAATTTACTGATATTGTCTATGTTCTTACAGATACTCTCATTTTCTACTACTGTTGTTGTTGTTGTTGTTGTTGTTGTTGTGGTCTTCAGTCCTGAGACTGGTTTGATGCAGCTCTCCATGCTACTCTATCCTGTGCAAGCTTCTTCATCTCCCAGTACCTACTGCAACCTACATCCTTCTGAATCTGCTTAGTGTATTCATCTCTTGGTCTCCCTCTACGATTTTTACCCTCCACGCTGCCCTCCAGTACTAAATTGGTGATCCCTTGATGGCTAAGAATATGCCCTACCAACCGATCCCTTCTTCTAGTCAAGTTGTGCCACAAACTCCTCTTCTCCCCAATTCTATTCAATACCTCCTCATTAGTTACGTGATCTATCCATCCGATCTTCGGCATTCTTCTGTAGCACCACATTTCGAACGCTTCTATTCTCTTCTTGTCTAAACTGTTTATCGTCCACGTTTCACTTCCATACTGGGCACAATCCATACACATACTTTCAGAAACGACTTCCTGACACTTAAATCTATACTTGATTTTAACAAATTTCTTTCCTTCAGAAACGCTTTCCTTGCCATTGCCAGTCTACATTTTATATCCTCTCTACTTCGACCATCATCAATTATTTTGCTCCCCAAATAGCAAAACTCCTTTACTACTTTAAGTGTCTCACTTCCTAATCTAATTCCCTCAGCATCATCTGATTTAATTAGAGTACATTCCATTATCCTCGTTTTGCTTTTGTTGATGTTCATCTTATATCCTCCTTTCAAGACACTGTCCATTCCGTTCAACTGCTCTTCCAAGTCCTTTGCTGTCTCTGACAGAATTACAATGTCATCGGCGAACCTCTCCATGGATTTTAATACCTACTCCACACTTTTCGTTTGTTTCCTTTACTGCTTTCTCAATATACAGATTGAATAGCATCGGGGATAAGCTACAACCCTGTCTTACTCCCTTCCCAGCCACTGCTTTCCTTTCATGTCTCTCGACTCTTATAACTGTCATCTGCTTTCTGTACGAATTGTAAATAGCCTTTTGCTCCCTGTATTTTACCCCTGGCACCTTCAGAATTTGAAAGAGAGCACTCCAGTCAACATTGTCAAAAGCTTTCTCTAAGTCTACAAATGCCAGAAATGTAGGTTTGCCTTTCCTTAATCTAACTTCTAAGATAAGTCGTAGGGTCAGTATTGCCTCACGTGTTCCAACATTTCCACGGAATCCAAATTGATCTTCCCCGAGGTCGGCTTCTACCAGTTTTTCCATTCGTCTGTAAAGAATTCGCATTAGTATTTTGCAGCTGTGACTTATCAAACTGATAGTTCGGTATTTTTCACATCTGTCAACACCTGCTTTCTTTGGGATTGGAATTATTATATTCTTCTTGAAGTCTGAGGGTATTTCGCCTGTCTCGTACATCTTGCTCACCAAATGGTAGAGTTTTGACAGGACTGGCTCTCCCAAGGTTGTCAGTAGTTCTAATGAAATGCTATCTACTCCCGGGGTCTTGTTTCGACTTAGATCCTTCAGTGCTCTGTCAAACTCTTCACGCAGTATCATATCTCCCATTTCATCTTCATCTACGTCCTCTTCCATTTCCATAATATTGTCCTCAAGAACATCGCCCCTGTATAGACCCTCTATATACTCCTTCCACCTTTCTGCTTTCCCTTCTTTGCTTAGAACTGGTTTTCCATCTGAGGTCTTGATATTCATTCAAGTGGTTCTCTTTTCTCCAAATGTCTCTTTAATTCTCCTGTAGGCGGTATCTATCTTACCCCTAGTGATATACGCCTTTACATCCTTATATTTGCCCTCTATCCATCCCTGCTTAGCCATTTTGCACTTCCTGTCGATCTCATTTTTGAGACGTTTGTATTCCTTTTTGCCTGCTTCACTTGCTGCATTTTTGTATTTTCTCCTTCCATCAATTAAATTCAGTATCTCTTCTGTTACCCAAGGATTTCTACTAGCCCTCGTCTTTTTACCTACTTGATCATCTGCTGCCTTCACTATTTCATTCCTCAAAGCTACCCATTCTTCTTCTACTGTATTTGTCCCCCCATTCCTGTCAATTGTTCCCTTATGCTCTCCCGGAAACTCTGTACAACCTCTGGTTGTTTCAGTTTATCCAGGTCCCATCTCCTTAAATTTCCACCTTTTTTGCAGTTTCTTCAGTTTTAATCTACAGTTCATAACCAATAGATTGTGGTCAGAGTCCACACCTGCCCCTGGAAATGTCTTACAATTTAAAATCTGGTTCCTAAATCTCTGTCTCGCCATTATATAATCTATCTGATACCTTTTAGTATCTCCAGGTTTCTTCCATGTATACAACCTTCTTTCATGATTCTTGAACCAAGTGTTAGCTATGATTAAGTTATGCTCTGTGCAAAATTGTACCAGGCGGCTACCTCTTTCATTTCTTAGTCCCAATCCATATTCATCTACTACGTTTCCTTCTCTTCCTTTTCCTACTGTCAAATTCCAGTCACCCGTGACTATTAAATTTTCATCTCCCTTCACAACCTGAATAATTTCTTTAAGCTAATCATACATTTCATCAATTTCTTCATCAACTGCAGAGCTAGTTGGCATATAAACTTGTATTACTGTAGGAGGCGTGGGCTTCGTGTCTATCTTGGCCACAATAATGAGTTCACTATGCTGTTTGTTGTAGCTTACCCGTACTCCTATTTTTTTATTCATTATGAAACCTACTCCTGCATTACCCCTATCTGATTTTGTATTTATAACCCTGTATTCACCTGACCAAAAGTCTTGTTCCTCCTGCCACCGAACTTCACTAATTCCCACTATATCTAACTTTAACCTATCCATTTCCCTTTTTAAATTTTCTAACCTACCTGGCCGATTAAGGGATCTGACATTCCACGTTTCAATCCGTAGAATGCCAGTTTTCTTTCTCCTGGGATAACAATGTCCTCATGAGTAGTCCCCACCCGGAGATCCGAATGGGGGACTATTTTACCCAAGAGGACGCCATTATCATTTAATCATACAGTAAAGCTGCATGCCCTCGGGAAAAATTACAGCTGTAGTTTCCCCTTGCTTTCAGTCGTTCGCAGTACCAAAACAGCAAGGCCGTTTTGGTTAGTGTTACAGGGCCAGATCAGTCAATCATCCAGACTGTTACCCCTGCAATTACTGAAAAGGCTGCTGCCCCTCTTCAAGAATCACATGTTTGTGTGGCTTCTCAACAGATACCCCTCCGTTGTGGTTGCACCTACGGTATGCCTATCTGTATCGTTGAGGCACGCAAGCCTCCCCACCAACAGCAAGGTCCATGGTTCATGCTACTAGCTGCTGTATTCCCTTAGACTCTCCTATGTTTCCTTGCAAAGCAGCTGCTGCAACATTTGCATCAAAAGTGTCTGTCATTCCCCCTGCTGATTGCTCCCACCTTCTAGATTTTGCTTGATCCAGATGTAGCTAATGCTCCTCAAAATTCCACTGCGTCTTTGTTTTAATATATTTCTTTTCCTTGTCTAAATACCCAGGTTTTAGGTTTTCTTATAATTCTACTTTGCCACCATCATCAAATCCTTTCTCTCAGTTGCTATTCTGCTGCCTTTGTAGAATGCTCCACTCCCTCGATCATTACATTCTCAACCTTCTGTATACTCTCTGTGTCTCCAACTTTATTCATTAATTAATTACAATCATCATTTATATTATTGCAGCTCATTTGACCTCTCACATGTTTCTCATCATTGATACAATTTCACCTCATGTTAAATTATGTCCCAGGCCATAATTTTTGACAAAATTCACATCTATTTTTGGTGAATTCCTCTTTTTTTGTGTGTGTAAATGATTAGGCCTGCAAATTTTAAAAGTTGTCACGCTGCATGCCTAAAGACAAATTGCTTTGAAACTGACAGTTTAAAAAGAGAGAGAGAGACTGTGATTAGAGAGCTTTTTGAATGGAATGTTTGCTTTCCAAAAACTTCAATACTTCTGTTGAGAAGCAATGGCATTTTTCCACCAGTGAACTGAGTGGATCTCTGATTAAGATGTATCTCAGCACTATTTTTCTTTTGCCACCCAGTTTGATAATTAAAAAATCTGCAGAATATTAATTTTGACCTTTTGTGGGCATTCATAGCGATGCAACCAATGCTTGACAAAGCTATAGATAGACAAAGTACTTAGCACATAAGGAGAACCAAAAATAACTCTATTCTCACTTTAGGAGGAGACATTCAATAAGTTTGAAATACATTGACTGCTTTTCTTTTCTGGTCAGTATAGTGAAGAGCATGAACACTATAAACTAACATTCTGCCATCAGCATAAACAAACTTGAATTATTATTACTGTAGGGGAGAGGAGCATTGCGGGGGCACAAGCTCTGCCTCCTCCTCGCAGGGCAACGAGCCTACACCTGTGCTCTGTGTTTCTGCAATAGCAAAATTGACTCAGGGATTGTAGATAACTTCTGATGTTGTGGGGCTGTAATAGAAAATGGATCAGGATTAGTCTTTTCACTCATTTCAAAATAAGAAAACAGTGAGCAATGCACAACAGTTGCTTCCGGTAATGGCTACCTCACAATTGCTTACTGAGGTTGGCAGACTGTCAAAAATGAGGTAGTTCAAGCCCAACCACTATTAGCATTTTATGCAACCATGGTTTAAAATTCTCACTACCTAAAGCTGCCATATTAAAAGTGTCCACATTGTATCAACTTCTGAATCTTCTGAATTTCAGCTAGTAGGCCAAAGTACATGTTTCTGTGCTCTAAGGTGCATCTCCCATAATTGAGTCATACTTTACATTACATGGCTTGTATCATATAATACGAATCAGCTGCCCACAATTGGCTTTTTATTTTGCAGACATGTTACACACATTGTCTTTCCAAATGGAGCTTCACCAGGTGATGTGCAATACCAGTAAATGAAAATTGATCATGTTTGATGTTTAAATGCAGAAAGTAAAGCTGCTTCAAACTGTTTCGTATAAAGTAGTGCATCTGGATACAGTTCACTGTGAAAGAGTGTCTCTTAGGTAATTTTGCGTTTTCGCATTTTATTGCAAAATGCAAATTTTTCAGGTGTCTGCTAATAACCAAGCACTACTCATTATTCCACAGTCAGAAACAGGCCTTCAACTAACAGTTACCAAAAGCCGTGGGAAAACTGCCATGTAATGTAATACTTGGTATTTGTGGATAAAAGAATTCAATTTAACTATTCAGTGCACCAACCCAAAATCAACATCTGTCAATCAAATTGTATGTGGCCCATAGGTGATGACAGAAAAAATACCATTCATTCAGTCAAAATTAATTTGAAAAATTCCCCATTTACTTATTATATTGCATGCAAATATAACCAGTAATTAACACACCTCACAACTACCAAGAATCTCTCATGTTCTTGTATGTTTTACTTTTTTCAGTTACCGGTTTCTGTGGGAGAATGATAATTTAAATAAATTAATTTTTACTGACAGTAAACTACTGGTCAGTAACTTCCAAATTTTAACAATTAAAAATCTGTTTACCAATACTGTTTACTAAAATTTATTTGGCAACAAAAAGAGTCCTGAAAATTGCGGCAACATAAGAACAATTTCACAGTTAATTTAATAAAGACTATTTTTTTAGTAGCATTAGTAATGAAAATTAAGGGAAAACTGTGCATCAACAATAAATTTTTATTTACATAATTTTGTTATTATTTCGTGTCAGTAACTGTGCTGACAACATATGTTCAAAAGTTAATTTTAGTTCAGGTTTAATACTTTCAGAAATAAAAACAAGTAGCAACACATGAAATCAAATTACAAGTAAACCAATGGAAGCATTCCGATTCTTCGCCCTTCTGGTTCCAGTCAATAACTCCTGCTGCTTCTCCTCCTCTCTCTGTCGTCACCAGCCAGTCACTACAGTTCATCATCCAGTGCTCCTCTCCAGTGAGAAAAACAGATGTTATTTGCACATGACTTACAAACATCGTATTCTATTTCAACCTTTTGAACTGAGTTTCAGTGAGGATAGGCAACACTGTCTACATATACACTTGCCAACTGTGAGATGAATGGCAGAGGGTATGTTCCATTGTACCAGTTAGTAGGATTTCTTCCTGTTCCATTCACATATGGAGAATGAGAAAAATTATTGTTTGACTGCCTCTGTGCGTGCAGTAATTATTCTAATCTTATCTTCATGATCCATATGCGAGTGACACACAGGGGATTGTAGTATATTCCTAGAGTCATCATTTAAAGCCAGTTCTTGAAACTTTGTAATAGACTTTATCGGAATGGTTTACGCCTGTCTTCAAGAGCCTTCCAGTTTAGCTGCTTCATATCTCAGTGATACATTCCCACGGATTAAACAAACATGTGACCATTCGTGCTGCCCTTCTCTGTGTATGCTCAATATACCCTGTTAATCTTATCTGGTACAGATCCCACACACTTGAGCAATATTCTAGAACCAGTCACATGAATACCCCAGTATTCTACCTATAAGCTGAAGTCTACCACCTGCTTCACCCACAACTGAACCTATGTGATGATTCCATTTCATAATTGTACAAAGTGTTACAACCAGGTATTCGTTTGAGTTGGCCAATTCCAACACTCTCTCGTACAGGAAAACATAAAAACTGAGTTAGATTGATGGAGTTAATATTGTAAAGTAGCACAAGAAAAGAATAATTTGCAAACAGGAATGGACCTACCACTGCAGTTGAGTTATTATCTGAAAGATTGCCTTCCAGATCTTACACAAAATCCATTAAAAGTATAGTATCACACCATCAGTACTACCTATCCAAGCTAAAAACAAATGCATTAAAATGTTTCAGATGTATAGCCACATTGTCAGCTTCTGAAAGTCTGTCCTCAAAAGGAGAGTATACTATCTCACTCAGAAATGTAATTTTTACAATTTGCAGACAAAAAATTGCAGGATATATAATGCTAATTATTGCTGTATTGATTGATTAATAAATATTGTATTAGGTGTATTTGTATATTGCTTTTCACTGTTCCATAAATTCATAATTTAACATTGATATTTTGGGGTCAGGTATTATTGATCACCATTGATTAGACATTGATGATGAAATCAAAATCAACATCTATGATTTGCTAACATTGCCCATCCCTTGGTCCACCAACTCTTGTGCCATAATTGGAAACATGTGCAGGATGTGTCTCATTTTGCCCTTGATCACAAAACACAGTGCCTCCTGACTATTGAAATAGGTGGTCACAGCTATTAGTTGGCAGAAGAAAGCATCAGTATTTGCATATTGTGAAATAGTGTATAAAGTTTGTTATAATTATACTTACTGAGAAATAAGTCCTACCTCTACTACTGTTGCACTGTCTTTTCTGGAAGCTTGGAACAGTGACAAACATAGTAATCAGGACTTCGAAGGTAGGGTTACCTTGCAACATGTACAGGACCAAATAAATTTGACATCTATTTTACATAGCTGGTGTAGGTGAATGTGCCGCTTTGAATGAAGTTTCTCATAGTGATGAAAAGATTGTAATTATTTCAGATTTTTTTATTTAAGGCATCAGTATGTTCATCAAAGGACTGAAGATCATTATTACTTAAAATATGCCCTAAATATTTAACGCTTGACTACAAAAATCTAAATTTTTCCTGTGTACATTTTGCTACATTGGCTTGGAGGCTGTAATAAATTATGCTAATTTTTATGCACTGCTGCTAAGTAGTTCCTTTTATTGTCATGTCATCTAGGTAGTTCGTACATTGTGAAATACTATGGATGGACTTTTATAATTAGCACTCACAGGGGTCAGGTTGTGTTACAGCCGGTACAGAAGGGCAGGAAGCTCTTCTCCTCGTCTGTCAGGATGGTGTAGCTGCTCTCCGCCAGAGCTTTGCGGGTTCAGTTGATTGAGGAGGGAGACAGTA
This sequence comes from Schistocerca nitens, assembly GCF_023898315.1. Lineage (NCBI taxonomy): Eukaryota > Metazoa > Arthropoda > Insecta > Orthoptera > Acrididae > Schistocerca > Schistocerca nitens. The sequence goes on along the minus strand of NC_064620.1, from coordinate 65,766,834 downwards.
GTATGTGGTACGTGAGGATGGCTGCACAAGGTAGTCAGAGTTCATGAAAACTCTTTATTATTTATCAAGCTAGAGCATACACAAGAGCATGCCCTCATCTGGTGTGCATAGTCTGTCACCAGTGTGTGACATCTTCATACTGATGCAGTATAAGTCCCACATGCTGCTGGGAGGCAGTGTACTGAGTGTTACCAGCAGCAGTGGCCACAGCCAGCCGAAGCTAATGCATCATTGTTGCAAACTGAAGTGACTGCACTCAGGCACAGCCGACAGCCATTGCATAAAGTCTTAACTGGATTCTGTGGGCATCCCAATGGGATTGAACCTCGGATCTCAAGGAGTATGCCCAGAGGCTGGCTGGAGCAGGCTGTCAGACATGACCTGAATCCGATGCTCTTTATCATCGAGCTCCTTACTGACTGCAGTAAATGATGAGAATTGTCCAGTGGGTGCTGGGGGTCCAGTGGCACGGCAACCATTTTGTTACGGTTACTGGCTCGGTAATGCCCGTTGGTTTGATCAGCACATGTAAATAACTCGCCAGCTACTGTATGTCTGGCTGATGGCATGGACCACCAGTTGGCACAATGCTGTTTTTATAAGTCTTGCAACTCAGTGACTGTGTGAAGGCAATCACCCATGATAAGCGGGAAATCTGGATTCAAGTACCAATGAGGCACAAATTTTCATGTGTCACCAACAGGTATGATTTCCGTGCCTAATACAACTGATGTCAAAAATATTCATAATTGCGACAGAATTTTGTAACAAGAATGAATACTTCTTTCCAGGTATGGTGTGGATTAGTGGTCAGTAATGAGACTTACCTCCTGCACTTGATGAGCTTTTGCAGGAATACATTTATTACTTGAATTTACATATTCATTCCCTCTGTTTTTCAACTTTTTCCTCATTGCAGCAGCCATACCTTCTCCTTTAATTTGTTGCTTCTTTCCACTCAAACTGGTACAAACATTTACTACCTCCACCATTTTATCTAACACTGAGGAGTAAGTACTGAGGAGTAAGTACAGCAGTTGCTGTCGAGCTGTGCATTTGGTACTAAATTTTCACTCGTGGTATTTTGAGCCTTTTATACATTGTTGGGCTTGACATTATAATATAATAAAAATATATAATAAATGTTTAGATACAGATGGCATTCAAAAAGTTTTGCACAGTGATCTCTAATTTTTTTTATTTTTTGCAGGAGGAGAATGAAATGTTTTGTGAACATATCTGGATCATTTAGCTATACTTTGAGCCTACTCAATGTAGCTTCCATCAGCTGTGACGCATCTTGCCCAACGTTCTTTCCATGATGTAAATGCACTTTGGTAGACTTTTATGCCATCGCTTGACGCAGAAAATAAGGTCTTTCTCACTATCAAATGTCTTACCACACAGGTGGACTTTCAGACGACCAAAGAGGTAAAACTCAGATGGAGCCAAGTCTGGACTGGAGGGAGGATGAGGAACAATTTTCCAACCCATTTTCCTGATTTTCTCCTGCATCATAAGGGCTGTATGGGGTTTGGCATTGTCATGGTGTAGTCTGATGATCTGACGCTGAAGCTGTCGTTTGTGGGTCTTGATGGCATGATGCATCTTGTCCAATGACAAATAGTAACGGTCCCGGTAATTGTGGAGCCAGGTTCCAAAAAATCAATTAAAATTACACCACACTGATCCCAGAAGGAGGCCATCACCTTTTGGCCTGCTGTTCATGAAAGTCTTGGTTTCTTCTTCCGAGTGGAACCTGGATGATGCCACTACATGGATTGGGTTTTGCTCTCAGGTTCAGAGAAAGACAACCATGTTTCATCCTGGGTAATGGTGCCATCAAAACACTGTTTCCTTTCTTCAGTAAAGGTCTTCATGAGACCCTCGCACACATTCTTCCTCATCGTTTTCATTTCTCTTGTCAATAGTCTAGGCACCCAATGTGCACAGATTTTTCTGTACCCTAGTGACTGTACAAGTGATACCACCCTATCCAATGACAAATGAGTCATTTCAGCAAGCTGTAGTGTCGTCATACATCTGTGATTTTGAATGATTTGATCAATGGTCTCCTTATTCACATCACCCACTGCCGTTGATGGTCTACCACATTGTGGATTGTCCAGTAGAGAGATGTCACCTTCTGTAAACCTCTGCAGCCACTGCTGGATACTTGTGCAAACCACTGTGACCTCTCCATAAAAAGGGAGCAACTTCCTGTGAATCGATGTGGCAGAGTCATCGCCGGTCTTGGAGAGAACTCCATCACTGACCATTGTTGCAACCTGGCATCTACTTCACAATCCACTATGGCCCAACAGTAAATAAAAGAAAATACTTTTATACACCATCTTATAGCTAAATGTTCCGAGTATGTTCACAAAAAATTTCATTCTCCTCCTGCAAAAAATAAAAAAATTAGACATGACTGTGCAAAATTTTTGAATGCCCTTTGTGTATGGAAATAATGAGATTAATTTTTCGGTGCTCGGACAAGCACAATAAGCTGGACTATGCCAGTAAATGGGTTCATATTAGTTCTGCATGGTCGAAATAGTCTTTCTCTTGCTGTAGATTTACGCTTACCAATTAATAATACCTACTCCCAATCGCCATCCCCCCTGCGGGTTCGGGGGTTAGAATAGGCCCGCGGTACTCCTGCCTGTCGTAAGAGGCGACTAAAAGGAGTCTCAAATGTTTCGGCCTTATGTGATGGTCCCCTCTCGGGTTTGACCTCCATCTTTCTAAATTATTCCGAAGAGCGAGCCAATTGGGGAAGGGCGCCTTACATGGTGCACTGTATCCGTCGTGTATTGAGACCTTTCGCCGGCTTTTTTGTCGTTGCAATGGTGTCCCGCTCGTTTTCCATCTCTTGGGCTAGGATATGACCCTGGGTGCGATTACCACGCTGCACTCTGCAGTGTTGCTTTTAACTGCGATGACGACCTTGGACATTTTTGCACCTAAGATCCAGCACGGTAGCCAGTCCGTTGTGGTGGGGCCGCCATGTACCCTGTTGGTTGTAGCCCCCTGACAACACAGGGATCGCTCTACTGATGCCTGCACCGTTAACTCCCCACGTATGCCAAGGAGTAGATGCCCATCTCCCTGGGGCATCAGGACTCCCGGCAATGGCCATCCTGCCAGGTGGCTATTGCTGGGGCTGGGTGGCGCCCGTGGGGAGGGCCCTTGGTCGGAGTAGGTGGCATCAGGGCGGATGACCCGCAATGAAGCGTGGTACATCATCTGTCGCTGGCGGCCAGCCACCAGCGGTCTCTAAGCGTTCGAGGGCTCATTTTAAAGCTAACGTTTATGACCCCAAATCGTTTCCATCCCTGGCCACTCCATGGGAGGAACGAAAGGCAATGAATGACAGTGACGTGTATTCGCCCAGGTATCTCGTCTGTACCAGAGCTGATGGTGACTCGTTTCTATCCGTGAAGCCTCAGTTCTTTGTAGAGCATTTAGAGGACAAGTTTGGGGAGGTGGAGGGCTTGTCCAAAATGCGCTCTGGGTCAGTTTTGATAAAAACGGCATCCTCTGCCCAGTCACGCAGGTTACTTGCTTGTGACAAGTTGGGGGATGTTCACGTTACCATCACCCCACATAAGAGTTTAAATATGGTCCAGGGTGTTATTTTCCATAGGGACCTCCTTTTGCAGTCTGATGACGAGCTGCACGCCAATTTAGAGCGCCGAGGTGTACATTTCGTCCGGCGTGTTCATCGGGGTCCGAGGGACAATCAGGTAGCTACCGGTGCCTTCATCTTGGCCTTCGAAGGTGATACCTTACCAGAGAAGGTCATGGTGATTATCTACCGGTGTGACGTCAAACCCTACATCCCTCCCCCGATGTGGTGCTTTAAGTGCTGGAAGTTCGGTCACATGTCCTCTCGCTGTACTTCTAGCCTCACATGTCGAGATTGTGGACGCCCATCTCATCCCGATACTCCATGTGCTCTGCCTCCCGTCTGTGTCAACTGTGGAGAGCCTCATTCCCCTTGCTCGCCGGACTGCAGTATCTTACAGAAAGAACGCAAAATCATGGAATATAAGACCCTGGACCGACTGACTTACATTGAGGCTAAGCGGAAATTTGAACGGCTACATCCCATGCGCATGATGTCATCTTATGCCTCCACTGTCACTCCTGCTCCAGCTCCTTCAGCTGCAAGATATACAGTCAGCTCTCAGAGTCAGAGGACCTCACCTGCCCCCTTGACGATGGGGGCCCCTTCTCTCGCTGTTGCTCCCACACCATCTACCTCGGGAGTAGCACCAACTAAACCAACGGGGACACCAGTCCCCACTTCTAAGCCAGAGAAGCGTAAGTCTTCTTCGGCTTCTCTCGCTCGGAAGGGATCCCTTGGGTCACTCCCTTCCCAGGTTCCTACCAGCGGCACAACAGACACCAACCAGTCGCTGAAGAAGCCACAGGTCGCTGGTCGACGGGCTTCGCGATCCTCTTCGGTCCCAGAGACTGACTCCAATAAGCCCTCTCAACAACGGCAACCAAAGGAACAGCGAGAGAAAACGACTTTGAAGACCCGTAAGTCCAAGACACCTGCGGTGGCGCCTACTCCACCGCTACCTAAAAGCTCTGCGTCTGAGGATGAGGTGGAGATCCTTGCGTCCGCTGAGGACCTCGATCTCGCCAGTCCCTCAGACGCAATGGATAGCACTTGCACGGGTGCTCCATCGGAGACAGCAGGTAACCCAGCGGCGTAATCTGCCTTCCCACTCCCGTCACGCCTTTCTCCGCAGTGGACAATACCATCCTCCAGTGGAACTGCAGCGGTTTCTTCCACCATCTAGCTGAACTCCGCCATCTTATCAGCCTTCACCCTTTCTTCTGCATTGCTCTTCAGGAAACTTGGTTTCCAGCAATGCGAACCCCCGCCCTCCGTGGCTGTCGGGGTTATTATAAGAACCGGGCAGCATATGAAAGGGTGTCTGGTGGCGTCTGCGTCTATGTCCTTCACACTCTGCACAGCGAGTCTGTCCTTATCCAAACACCTTTAGAGGCTGTCGCTGTTCGGGTGTGGACACACATAGGCTGTTACCATCTGCAGTCTTTACCTTCCACCAGATGGTGATGTCTCGCAGCATGTCCTGGCTGCGCTGATAGCCCAATTGCCGCCACCTTTCTTGCTATTAGGCGACTTCAACGCCCATAACCCTCTGTGGGGTGGGTCAGTGGCAACAGGTCGAGGCGCCACCGTTGAGCATTTATTGTCGCAGCTCAATCTCTCGATTTTAAATGATGTTGCCTTTACACACTTCAGTGTGGCGCATGGCACATACTCCGCCATTGACCTTTCAATCTGTAGCCCTAGCCTCTTACCGTCTGTCCAATGGAGTGTGCATGACGACCTGTGTGGTAGTGACCACTTTCCGATCTTTCTGTCACTACCACGGCGTCACTCTTTTGGGCGCCCTAGCAGATGGGCTATGAATAAGACTGACTGGAACTTGTTCTCCTCCACTGCCGCTATTGAGCCTCTCTCTAATGATGACATTGATCCGGTGGTTCAATCGGTCACCACCGGCATCGTTACTGCCGCTGAAACTGCCATTCCCTGTTCCTCTGGGTCCCCTCGGCGGCAGACTGTGCCTTGGTGGTCGCCTGAGATCGCTGAAGCGATTAAAGATCGCCGGCGGGCGCTACAGCGTCACAAGCGACATCCCTGCATTGAACACCTCATCACCTTCAAATGGCTGCGTGCGCGGGCCCGCCGCCTTATCCGCCAAAGCAAGCTTGACTGCTGGGAGCAGTATGTGTCCACCATTGGCCTCCATGTCTCTCCATCGCAGGTCTGGGCCAAGATCCGACGCCTATATGGCTATCGGACCCCTGTCAGCGTCCCTGCGCTCTCACTGAATGGAGCAGTTTGTACAGACTCCGGCGAAATTGCCAACAGCTTGGCAGAGCATTTTACTCTTAGTTCTGCTTCTTCCAATTACCCACTGGCCTTCCGCTCCATTAAAGAGCGGATGGAACGTCGGAGCCTTTCGTTTCGCACCCACCACCCAGAATCTTACAATGCTCAATTCAGTGAGTGGGAATTTTGCAGTGCCCTAGCTGCTTGCCCTGATACCGCTCCTGGGCCAGATGGCACCCACTGTCAGATGCTGAAACATCTTTCAGTGGACTGCCAGCGGCGCCTCCTCGATCTTTACAACCGTCTTTGGGTCGAGGGGGAGTTTCCGTCGCAATGGCGGGAAAGCATTGTCATCCCCGTTTTGAGACCTGGAAAGAACCCTCTGGAGGTGGACAGCTACCGTCCCATTAGCCTCACCAACATTCTTTGCAAGTTGCTTGAACGGATGGTGAGCCGGCGCTTGAATTGGGTACTGGAGTCTCGGGGCCTTCTGGCTCCATCTCAGGGTGGGTTCCGTAAAGGCCGCTCCGCCACCGACAATCTGGTGAGCCTGGAGTCGGCCATCCGTACTGCCTTTGCCCGCCGTCAGCACCTGGTCGCTGTCTTTTTCGACATGCAGAAGGCGTACGATACGACATGGCATCATCACATCCTTTCTACGCTTCATGGATGGGGTCTTCGGGGTCCTCTGCCGATTTTTATCCGAAATTTTCTGTCGTATCGTACCTTCCGTGTGCAAGTTGCGGCCTCGTATAGTTCCTCCCAAGTCCAGAAGAACGGTGTGCCACAGGGTTCTGTTTTAAGTGTCTGCCTGTTTTTAATAGCCATTAACGGGCTCGCTGCGGCCGTGGGAAATTCTGTCTCCGCTTCCCTGTATGCTGACGACTTCTGCCTTTACTACAGCTCTACCGGCTTTGCAGCTGTTGAACGTCAGCTACAGGGCGCTATCGGCAAGGCGCAGTCTTGGGCTGTAGCTCATGGGTTCCAGTTTTCGGCAGCCAAAACCTGCATTATGCATTTCTGCCGGCAACGTACTGTCCACCCGGAGCTGCAGCTTTCTCTTAACGGTGAACTTCTTTCAGTGGTGGAATCACACAGGTTTTTGGGGGTGGTTTTCGATGCCCGGTTGACTTGGCTGCCTCATATCCGGCAGCTCAAACAGGCGTGTTGGCGGCATCTCAATGCTCTGCGATGTTTGAGCCACACCCGCTGGGGCACCAACCGATCTACCCTGTTCCGGCTCTACCAGGCGTTAATCCAGTCTCGTCTGGATTATGGGAGCCTGGCTTATGGCTCAGCTTCCCCATCTGCTTTGCGGGGTGCTGGACCCAATCCTCCATTGCGGGATACGCCTTGCAACTGGTGCTTTCCGCACCAGCCCTGTGGACAGCATACTAGTGGAGGCAGGTGTCCCTCCACTGCGGTTACGACACCAACAATTACTGGCTGCTTATGCTGCCCATGTTTTTAGCTTGCCCGGGCATCCAAATTACCGTGTCCTGTTCCCGCAGTCAGTCGTCCATCTGCCAGACTGTCGGCCCCGGTCGGGTCGTCCGATCGCCGTACGCGTCAAGGAGCTTCTCTCCGGGCTTGGGTTTTTCCCTGTTCCACCTCCTTTCCGGGCACCTCTGCGTACACCCCCGTGGTGTGTTCCTCGCTCTTGCCTTCTGTTCGACTTGGCACAGGGCTCGAAGGACTCAGTCCCTCCAGAGGCCTTCCGACGCCGCTTTTATTCCATCCTGGCCACGTATCAGGGTTCTGGAATTGTTTACACTGACGGTTCGATGGTTGCTGGTCGTGTCGGGTATGCGCTAACTCTAGGGGACCATTCCGAACAACGTTCCTTGCCGGATGGCTGCAGCGTTTACACTGCTGAGCTGATCGCCATCTTTCGTGCCCTAGAGTATATCCGCTCCTGCTCAGGTGAGTCCTTCGTTATCTGTAGCGATTCCCTGAGCGGTTTACGAGCTCTTGACCAGTGTTTTCCTCGTTCTCGTCTGGTGATGGCTATCCATGAGTCTCTGCATACTCTTGCGCGTTGCGGCCGCTCTGTGGTCTTTGTGTGGACCCCCGGTCACGTCGGCATCCCGGGCAATGAACGTGTTGACCACCTGGCCAAACAGGCCACCAGTGAACCCACCCTGGACATTGGCCTCCCGGAGACTGATTTGCGGGCAGTCTTCCGCCGCGAAGTTCTCTCGCTTTGGGACACTGAATGGCGCAATCTGCCCACGCCAAACAAACTCCTTTCTCTCAAGGCGACGACGCGTGTGTGGCAGTCATCCATGCGAGCCACTCGCAGAGATTCAGTTGTTCTTTGTCGGCTCCGCATTGGCCACACCCGATTGTCTCACAGTTATTTATTGCGTCGTGAGGACCCGCCTCTCTGTCGCTGTGGGGCGGTTTTGACGGTGGTGCACATTTTATTAACTTGTCCGCTTTTAATTGTGCTCAGGCAGACATTTGCGCCGCCTGGTACGCTCCCTGCCCTTTTACTAGATGACTCTGCCATGGTGGACTTAGTTTTGCGTTTTAATCGAGCTGGGGGTTTTTATAGTTTAATCTGAGTGTTTATGTTTTTTAGTGTTGATTCTGGCTTTTAGCGTCTGATTTTAAACTGAGTTTTTAATGTGTTCTTGGTGGTTGGCTTTTCCTCCTTTTTTTTCTCTATGGTCGGCCAACCACCGTCACACTCTGTGTGTTTTAATTTGTTTTGTCTGATCTCTGTCGAAGTCTTTCTCGTCCTGTGTCGTCTGACGTCTTTCCTGCTGTTCGTTTTTTATTCTCTTTGGGCGGTTTTAAGTTTTTGGAAAAAGGGACCGATGACCATTGCAGTCTGGTCCCTTTAATCCCACAAACCAACCAACCAACCCAATCGCCATATCCACCTACAAAATCTTGACCGTGTACATCATTCCTCATGTAATCGGATCTTCATATTAGCTCCAAAGTACACAGATGGATGTCTTGAATTCTTCTATATTGCAGTACTACTTGGAATAATAACACAATTTTGCACTTACGAAATATGAATGTATTATTTCTTCTACATACATCAAAAATACAGACTTTTTCCTTAGTCTCTCAAACCAAAATGGCTACCACTGATTATGCTCTAAAATAATGTGCGTCTACCTTCGTTCATTAGTAGAGAGCAAGTCCCTCTTCTTACCAAGAAAGAGGAAAAACATCGTGTTGTTTTTTAACATTTGAAAATCAAAAATACATAACAGTTGGCGCAGGCTCTTTGCTGCGCTACCGCTTCATCTTTTCTCATTGCCTTTAAAGAAAACGAAAACATAAAAGCAAGAAATGCAAAAGGTACATCACAGCATTTACATTCCATTTTACACAAAAACTTCAGAAATTGCTTATTATGTTATTTAGAGCCATTTTTAGGATTCCATACCACAATTGGTAAAAATGGAAACCTTGTAGGATCACTTTGTTGTCTGTCTGTTCGACTGTTAAAAACCCTTTTTCTCAGAAACGGGTAGATGTATCAAGTTGAAAATTATGACCATACTAAGATCTATGGTCCCTTGGTGGTGTTATAAACATTGGAGCTTCTAAATCAGTGCAATCAAAAGATATGGCCATTTATGTAAAATAGTTTAATACTCGCAAAGTCACTCACCAAAACCTTCACCTAAGTGAAACAAAATATCTGAGAATTGTTAATTTGTATTTATATCACACAAAAAAGATATTTCTTTTGTCATTCATTATCCAGTGTCAAATTTGAAAGTAAAACAGTTGGTAGTTCTGCTTTCAGACTGAGTGGACTGCGGTGATAAAAGTCAAACATTAGGCAAGGAATGACTTCATTGGTCATATGATGCATTTCAGAATTTAGCCATCACCAGCCATACCCAGGAGTGATTATTGCACATAGATATGGCGTTTCAAGTTGTATGTGAAACAAACACTCGCAGACCCAGTTAGCCTGAATGGAGACCTACTGATTATTATAATAATGGTCACCTGCCTCCTGCGTGACTTTGTCACATTTATGTTATTGGAATTAAAACCTTCACGAAAATCTTGGTGCTCCTGGGACTGGTATCTTGCCAGTTTAAATGGTGAGAAAAGGAAAAAATGGTTGAGATTCTCAGTTCCCAGAATTGTTGAACTGTCTGTATACATAATTAAGTTTGTACAGAACCTCCAGCATACAAGTCCTACTCGCACCTGTCCAATTTTTTATTTCAAGTCTTCAACCTGTCTTCCAAGATAAATCATAAGGTCAGTGCTGCCTCTTGTCTTCTTACATTTCTCCGAAACCCAAACTGATCTTCCCTGATGTTGGCATCTACCAGATTTTCCATTCTTCTGTAAATAATTCATGTCAATATTTTGCAACCATGACTTATTAAATTGATGGTTCGATAGTGTTCATTGTTAACACGTGCTTCTTTGGAACTGGAATTATTACATTCTTCTTCAAGTTGGAGGGTATTTCACCTCTCTCATATATCTTGCATACCAGGTGGAATAGTTCTGCCATAGCTGGCTCTCCCAGGAATCCCAGTAATAGTGACGTGGGGAAGACCTCAGATATGGCCAACCAATTCAGCTCATATTTGGTAGGTCACTTGTGTACCATCTAAACTCAAAAGACTCTTAAGCTTAACACCCCTCCTCTGTGCAGTTGACATTGCAAAATCTACTCAAATTAACAGGAGTGAGGGATAATTGAAAATAAGGCATTTTTTGTCATCGTATATGAGATTCGCAACCACATATTTTCCTAGAGATTAAGGAAAGAAACTGTAATGATACCACTTATGCATCGATCAGGTAATCACTGCGCAATGGAAGTGCCATTGGCATAGTGATCAAGGCATCTGGCTGGGGAGCAGAGAACCTGTGTTTGATTCTCAAATGCATTCTACAACTAACAAGGTAGGCAAATAAATTTCTCCAATGACTTGGACTAGAAAAGAATTGAAATTTTTAGCTGCACTGTATGAAAACAGTTCCAAGTAATACTGCTACCAATTCATCTCTAGCGACCAGACGGCTGACCGCCCAATACTTGTTTACAGTGACACAGTACAAAACTTTATTTGAGAAGTTTCAAGGTCTGAAAATTGAAATGTGCTTCTGGGAACCAAGCGGAAATTGCACAGATCCATCGATGATTCACAACGTAATTCATGATTAACTTTCAGCACCAACTTTTCAGTCAGCTTCTCTTTTCTCCAAATGTCTCTCTAAGTTTCCCATAGGTAGCATCTGTCTTTCGCGTAGTTATGCGTGCTTCTACAGCCTTAAATTTTTCTCTAACCATTCCTGTGTAGCTATTTCACACTTTTCACTTTTTGTCAAACTCATTTTCCCCTTTCGCTTGCTTCCTTTATTGTATTTTTATATTTTCCCCTTTCTTCAATTAAATTCAGTATCTCCTTTGCCTTCCAGGGATTTTGCTATCCCTTGGCTTTTTAGGTGTGTGGTTCTCTACTGACTTCCCTATTTCTTCTCCCAAAGCTATTCATTCATCTTCTATTGTATTCCGTTCCCATTTTTCAGTCCAACGTTGCTTGATGCTCCCTTTGGAACTCTCGAACAGCCTCTGGTTCCTTCAGTTTATCCATGTCCCATCTTCTTAATTTACTACCTTTTTGCAATTTCTTCAGTTTCCAACCTGCAGATTATGGTCGTCATGTTTCCACATTTATTAGCAACATGGTAGACACAGTATCAACTTGTAATTCCACAGAAATACCATTGATCAAGTGGTGAGAATTAGTTTGCACTGGTTCCCAGTCAGTGCTTCAGATGCACTGAAATAACATGGGGTGGCGCATTGATTGCTTACCACCTCGTTCAGTCATCCACCAGACATCCCTTCCGATTGCGGGCATGACACAGTGTGTCACAAGAGAAGGAATCGTGACATACATGTTTGACGTAATATGTGGGACACAATTTGTGTGTCTTACTACTGTGATTTTCTAACAGAAAAGGTATGGAGGAGTAGCCTCTACATGGTGTCGTACCAACAGACAAGTGGATAATATGCTTTAAACCCTTGTACTGAAGCAACTAGCAACACTGACAGTATTTTATGACTACTTACTGTACAAACTATCATGTGATACAACGCTGCCTTTTAAGTGTGTGATGGTACATCTGATACTGATGTTGATTGATTTTCATCAGATGAAAATTGACTGCAGTGCTAGGCATTTATGAAGTACACATCACTTTATGTGATAACTCTGCCATTTCAAGAGATTGGGCAATTTTTGTATCATACGAGATGTGATTTGAACCATCTTGTGCCGCACTTTATACTTCACAATCTGGAGCTTATCTGACAGTGTCTTTCCTGATAAGCAAATTCCCGTAAGGAAACTTTGCAATTTTTGCAAACAAAGGGACTGATGACCAAGGTCTTACAAATTAGTGAGTCAGGGAACATAGTGTATTGATGCCTAGCAGGTACAATACATACCTATTGTCCACAATATTTGGACAAGAAGTCACAAATATCGGAAAACTATACTATTAGGTACTTTAAGTGGGTGTAGTTTTTTATCACTTCACAAATGGTGCTTCTTACTTGCCTTACAATAGAGCATGAACCAATGAAGATAGACCTCATAAGATTCCTGTGCCTCATCAGAACTGGTCAACCAATGGACTGGAGGGGTGGGAGGAGCTGCTGGTTGCCTCTGTGCAGCCAGCATCTCAACAGATCGCTGCTGCTGCTGCTGAGTTAATAGGTAGCACCGCAGCTCCAAAAACTTAGGTTCCATAATGAATAGTCAGTAATGCTTGATAGGTTGAGTCACCATTTTAATGTCTCATGAGATACGATTGGTCAGTACATGTAAAGAATAAGTCTCCATCTATATCTATTCCCTGCAAACCACTATGAAGTGCATGGCAGAGGATGCATCCCATTGTACCAATTGTTAGGGTTTCTTCTCATTCCATTCATGTAGGGAGTGTGGGAAGAATGATTATTTGAATGCCTCTGCATGTGCTGTAATTATTCTAATCTTATCTTCGCAATCTGTATGTGAAGTATGTGTAGGGGTTGGAGTATTTTCCTAGAGTCAATATTTAAGGTCAGTTCTTGAAACTTTTAAGTAGACTTTCTCAGGGTAGTTTACATCAATATTAAAGACTCTGCCAGTTCAGTATCTCTGTAACATTTACCCATGGATCAAACAAACCTGTGACCTTTCATGCTGCCCTTCTCTGTACACGTACAATATCCCCTGTTAGTCCTATTTGGCACGAGCCCCACACACTTGAGCAGTATTCTAGAACCAGTCACACAAGTGACTTGTAAGCAATCTCGTTTGTAGACTGACTGCACTTCCCCAGTACTCTACCAATAAACCAAAGTCTACCACTTGCTTTACCGACAACTAAGCCTTTGTGATCATTCCATTTCATAATCCTAAAAAGTATTAAACTGAGGTATTTGTATAAGTTGGCCAATTCCAGTAGTGGCTCATTTTTATTTTAGTCACAGGATACTAATTTTTTTTGTTTTTTTTTGTTTTGTTTTGTGAATTGCAAAATTTTACATTTCTGAACATTTAAAGCAAGTTTCCAATCTCTGCACCACTTTGAAATCTCGTCAAGACCTGACTGAATATTTATGCAGCTTCTTTCGGACAGTACTTCATTATAAGTAACTGCATCATCTGCAAAAAGTCTGATTTTACTGTTAATATTCTCTGCAAGGTCATTAATATACAACATGCACAGAAAGGATCCCAATAAGCTTTCCTGGGAACACCAGAAATTATTTCTACATCTGATGATGACTCTGCATCCAAGACAACATGCTGTGTCCACCAGACCAAAAAGTCATCAGTCCAGTCACAAATTTCACTTGGCACCATGTACTATCATATTTTTAACTATAAGCATAAGTGTGGTACTGAGTCAAATGCTTCTCGGAAATCGAGAAATACTGCCTCCCTTGACTCAAAACTTTCAGTATGTCATGTGAGAAAAGTGCGAGCTGGGTTTCACATGATCAGTGTGTTCGGAATCCATGCTGGTTGGCATGGAGGAGGTCATTCTGTTAAATATGCGTCATTATGTTTGAGCTCGAAATATGTTCTGAGATTCTAAAACAAATCAATGTTGAGGATATTGGAAGTTTTGTGGATCACTTCTACTACCTTTCTTGTAGATGTGTGTGCCCTATGCTTTTTTTCAAAGAACTGGGCACAGTTTTTTATTTGATGAATCTACGGTAGATTATTGTGAGAAGAAGAGCTGACTCAGCTGCAAATTCGGTATAAAATTTGATAGGGATTCCATCAGGCCCTGGAGCTTTGTTCAGTTTTAACAATTTCAGCTTTTCTCAACACCACTGACACTAATAATTATTTCACTCATCTTTTGAGTGGTACAAGGATTAAATTGCAGTTTCCTTTGTAAAGAAATAATTGAAAAACGGAGTTAAGGATTTCTGCTTTTGCTTTGCTACCCTCATTTTTCGTTCCCATCTCACTGACAAGGACTGGACACTAATTCTGGTGCCACTAACAATCTTTACATCCAACTAGAATTTCTTTGGGTTTTGTAAAAGATCATTTGACAATACTCTGCTGCAATAGACATTGAAGGCTTCACACATTGCTCTTTTGACAGCCAAACATGTTTCATTCAGGCTCTATCTATCTACAGTCCTGTCCTTTGTTTTACAACTGTTACGCAGTAACCTCTGTTTCTTTAGGCCCGCAAAGCAGTGCTTGAGGTAAAGATTTCCAGTACATAAAAACTGACTGATATGTCAATGAACATAGAGAGCATAAAGAAGCCTTGGTAATGTTCAAAATAAGTGCTATCACAGATATGAGGGCAAGTTACTTCACATTGGAAGTCATGAACCAAAATATCCGTAGGCGAAAGCTGAGATTAGTGTGAGTAAATTATGGAGAATCCAAATCGAATCCAAGGCAAAATCATATACAAAGTACTGCTGGGGCAAATAACTGTAGGCTTCACAACCATAAGCATATGTGGTGGTCTTGTGTGCTGAGGGCTTCATTGGACTCGTCCACCAAGCAATGTCCATGACCCAGCTGTTTACCGTGATTACCTCTGCATACAAAGTGCCATGCCTTGTTAATACTGTCATTGGTCTTGTATCTTTTGGATAACTCTTAAATTGATTCTGAGTGATCTCCCTCCACCTCTTTCCTATCTTGCCCTTCTGTTTCTCATGTCTCTTCCTGAGAAAGCAACTGTGGTTTAAAAAACTGAGTGATACTGTTTCTTAATAATTTATTTGTATTCCTACCAGCAGTATCAGGAACTGTACCTCCTGTTAGTAAGTGCTGTCAAATGCATCAGTATCTCTCTAAATTTATTGTATTTGAGTAATTGATGTAACAGCTCCTCACTCCACTTTGACAGCACCCAACAAAACGTTTAGAAGTTGCTGACTTTATTTCTGAGCTGTTTGCTTTTTCTTCCTCTTCTGAATGGGCAAACATTATTTAATTTGGTTGTCGGCCACTTCAACAACTTCCTTCATTGACTGTGCTACTTTTATTCCTCTGTCATGTTAGAACTGGCTCTGTTATAAAATTTCAAAATGTGCCGAGTTGTGCACTTTATAATTTGGGCCCTGATTGTTAGCCACGCACTGATCAACAAAGAGTTTCTCAGTCTCAGGCTGGAATTTCTCTCTGGTGGCAGCTTGCAAGCACATACCCCCCCCCCCCACCCCCCTCTGCGCCCCTCTCTCTCTCTCTCTCTCTCTCTCTCTCTCTCTCTCTCTCTCTCTGTGTGTGTGTCTGTCTGTCTGTCTGTGTGTGTGTGTGTGTGTGTGTGTGTGTGTGTTTCCTGTCACCATTTAAGTGGCAAAAAGCATTATAAGCATGAAAGTTTGTCATGTCAGCTGAATTTTGCAACTTGGGTAAACATTCTTCTGGTTGTCTCGCACGCAGTGTGATGTGAAGAACTTTGGCCAGAATTTCGTCATAGGGCAAATAACTGTAGGCTTCACAACCATAAGCTTTAAGAAGGGAATTGTTTTTAAATCTTTACAGAATAATCTTGCAAAGTTTTTATTGTTAGAAGTCTAAACCAGAAGAAACAACATCAAACCATCAAAAATTGCCACACATTGTTTTTAAACAGTGGTAAATCCAGGATGAAATAATGACAGTATTATGAAAAGGGTAAGAATGCTGCTCACCATATAGAGGAGACTTTGAGTCGCAGACAGGCACAATAAAAAGACTGCTATTCATTTAAGGTTTCAGCCAAAAAATGTCTTCCAAAATAGGAAACACCCACACAGTGGCTGAAGACAGTGGTCGTGTGTGTGTGTGTGTGTGTGTGTGTGTGTGTGTTTCCTATTTCAGGAATAGTCTTTTTGGCCACATGCTTAAATGTACAGCAGTCTTTTCACTATACCTGTCCACGACTCAGTGTCTCCCCTATATGGCGAGCAACAATATATCGTTTTATACTCACCAAGCGGCAGCAGGAGAACACACACAGAAAAGGTATTACATATGCAAGCTTTCGGAGGCAGTGGCTCGTTCTTCTGGCAGGAGGGTTGAAGGGGGAGGAAGAGGTGCAAAGGAAAAGGATTGGAAAGGTTTAGGAAAAGGGCTACAGTGCAAAAAAGTCAATCAGAGCCCAGGTCAGGGGACATTTACCAGACGGGATGAGGAGGAGAGATTCTTCTCACCCCATCCTATAAGTGTGCCCTTGTGTCTGAAAGCTTGCATATGTAATACGTTTTTCTGTATGTGTGTTCTCCTGCCTGCGCCTGATGAGTAGATTTTTTTTATCTATCCAATTACATTATATTGTCAAAAATTGATATCCTTTTCGTAATACAGTTGCTAACACGTTGGTTTTGGGTGCATTATGCTTTGATCTAAGGTGCATTTCTGTGCCTGATATTTAAAAAAAAAATGGTTCAAATGGCTCTGAGCACTATGGGACTCAACTGCTGTGGTCATCAGTCCCCTAGAACTTAGAACTACTTAAACCTAACTAACCTAAGGACATCACACACATCCATGCCCGAGGCAGGATTCGAACCTGCGACCGTAGCAGTCGCACGGTTCCGGACTGCGCGCCTAGAACCGCGAGACCACCGCGGCCGGCGCCTGATATTTCATCTCCTCCTGTGTAAAATATACTCAGACACTACAAAAACATAATTAATTTTCAAATGAAAACTAGTTTTATTGGCCAGAACAGTTGAACTGTTTAATGATAACTCCTGAGTTATGACTTCATCTTAGCACTGACAAATACCATGGAGTCACACTGACATGTGTTGCAGAGATTGTACATCAGAAGATGTAATGCTAAACAAAGAAAACAGCACTAAGCCCCACATATGTCTAATTTTAGCCATTAATTTGTTGTGGTAAAATTGATTTTGTGTTTTTAATTTCTATGGTTTCTCTGTACATCCTAGAATTGTAATGCTTGAACGTTGTTAAAACTATATTATCAAAGAGTCAAATTTGTTAACTCTGTAAACAATGTTTCAATGATTCTTTTAGTAATTCTATATACAATTAAGTACACATGCAAGGGCATGAGTATACAAAATCCATTGCACATGTAATCAGGTGCACATAGGAACTATGTACATAGGAATTACTAAAAGCACCATCAACCCTGACTTAAAGAACACAAGCCAAGTTTTCATCTGCTCAACAAGGATGAAGCGGTGGCAGCAGCAGGTATGCAAAGGAATTAGGGAACCACCATATCGCAATTTTCTTAGACTGTCATTCTACATAATGTAATGAACATAGCTTTAAAATGTATGTTCAGTCCTACAGTCTTCACCATGGCAAACTATCCCTTGCGGATAAGTGATAATTTTTCTTTCTACCCTCTCCTCAAAATTGAAATTTGTATCGTGAAAACTGATTTTTTGTACTTATTTCATATTTATAATAAACACTGCAGTTTACTTCAAAAATACTTTATTTTTTAATGTATTGTAATTACAGTAAATTAATGTATAGTTTTTTTTATCTGTATTTAATAGTGAAAATAACGGTAGTGCTCTGGAGTATGTTTATTTACCCTACTGTTTGCAATATTGGATGTTGATGATACATTTCTTCCAAAGATTCTTAATTGCACAGTACCATAGCTACCTCATTCTTCAGCTAGTACATGACATGAAGTAAACTGTGTTTATCATGTCAAGTATATAGTCAACAGTGTGTGTGTGTGTGTGTGTGTGTGTGTGTGTGACAGAGAGGGAAAGGAGGGGGTGAAAAGAGTACAAACCAGAATGAAATTTTCACTCCCCAGCAGAGTGCACACTGATATGAAACTTCCTGGAAGATTAAAACTGTGTTCCAGACCAAGACTCAAGCTCGGGACGTTTGCATTCTGGAAACATTCCCCAACATCCTGTGGCTAAGCCATGTCTCCGCAGTCACCTTTCTTCCAGGAGTGCTAGTCTTGCACGTTTCAGAGGAGAGATTCTGTAAAGTATGAAATGTAGAAGATGAGATACTCATGAGAGAAAAGCTGTGAGTACGGGTCATTGTGCTTGGGAGCTCAGCCAGTAGAGCATTTGCCCATGATAGGCAAAGGTCCCAAGTTCGACTCTCGGTCTGACGTGCAGTTTTAATCTGCCAGAAAGTTTCAGAGTATAAACCACTACATGTAAAAAGAAAAGAAATAAGCAGCAGCATAAGACAGGCAAGTAAATAGTCAACATTTTGCCGTAATTTTTTTTTTTTTTTTTTTTTTTTTTTTTTTTTTTTTTTTTTTTAACTGAGAAAGGGCACTATATAATTGAGTCACTCCTCATTATAGCAAGAATTCATAAGTATGATATGTGGAACATATAAATAATGTATGTGGTTTTCTCTCTGACATTCATAGACATAGGAACATATACAAATAAACAATTAACATTCTTATTGTCTTCCAGGTAAGACACAAGAGTCTGGAATTGAAGCACCAAAACGCAAACGTATTTCAGTAGTGGATGATCTTCTACACAGCTACACTTCAGTTTTTGTGCATTTGTCATTTGGACCCAACAGTGTTCAGAAAAAAAAGTGAGATTTAGTTTTATTTTCTTTTTTTGTGTGTTTTGCTTATTTTTTACAAGCAGTTTATCTCATTCCATTCTCAATAGACAGTGCTGAATAATCAATAAGAAGCTGATAATGAATTATGTTGAAAATAAATGTGCATATTTCATTGTCTGTGAATACTGTGATTGTTCTGTAAAATAAAATTTTGAATAAAGCACAAAAAGTGTATTTCATAAGAAAAGTAATATGCTGTCTCTTGTTTAGGATTATTATATGAAAAAGACTCCACTGCTTCTAAATGGAAACATTCTACACTTAATCCTTATGTTCTGAAAGTAAATAGTGAATATTATCCTATCATGATCTGTGCTTTTTAATAAGAAATTCAGGAATTGGGAACCACCAACATTCATGTTTTCTACCCCTGAAGAAGACCAAACAGACATATTCGACAGCTAAAATAACACTCTCGCACTACCCCGTACCCCCACCTCTCTCTCTCTCTCTCTCTCTCTCTCTCTCTCTCTCTCTCTCTCTTCCATGCACAGTACATTTTAGCATGTATAGGAATTTTGGAGTAAAAAGACCTTCCTCATCTAACATGATATTACAGATCCAACTAAATTACTTCTGCAGAGAGCACATTGGGCTTCTTTGTCTCCTGGCATGGTACATCATGCTGATGTACAAGCACAAGCCTTACATGGGCTGATCAAAGAAACATTTGTAAATTTAATTGGTATAGGAAAAAAATCACAAATGCAAATAAACCTCAGATTATTAATGAAAGTATTATAAATGAATCTGGATAAGAACCTATTAATATTTAAATCTTTAAATACTTTTTATGTTAATAACTATCTATATTTTTTTTATTCACAAGCCTAGATGTGATTGCTCTTACACCTAGTGGCAAAAGGTCATATCAGATACAAAAGTGTGATTAATGTGAGGTCACATGGTGGACATGCAGTTCTACATCTGCATCTACACATGTACTGTGCAAGACACCATATGGTGCATGGTGGAAGGTACCTTATACCACTACTAGACATTTCCTTTCCTGTTCCACTTGCAAACAGAGTGAGGGAAAAATGACTATCTGTATGCCTCCGTACAAGTCCTAATTTTTGCTATCCTTATCCAAAATGTATGTTGGTGGCAGCAGGATTGTTCTGCAGTCAGCTTCAAATGCCAGTTCTCCGCTTAGAGAAATAAAAAATAAATTTAAAAAATATTTGTGTTTCCTCCAGGGATACACATTCGAGTTCACGAAGCATCTCCGTAACACTTGAATGTTGATTGAAAATACCAGTAATAAATCGAGCAGCCTGTCTCTGAATTGCTTCGATGTCTTCCTTTAATCTGACCTAGTAGGGATCCTGATGACTCTAGCAGTAGTCAAAACTGGGTCACACTAGTTTTCTATAGAGTGTCTCCTTTACAGATGAACCACACTTACATAAAATTCACGCAAGAAACCATTGTTGACCGTTTGCCTTCCCTACTAACGTCTATGTATCATTTTGCAACATTATGCTTAGATATTTAATCAACATGAATGTATTAAGCAGTACCTTACAAATACTGTATTTGAACATCACAGGATTGTCTTTCCTACTCATCTACAGTAACTTACGTTTTTATACATTTAGAAAAAGGTTGCCATTCATCACACCAACTAAAAATTTTGTCTTAACTCATCTTGTATCCTCCTACAATCACTCACTACATCATCTTCCAGTACATCGCAGCATCGTCTGCAAACAGCCACAGGTTGCTGCACACCCTCTCCATCAAATCATTTATGTATATAGTGAATAAGAGTGGCCTTTTCACACTTCTCTGGGGCACTCATGATGGTACCTTTGTCTCTGATGAACACTCACCACCGAGGACAACATACGGGTTCTATTATTTAATAAGTCTTCAAGCCACTCCTATATCTGGGTCTATACAAGGGCGAGGGACTTGAGGGGAAATATTATGGAAATGGAAGAGGATGTAGATGAAGATGAAATCGGAGGTATGATACTGCGTGAAGAGTTTGACAGAGCACTGAAAGACTTAAGTCGAAACAAGGCCCCAGGAGTAGACAGCATTCCATTACAACTACTGGCAGCCTTGGGAGAGCCAGGCCTACAAAACACTGTACCATCTAGTGAGCAAGATGTATGAGACAGGCGAAATACCCTCAGACTTCAAGAAGAATATAATAATTCCAATCCCAAAGAAAGCAGGTGTTGACAGATGTGAAAATTACCGAACTATCAGTTTAATAAGTCACAGCTGCAAAATACTAACACAAATTCTTTACAGACAAATGGAAAAACTGGTTGAAGCTGACCTGGGGGAAGATCAGTTTGGATTCCGTACAAATGTTGGAACATGTGAGGCAATATTGACCCTATGACTTATCTTAGAAAATAGATTAAAGAAAGGCAAACCTACGTTTCTAGCATTTGTAGACTTAGAGAAAGCTTTTGACAATGTTGGCTGGAATACTCTCTTTCAAACTCTGAAGGTGGCAGGAGTAAAATACAGGGAGCGAAAGGCTATTTACAATTTGTACAGAAACCAGATGGCAGTTATAAGAGTCGAGGGGCACGAAAGGGAAGCAGTGGTTGGGAAGGGAGTGAGACAGGGTTCTAGCCTCTCCCCGATGTTATTCAGTCTGTATATTGAGCAAGCAGTAAAGGAAAGAAACGAAAAATTCAGAGTAGGAATTAAAATCCATGGAGAAGAAAGAAAAAAAGTTTGAGGTTTGCCGATGACATTGTAATTCTGCCAGAGACAGCAAAGTACCTGGAAGAGCAGCTGAATGGAATGGACAGTGTCTTGAAAGGAGGATATAAGATGAACATCAAAGCTGGAAGAGCAGCTGAATGGAATGGACAGTGTCTTGAAAGGAGGATATAAGATGAACATCAAATCAAAAGCAACACAAGGATAATGGAATGTAGTCGAATTAAATAGAGTGCTGCAGGAATTAGATTAGGAAATGAGACACTTAAAGTAGTAAATGAGTTTTGCTATTTGGGGAGCAAGATAACTGATGATGGTCGAAGTAGAGAGGATATAAAATGTAGACTGGCAATGGCAAGGAAAGCGTTTGTGAACTAGAGAAATTTGTTAACGTCGAGTATAGATTTAAGTGTCAGGATGTCATTTCTGAAAGTATTTTATGGAGTGTAGCCATGTACGGAAGTGAAACATGAACAATAAATAGTTTGGACAAGAAGAGAATAGAAGCTTTTGAAATGTGGTGCTACAGAAGAATGCTGAAGATTAGATGGGTAGATCACATAACTAATGAGGGGGTATTAAATAGAATTGGAGAGAAGTGAAATTTGTGGCACAAATTGACTAGAAGAAGGGATCGGTTGGTAGGTCATATTCTGAGGCAACAAGGGATCACCAATTTAGTACTGGAGGGCAGTGTGGAGGGTAAAAATCGTAGAGGGAGACCAAGAGATGAATACACTAAGCAGATCCAGAAGGATGTAGGTTGCAGTAGGTACTGGGAGATGAAGAAGCTTGCACAGGATAGAGTAGCATGGAGAGCTGCATCAAACCAGTCTCTGGACTGAAGACCACAACAACAAAAACATATAACATCACAAGGAAACTGTCAAATAAGAAATGTGGGTGTGATATGCCAATTAAGGACAAGCAAGGAAAACTACTCACACATTCGTAAGACCAAGTGTAGAGGTGGAAACAACATTTTGAGAACGTTTTGAACTGTGAAACTACAGATGACACTGTAACTCAGTGGGGAAGGACTCCCACAAGATATGTCAATCCACGTAGAACCACCATCCAAAGGAGGAGTCACTAAAGCAGTCTAACAAATAAAAAATGCAAAAGATCCAGGCCTGGACGATATCGCTACAGAGTTACTCAAAGTAATTGCCTCTATAATAGCAGAAATTTTGCATCCACTCCATACAGCCATATGAATGAATTAACAACTACCAGATGACTGCAACAGAAGCATGCTCATCAAGCTCCCCAAGAAAGGAGAACTATCGGTTTGTGATAATTGGAGAGGCATCACCCTGCTGTCAATCCCAAGCAAGATCCTCTTGCAAACAACCCTGAATAGGATAAAAGTGTATGTAGACAAGAAAATAAGAAGAGAACAACCAGGATTCAGGGAAGCTCACCCTTGCATTGACCAGATAAACACCTTGAGAATAATAGCAAACATTCATAGGAATACCAATCACTGCTTTACATGCTGTTTGTAGACTTTGAAAAGGGCTTTGACAGTATAATTAGAACAAAAATATGGAGCTCATTGCAAACTTCCCAAGAAAATAATTGTTCTTGTCAAGTGCTTGTATGAAAACTACATGTGCCAGTTTCAACATTAAGGTCTGCTTTCAGATCCAATAGCAGTGAAAACAGGAGTTAAGCAAGGCTGCATGCTTTCACCAATACTATTTAACATAGTATGACACAAGCAATGGGTAAAGTGTGAGGAATAAAATGGAGCAATGGAAGTTAGTTGCGTGTTCCATTGATCAATCGCACAGTGCAGTAGCCATTATGATGTAGAACGTGTCAAGTGCACAAGAAATGCACATATGAAACTAGATTTTTTAATATATATATTACAGAGTTAAAGATTAATATTTATATTATTTACCCAATTCCCTTAAATGGCACAAAATGCATATACTATATTTATAGATTTATTTATTCCTATTCAAGAATTCATCTATGGGATAGAAGGAGTTGTCAAGGAGATATGATTTAAATTTATTTTTGAGCTATTACTGCTGTTTGTCAGACATTTTATTTCATCTGGTAATTTGTCGAAAATTTTTATAGCAGCATATTTTATTCCTTTCTGTGCCAAAGATAGGTATTATAATCATGAATGTCACTGTTGTTTTTAAACTGATCCATGTTGTTGAGAACAAATTTCATTAGTGAGTAAATGTACTGTGAGCCTGTTGTAAGAATTCCCAATCTTTTAAAAAGATGCCTACAAGATGTGCGACTATGAACCCCACACATTATTCTAACCACTTTCTTTTGAGCATTGAATACTTTTTGTCTAAATGTTGAGTTACCCCAAAATATTATTCCATATGACATCAGAGAGTGAAAGTATGCAAAGTATGTTAGATTACTAATTTCTATATCCTCAAAATTGGCAATTATTCTGATTGCAAAAGTTGCTGAACCTAGTCGCTTTAGAATATCCAAAATATGAATTTTCCAGTTCAGATTCTCATTTATGTGTACAACCAAAAACTTAGTATGCTCTACCCTGTCTACTGACTTCTGTTAATGTGTTATATTTATTGAAGGAACTGTACCTTTTGCAGCAGAAAATTGGATGTACTGTGTTTTTTCAAAGTTAAGAGCAAGCCCATCTGCAGAAAACCAATTAATGACTTTTCGAAAGACCTTATTTGTGTCATTTTCAATTGGAGTTTCTTTTATTGGATTAATAATGAAGCTTGTATCATCAGCAAACAGTGTCAGTTCAGTGTCCTGTTTCGGATAGGAACGGAGGTCGTTCACATATATCAAGAACAGAAGGGGACCCATGATTGAACCCTGTGGAACACCTAATGTAATTTCACCCCAGTTAGATGAAGTGGCAAACTTATTTAAATCACTTGACCCATATAAGGAAACTTTTTGATCCCTGTTCTTTAGGTACGACTTAAACAAATCATATACTATTCCGTTTATACCATAGAACTGTAATTCCTGTAACAATATCATGGTTCACACAATCATATGCTTTGGACAAGTCACAGAAAATTCCTATTGGTGACATTTTACTATTTAAAGACTCTATTATGTGGACAGTGAAATTGTATATTTCTGTCTCAGTGGAACAGCATTTTTGAAATCCGAACTGTGATTTACTAAGTATCCCATTACTGTTGAGATGGCTAACCACTCTTGAGTACATTACTTTCTAAGAATTTTGAAGATGCTGTAAGCAAGGATACTGGCCGATAATTATTGACATCTGCGGTGTCCCCCTTTTTGTAGAGCAGTCTGACAATAGCATATTTTAACCTGTCTGGGAAAATACCTTGAGTTATTGATGCATTACATATGTGAGTCAGAACATCAGCTGTAATTGCTCCACATTGTTTTAATATCTTATTAGAGATGTCATCTACTCCAACAGAACATTTATTTTTCAAAGATTTAATAATTTTACTTATTTCACAAGAGGTTGTTTTTTTTTTTTTTTTCCTTCAAAACAGACTCTCCCATGTACTACCTGGCTTTTTCTTTTGAACTGTTCTCACAAATTTTTTCTCCTGCACTTAAGAAATAGTTGTTAAATACGTTAGCTACTTGTGTACTGTTGGTTAGGTTCTCCTTAATAGCAATACTACCTACCCCAGGGGTTACTTTTCCTGTCTCTCTCCTGACAACATTCCATATTGATTTTATTTTGTTGCCAGAGTTGTTAATTTCTATAGTGTAAACCTACTTCTGGATCTTTACTAGTTCTTGCTGTCTCATAAAGTTTTCTTTTTCTTTCTGAAGACACTGTAATACCTGTAGTAATCCAAGGTTTCTTTGAAAAATGTGTGTTGTTACAATGAGTAATTTTCTTTGGGAAACAATGTTCAAAAAGGGATATAAATTTATCAAGAAATATGTTGCATTTATCATTAGCATTTGGCTCATTATATACATCTCCCCAATTAACATTTCATAAGCTTTCTTTGAAGTGCTCTTTGAAGTGACAAAGCAGCTAACCCATAAGCTGCAGACATTTGACAACAGATTTCTGAGGAACATTCCAGGAATATGGTGGCTAAATGTCACCTGTAACAAAATACTCCGGAAAAGGACAAACCAGCTGCCAAGTGAGCTGCAAATAAGAAGCAGGAAGTGGCATACACTTAGGAGATCAAATCAGCATATTGCAAAGGCAGCGCTTTATTGGATCCTGCAGGACGACGGAGATGAGGCAGGCTCAGAGTGACATGGAGACAATCAGTTGAAGTAGAAGGTTAAGGAGTTACAGGCATTAATAAATAAATAAAATAAAGCTATACTAAATCATCATATTCCCAATACAGCTGTATTTAATTTAGTGAAATAAAACTTTGCTTTGTTTCTACTATGTTTCATACCTACTAAACCCTAAAAGAATCACCCTTTCTATACAGAAATTATAAAATTATACTAAACAATCAGATTCTCAATACAGTTTTATTGAATTTAGTGAAAGACAATTTCACTTTGTTTTCACTATATTTGACACTTAATTTATGGTACCAAACTATTACATTTTATCATCTTGTTATTTGGCGAGTACGTATATACATTCTTTGGGTTTCCCATCCTCAGAGCAAGCTACATGTAACTTGCTGTATCTACACTTTTATTGACAACCAGTAAATACACAAAAATTACAGTTGCTGATCACTGCACGCCAAATGATGACAAGGTTAGAGAACATTAACACAACTATTAACAGTCCAAGTACAGAGTGGAGAAGATGCAAGTGGACGAGGCCCCACTGGCTGCAACTCATTGCGTTCGTATTTGCCAGCCGGAGTGCTGGCTGCAGGTGACAGTAGCGCTCTTGTTTTACCCAGCTGCCACTGGCATTGGATACAAATGCTGCAGTGGCGGATTGCACAGGTATGCCTCCATATCCCTCCCCTCTTCAACAGCATTGATGCTACAGGCATCAACACCTGAAAGAGGAGGATCACGCCATCCGGAACACTGCTAGCAGAAGGTTGGCATGGGTGAGGAAGCCACCAGATCCACTGTGGTGATCCGATGCAGTGGTGATGGCTACGGCACAGTGGCCAATTTACAGTGACGACATTGATTTCGATCGGCTCGTCAACATCTGAAGGGGCATCGCCCTCAGAGATCAGCCATCTGAATGTGTCTGGCCCCACTGTGTGTACGAGCAGAAAGAGCCCAGATGATAATATGCTGGCCGCAGTGACGACCCTGCATATGGAGGCCTTGTGGCACATGCGGCAGCAAGAGATGGAAGCAGCGATGATAGGGAAAATCCTCTCTGTGCTCCAATGAGCAGGCAGCATTTGGGCAGCTGCTGTCAGACACCAATTAGGGGCAATTCTGAAATTGCTGCATAATCTTAATTTCCCCAACAGCTCATGTTTCTATTTGCTGGCCTGCTGCTTGCAAAACTTTGAAAGCCTATGCTAGAGCTAGCAACTGTTCAAGTGATGGGTTGTCAAACTGTAAAACCTGCTGTCTAACTTCTTTATCCGGGGCAGAACAAATAATGGCACCCTAATGATTATGTTAGCAAATCTTTCCTTATGTTTTGAAGTTATGAAATGACACTTACAACTAAGTCTATGTAGTTCTGCTGCCCACGCTCTGTAGGTCTGATTAGGGTGTTTTTTATGTTGATAAAAGTCTATCCTAGATGAAATCATATACACATGGGAGTGGTGGTATGTAATTAGTAAAGTGCCAATTTCCTCTAAAGATAACTGAGAGAATTCAGTCAGGGGAGGCCCACTTACATAAAAGTCTATAAGTTTGTAGCTCGATCCATGAGAAGAATAGAGCTTCTATAGCATCGGTGTTTTTACCTTGAAAGCTTCAAAGGGTTGTCTGAGCTGCTTTTCATATGATTCCCAGTTCTATGCTGACTCCTCATATGGTGGGAATGGAGGTGGGTATGCCAGCTGAGGTGGCTGCTACTTTGTGAAGTGCTGACAAAACTCTCCCCAACATTGCAGTGTTTTCGTGTTGAATTTGTTCCATCCGCAACTGACTTCACAACTGGCATTGCAGTAGGCTTTGAAGCATGGTGTCCACTGAAGTGATATTATCCATGACACATTGAGAAATTTCTAGCACTGTTTCTGAACTTTTTGAATTCATATCACTGTTCACTTGTGGCACTGTTTGAGGGAAGGTTAAAAGCACTGTTTGTCCTGCACACTGTCTTCACTCATGTAGTGACTTACACACAGCATGACAACACACAACAGTTAAACATTTATTTTATTTACAGCACAAGTACGATCGCAGGTGACACAGCAAATTCAAAATGGAGTCCAGCTGAAGATCCAGGTATGTTGTGCACAGTTTGCTAGATGATGATAGTAATGCTGCAGCAGATAAAGTGAAGTGATCCCTAAACAAGCCACTGTAATTCATGTGGAGACCAATGGTGCTCCGTGTGCATGACATTTTCCATGAGTTGTTGTTGTTGTTGTTGTTGTTGTGGTCTTCAGTCCTGAGACTGGTTTGATGCAGCTCTCCATGCTGCTCTATCCTGTGCAAGCTTCTTCATCTCCCAGTACCTACTGCAACCTACATCCTTCTGAATCTGCTTCGTGTATTCATCTCTTGGTCTCCCTCTACGATTTTTACCCTCCACGCTGCCCTCCAATGCTAAATTTGTGATCCCTTGATGCCTCAAAACATGTCCTACCAACCGATCCCTTCTTCTAGTCAAGTTGTGCCACAAACTTCTCTTCTCCCCAATCCTATTCAATACCTCCTCATTAGTTACGTGATCTACCCACCTTATTTTCAGCATTCTTCTGTAGCACCACATTTCGAAAGCTTCTATTCTCTTCTTGTCCAAACTATTTATCGTCCATGTTTCACTTCCATACATGGCTACACTCCATACAAATACTTTCAGAAACGACTTCCTGACACTTAAATCTATACTCGACGTTAACAAATTTCTCTTCTTCAGAAACGATTTCTTTGCCATTGCCAGTCTACATTTTATATCCTCTATACTTCGACCATCGTCAGTTATGTTACTCCCTAAATAGCAAAACTCCTTTACTACTTTAAGTGTCTCATTTCCTAATCTAATTCCCTCAGCATCACCCGATTTAATTAGAGTACATTCCATTATCCTCGTTTTGCTTTTGTTGATGTTCATCTTAAGGTGCGTTTACACTGCGATTTGTATCGGTACATGTATGAGATACATGTATATGCGACTTTGCGACATGTATCGCGACTTGTATGAGTTGACAAGTATCATTCTCATACATGTATGAGCGTGCGTTTACACTGGTTGATATGTATCACTGTGCGATAGCTTCCGACGACGATTTGGAAGATTTCACATTTTTATGTGCTGATACACTTGCTCTTTTGGAAGATGATAGAAAGAAAAGGCGGAGGAAGCGTAGATGGTGGCACAGAGAGTTTCTCGCGAATTAACGCTAGAGGATGGCGCATATTTTAGAAATTATGTTAGGATGAGTATGGAGGATTTCCGCAGTTTGTTATCACTTGTGGCTCCTCTTGTGTCCAAAACCAACACAAACTTTCGGGAAGTGATTCCACCAGAGGATCAGTTGGCAGTAACACTTCGTTTTTTAGCCACTGGGGATTCCTCGTAAAACGAAGATTTCATGACAAAACATTTGCATTGTCGCGCGATTGCTAATGCCAACGCCTCACACACGATTGTCGGCATCCGTTGTCAACATTATCACGCGAGGCCGCCGGAATAATAGCAAAACATTGATATACGTGCCAGATGCATGAAAGAATTATATAATGTATTACATACTCTGATATATATATAAAACTTTTACGTTCACTTGTTGGGATAAAACTTGCACAATGGCCTCGCAAACACGAAGAATAATGTTGCATATGGCACTTTTTGATATTCTATGCAGATACATTAACGTCGAAACTACAGTCGGCACCTTCAAAACTCAAACAGCCGCCAAAGAGCCTGGTACTACGCATGCACTAATCGTCGAAATAAGCGGCAGTCGACAAGACGACAGGAAATGATAGTACTGCGCATGCGCGAGTTCTTCAAATGTCGCTCATACATGTCGCGTATATGGCCAAAAAGCGATATACAAAATGTATACGCGACATGTATGAGCTGGAGGGTCCGCATACAAGTTCTGTGAATTTTTGTATGAGGTGATGTATCGCGACACGTCAAATTGACATGTCGCTCATACATGTCGCGATACATGTATCCCAGTGTAAACGTACCTTTATATCCTCCTTTCAAGACACTGTCCATTCCGTTCAACTGCTCTTCCAAGTCCTTTGCTGTCTCTGACAGAATTACAATGTCATCAGCAAAACTCAAAGTTTTTACTTCTTCTCCATGAATTTTAATACCTACTCCGAATTTTTCTTTCGTTTCCTTTACTGCTTGCTCAATATATAGATTGAATAACATCGGGGAGAGGCTACAACCCTGTCTCACTCCTTTCCCAACCACTGCTTCCCTTTCATGCCCCTCGACTCTTATAACTGCCATCTGCTTTCTGTACAAATTGTAAATAGCCTTTCGTTCCCTGTATTTTACCCCTGCCACCTTCAGAATCTGAAAGAGAGTATTCCTGTCAACATTGTCAAAAGCTTTCTCTAAGTCTACAAATGCTAGAAACGTAGGTTTGCCTTTTCTTAATCTTTCTTCTAGGATAAGTCGTAAGGTTAGTATTGCCTCACGTGTTCCAACATTTCTACGGAATCCAAACTGATCTTCCCCGAGGTCCACTTCTACCAGTTTTTCCATTGTCTGTAAAGAATTCGCGTTAGTATTTTGCAGCTGTGACTTATTAAACTGATAGTTCGGTAATTTTCACATCTGTCAACACCTGCTTCATTTGGGATTGCAATTATTATATTCTTCTTGAAGTCTGAGGGAATTTCGCCTGTCTCATATATCTTACTCACCAGATGGTAGAGTTTTGTCATGACTGGCTCTCCCAAGGCCATCAGTAGTTCTAATGGAATGTTGTCTACTCCCGGGGCCTTGTTTCGACTCAGGTCTTTCAGTGCTCTGTCAAACTCTTCACGCAGTATCTTATCTCCCATTTCATCTTCATCTACATCCTCTTCCATTTCTATAATATTGTCCTCAAGCACATCGCCCTTGTATAAACCCTCTATATACTCCTTCCACCTTTCTGCTTTCCATTCTTTGCTTAGAACTGGGTTTCCATCTGAGCTCTTGATATTCATACATGTGGTTCTCTTCTCTCCAAAGGTCTCTTCAATTTTCCTGTAGGCAATATCTATCTTACCCCTAGTGAGACAAGCCTCTACATCCTTACATTTGTCCTCTAGCCATCCCTGCTTAGCCATTTTGCACTTCCTGTTGATCTCATTTTTGAGACGTTTGTATTCCTTTTTTCCTGCTTCATTTACTGCATTTTTGTATTTTCTCCTTTCATCAGTTAAATTCAATATTTCTTCTGTTACCCAAGGATTTCTATTAGCCCTCGTCTTTTTACCTACTTGATCGTCTGCTGCCGTCACTACTTCATCCCTCAGAGCTACCCATTCTTCTTCTACTGTATTTCTTTCCCCCATTCCTGTCAATTGTTCCCTTATGCTCTCCCTGAAACTCTCTACAACCTCTGGTTCTTTCATTTTATCCAGGTCCCATCTCCTTAAATTCCCACCTTTTTGCAGTTTCTTCAGTTTCAATCTGCAGTTCATAACCAATAGATTGTGGTCAGAATCCACATATGCCCCTGGAAATGACTTACAATTTAAAACCTGGTTGCTAAATCTCTGTCTTACCATTATATAATCTATCTGATACCTTTTAGTATCTCCAGGATTCTTCCAGGTGTACAACCTTCTTTTATGATTCTTGAACCAAGTGTTAGCTATGATTAAGTCGTGGTCTGTGCAAAATTCTACAAGGCGGCTTCCTCTTTCATTTCTTCCCCCCAATCCATATTCACCTACTACGTTTCCTTCACTCGCTTTTCCTACTGACGAATTCCAGTCACCCATGACTATTAAGTTTTCATCTCCCTTCACTACCTGAATAATTTCTTTTATCTCGTCATACATTTCATCTATTTCTTCATCATCTGCAGAGCTAGTTGGCATATAAACTTGTACTACTGTAGTAGGCGTGGGCTTTGTGTCTATCTTAGCCACAATAATGCATTCACTATGCTGTTTGTAGTAGCTAACCCGCACTCCTATTTTTTTATTCATTATTAAACCTACTCCTGCATTACCCCTATTTGATTTTGTATTTATAACCCTGTAATCACCTGACAAAAAGTCTTGTTCCTCCTGCCACCGAACTTCACTGATTTCCACTATATCTAACTTTAACCTATCCATTTCCTTTTTTAAATTTTCTAACCAACCTACCCGATTAAGGGATCTGACATTCCACGCTCCGATCCGCAGAACGCCAGTTTTCTTTCTCCTGATAACGACGTCCTCTTGAGTAGTCCCCGCCCAGAGATCCGAATGGGGGACTATTTTACCTCCGGAATATTTTACCCAAGAGGACGCCATCATCATTTAAACATACAGTAAAGCTGCATTTCCTCAGGAAAAATTACAGCTGTAGTTTCCCCTTGCTTTCAGCCATTCGCAGTACCAGCACAGCAAGGCCGTTTTGGTTAATGTTACATGGCCAGATCAGTCACTCATCCATATTGTTGCCCCTTCAACTACTGAAAAGGCTGCTGCCCCTCTTCAGGAACCACATGTTTGTCTGGCCTCTCAACAGATACCCCTCCGTTGTGGTTGCACCTACGGTACGGCCATCTGTATCGCTGAGGCACGCAAGCCTCCCCACCAACGGCAAGGTCCATGGTTCATGGGGGGTAATACAGTGAGTAATACAGTGAAAAGAAGTAGCTCTACACAGTTAGGTCCAGAAAGGTGTTTGTTATTCAGGATGTGTTGTCGATAGTTCGTATCGACCATGGCTAACACCATCTTTGACCTGTTATTGCTCTGCCGAGCCTCCACGTTAGTTTTTAGTTCTGCTCTGTATCTCAAGCTGTGTACACATTTATGAGTAACTATGAAATATGTCTCTATGTGGAATTTAATGGGGATAGTTACTGCATCCGACAGATAATCGCATCCCGTTCCCATACTGGTGACCCCAAAGTTTCTATGTCTTCCGCGACTTCCATGCTGTGTGTTGTAAATCAACAGATTATGCACATGATGTCATGGCTACCTCACCCAGCACTTTGTTCGAAGATTTGGAGGCCCAACTACGACAACCGGGCCACTCCAATCCTTCACCAGTGGCTGGCTCTCCACTAATCGACAGTGATTTGCGATCTCCAACCAAGTTAACCTCAAACTTTGTTGTCCTACAATGGTCGAGTGCTACACCATTAACTCAAACAATGGACTCAGGTTTCGTGTCGCCGGACTGTGCTCACCAACATGTGAAATATGACGTGGATAATTTTCAGAACTGTGTAACTACTGATCAATTGTGTAGTGTTCAAAGTGATCTACATTCACACACGTACTTTGACTCTCAACAGGCCGCAACGTTGGTTACAGTCACGCTGTGTGCAACACCGCCATTTGTGCAAAACGCACACACTATCAACCTATTCTGGTGTTGCCTCACTCACAAACTAACGATGGACATTTTCATGCACCAAATTTCACTTGCTCATCCACCAGACCTGTTGCTCAGTTTTTTGACCACGTGGGCTCGAGCACATCTTACAGCGCTTCACCTTCCAGGAACATTTTACCACAACAGTGTGATCTTCAGCAAGTTTCACAGGCTATTTATAGTCTGACCACACGGGGCGTGTTCCCAGTGTGCACAGAAACTCACACTGTTGTCACACGAAGTACCAATCCACCCCACCTACCCCCTCCCCCCACACGCAAGGGGACCCCTATTCTGACCGTTCAGCCACTCATCTCTCCCACAGTTCTGCCTGTGTCTGCTGCGCCGGCCTTCCGCGTCATTTCCGAGGCGGACAATTTCAAATTTGTACCTCTAACCTCCAGTCCAGTTTACAGGACCGCCACACGTGTTGCGCAACCGCTCATTCCCACGGTACTAACTGTGCCAGCTGCGTCGTATTTTCAAGACACGTCATGTGTCCGACAACAACTCTAAATTCCTATGTCTTGTCACGCACCTCCATGATCACTCAGACTTAATTTGTGATCTACTCCTCTCACCATCACCTCCACCGAAGAACGAGTTCGCAAAGAAAACAATATTGGACCAACTCGCCTGCTCACCACAAGAATAAATCATCAAGATCTTGTACGAGGAGCACGTGGGGGATCGAACTCCATCACAACTCTGGTGCCGCCTTCGATTACTTGTGAGTGAACATACAATGTTGGACGTTACTCTGTGGACGATATGGTCCGCCAAGTTACCTACCGACCTACAGATTCACCTGCTACTGCACTCCTCTGAGTCAATAGGCTCTCGTTTTCGCATCGCAGACCAGCTGTATGCACTGCTGCGACAACATCAACCAGCACACCACTCACCAATGGTTGGCACAACTGCTCCTGTTTACCGGCCGTCTGCTGGCAGAGGCAGAGCTCGTTCCACCTCCGCACTGTCTACACCGCCTGGCAGTATCCGCTCGCTCTCTCCACCGTCCGAGTACTCAAGAATCGCCCACGCACTATATGTGCCAGTATACATCCTGGAACAAATCAATGAGGACAAGCCTCCTCCGCTGCCGCAGTCACCGCCGCCACCACCACATCTGGCTCGTCCATATTGTTGGTACCACAAGATTTTTGGTGATGATGCTAAGAAGTGTCAATTACATTGCCAGCACCCATATGCCAACCGCAAGATCTAGAAGATGCCGAGACCTGCGCGGGACCTCACAGGCATCCTCACACATTGCACTCCATCCACTCGTCCACCTGGCCGAGCGGTCGTTTATACGTGACTGATTTTTCATCACGGCTCATCTTCTTAGTCGAAACAGGCGCTGACATGTCTATCATACCCACATTGTTGGCTCCTCCCACCTTTTCACCAACGAGGTCACTTCTACGAGCTGTCAACGCATCAACATTACAAACCTCAGGCTCTGTCAAAGTTACTGTGCACTTATCTCCTTCTCTGTGTTTTCTATGGACTTTCTACATTGCCGACATTGATGAACAAATTCTCGATATGGATTTTTTGTCCCATTACAAACTCTCTCTGACGTGGTTCAGGGCTCAGTGCTACATCATCCCACTAACACCCAGATACTGTGCTCCCGCACTTATGTTCCACGTTCTGTTTCTCTCGCGACATGTGAGTTAGTACGCGAGTGCTCTGCCCTTGCAGAGATATTGTGACCTGTGTCACTAACCTACTGTCAGAATATGACTCGGTGGCACAACTCCACCAGGAAAACAACAAGCTGAAACAACAAATAGCACACACTTGCAATGAGCCTGTCGCGGCTAGTACCTCGCTGCTGAAACTGCAGTCCACAGTGCCGCCACCTAATCGTGTTTCTCCAGCAGACAGTCACGCGTGCGATACGACCACGCCCAATGCGCAGGCAGCTACCCCACATGTTGATAAACATTCTCCCTCTCTTGCGCACCAGCCACGTGACTCGGCGGCCATCGCTGTTCCCCGCACGACGCCAACACCTCTCTCATCTGCTCCGGTTACCCAAGGCAAGGCTGACAACAGACAGTCACTGCGCGTCCCGACCCACTCAGTGCTGTGTGCACAGCCGACCTCTCCAAACAAGTGCACGTCGCACTCACGTAATAGGCATGTGACTTTTGTGCTGCCTTTTCCCACTCACACTAACAGTTACGCATCGTCGCGCCCCACTCATCCAAAAACTTCATGTCAAGATGTTGCTCAGTCTCGTGTGTAGTTCTCAGTTCCTTCCGTCACTGACAGAACAACACACAAGATACTTACCACTGCCGGCGCTCCTATGAGGCACAAGTTTAGACACCTCAGCCCCATTAAGCTGCACGTGGCCCAGCAGCAAATTAATGAAGTTTTGGAGGCAGGTATCCTGCAACTGTTGGACAGCAACTGGTCTTCACTGATTCACCTCGTCACCAAACATGACAGTTCTTTCTGAATGTGCGGTGACTACAGACGCTTAAATGCTCATACCATCATGGACAATTACCCAGTGTCAAACATAAACGATTTCTCTCATAGGCGCCACAATCTCCAGTGATATTGACTGTAAACGTGCCTATCACCAGATTCCTGTAGCACCGGAAGACGTTCCAAAGACAGCTATTATCACACTGCTCAGTTTGTTCCAATACAACTTCATGCTGTTCGGCCTGAAAAATGCGGCACAAACGTGGCAACCTTTCATTGACTCAATCTTATGACAGTTCGAGATTTGCTTTGCATATCTGGATGACATACTCATTTTCAGCAACTCGGCTGAGGAACACGAAAATCATTTATCCAAGGTCCTCCAGACCTTGTACTCCAACGACGTCGAGGTCAACAAGGACAAATTCCAATTGCGCCAGTCTTGTGTCACATTTTTGGGTTATACTGTCTCCACAGATGGAATACAGCCCCCCAAATCCCACGTGCAGGCCATCACGTCACTTCCACCTCCGGCTACTTACAAAGAACTCTGACGTTTCTTGGGTACAATAAATTGCTACCGTCGGCGTCTGCCTTCTGCCACTGCCATGCAGGCCCCGCTGACAGACTTGCTGTCGGGCAAACAGACTTAAGGCCTTAAACCAGTTTGCTGGACTGAACCTATGCTGGAGGCCTTCAAGACTCTAAAAACTTCCTTAGCTCACGCTGTGACACTCGCCCATCCCGACCTGTCGGCCGAGTTGTTCATCACTACAGACGACAGCGACATCGCAGTGGGGGCAGTACTACAGCAATGCCAAGGTGACATGGTTTCTCCTCTTCATTTCTTCTCTAAAAAACTGTCTACAGCTCAGAAGAAATATTCTGATTTTGATAGGGAACGTCTGGCAATCTATGAAGCAGTCAAACACTTTCGCCCCGATGTCGAGGGCCATTCTTTCTTCATCCTTACTGATCACAAACCACTAGTGGCACTTAGATTTAGTCTTTCAATTCACAACAGACATTCACTACATCAAAGCCACAGAAAACATCCCCACTGATTTTTTCTCGCAGATCAATACTGTCTCACACATAATCGACTTATCCAACCTGGCTGGTTGACTTGACTACGAAGGGGACCTGCCGCCAATCCCTCTGCCTCGACCAAGATGGAAATCCCTGTCGTGCGCCTGCCGCCTCCCAAGACCACTAACGACACCGACGCCCACATGACCTCCACTCAAGCACTCAAGCCTCACAGGTACACCGTACTGAAGCGGGGGGGAGGGGAGGGGGGTTGCTCTGTGGGGTCGATAGGATAGGTCATATCGACCACGATTAACACCATCTTTGGACTCTTATTGCTCTGTCGAGCCTCCATGTTAGTTTCTAGTTCTGTTCTGTATCTCAAGCTGTGTACACGTTTATGACTAACTACAAAATATATCTGTATGTGGAATTTAATGGGGATAGTTATTGCATCTGACAGATAATCATATCCCGTTCCCATAGGGAATACAAATTTTTAATAGCTTGTCAATAATACTAATAAAGCACAGTGTAACAGGAATGTAAAGGATTTGTTTGTTGTCAACATCACCTACTCCACTGATTAATTTCTTAGTAGAACTAACTGATGTATTTATTATCAGCTATGTATCATAACGTGCATGTTAAGTAATACCCGATGCCTGCATATCTTCAGTACAATGAAGTGGACATGCAAACTGGTTTCATTATTGTTTTTGGAGATTGTGGTGGATCTCCACTATTTATATGGGGAGATGTACTAATAACTTGGTCTACGCAATGATGAGTTAACAATACTGTACTGCGAGAGAGAAACATCTACTCAATACAAAGCTCTGAACCAAACTATAATTGACTGTCAGTGCCACAGGTACCACACACTGGGGATGTGACTCATTGGTCTGTGATATCAATGGTGCTATCACCCCACATAGTCGCCCCGCACCCTGTCGTGTGGAGCACTAAAGGAAGAGGCGACTGACCCACATTGGCTCTGATGTGGTGCAGGCACAAGTGTGTGAGATCAGCCGTGCGGAGGATGACTGCTGGGCAGGGAATGGCTCGACTGATCCTAGCGTCTGTGATGTGATGGAGACAGCATATGCTTGATGCAGAGCCAGGTGTGCTGGTGATCATAGTGGGCAGCTGGACTGTGATTAAGGTGGAGCAGGTGGTGTTGATGAACATTGTTGTGGTGTTAATATTGCTGCAGGTGAAAGGAGTGGAGTTGGTGGCATGCAGAGGTTGACAGTTGGCAGGGGTCTGTGTCAGTGCAGTGATGGTGAGGATGCTGTCCAAAAACAGGTGTGATGATGGTGTGGTGCAATCAACACGAGAGGTTAGCCAGTAGGCATGTGTGAGTAGGTGTACAGATGGAGTAATGTGTATGCCCTGAAGGTCATGCCATGCATTGATAATGAGGTCATTGTCAATAATTTTAATGCTGATGTCCTCAGGCCAGAAGTCACGAATATCTCGATCGTCATGACTGCTGCTGTGTTTGTGTCACTGTGATGTTGGTTATTTGGATATCACTGTCAAGTGGTGGCGCCTCTGTTCTCCTCATCTGGCTTATGTCTGTGTAGAGATGCTGTAGTCACCTTGCCTTTGAGAGAGACACTGGAGGTCTGTGGTCCTCATCTAATGACCAGGAGTGGTCCCACTTAAGGAGCCTTAACAGTGGATGAATGGTGTCATTGTGAAGCATCATATTTTTGCTCTCTGAGGACACTTTCTGAACAATTGTTTTTGATGCAGTGTGTGCCACTGGGGTGGAATTTGTGAATTGTGAATGTATTACTTCACTTGCTGTAGTAGAGCCAGAAGTTCAATCAGAACAGATGCAATTGCTGGTAGGTTGAAGTTTGCCAGAAGGGTGAGGGTTTCTCTGTACAGTACTTCTGCCGAGTGGTCTGTAGGTCTTCCTTAAAATTTAAGAATCTTCAAACCATTTTTGAATAAAATGTTCTTATGAATTTATGGGATACACAGTGAAAGAAATTGGTGGGATACACAGTGAATGAAGACTATTCAAGCCTCTTCAACTGTTACACAGTCCTTTACTGTGGACACTATGAACTTCACATTGTTATAGGTGCTTCCTCAGGTGATGCACTGTTTATTAGGAGAATTTTATAAAAGGGGAAAAAATTTATACAAATTCTGAAAAATATTTGTCAGTCATACATTAACTGAAAAACTGAAGCTTTTTTTTTAACCATTACTCATGTGATTAGTCCTCAAAACAATTGAGAAGCTATGATGTCCCATAGTTTAGTTGCAAACTGAAAATGATTATCCATTATAGACTCTTGTCAATATTAAAATTGGCACTAAGCACAAGTAGGTGAATGTCAAACTTGACACTTAGGGAGATAAGACATAGTGTAAAAACTAGTTACAGCCACTAAAATTTATGGCTAAAGCATGTAAAAAAACTTTTAAATGTTCACAGTATGTAATGAAGTAACGATTTATGTTCCCTTCTATACACCTAAGGGGTGCACATGCCTAAGCCACGTGCTAGTTAAGAAAATGGCAATACTTGATGGGATGTGCAGGAAGAGCCGCAAGGGCTGGTTCTAGCATATTAACCCAAAAGCTAACAACTGTAGTAATATTCGAAACAACCTCTTAACAGAGAAGGATCTGGACCAGGTGGACCATGGCAGGCTTGCAACCTTCATTCAGCATCACCTGGCGGCATGGGAAAACCGCTTCAAAGGCGCACTTAGTGGCAAAGGGGTGCCAAAATGGACAGGGATAGAGTAGTAATAAATAATCCTAGTAGTCCTGGCATGCTCTACACTTCACTGGACTATTTACACTACACTGCATGCAGTATTCCAATTGCTGATACTGGGAGGACAAACCGGGCATCTGGCATCAGGCTTTGTACTCCTGTAGTCAGTAGAATCACCTCGAGAACACACATCTCAGGAAGGTGGTGTGGAAACAATGTGGTAGCATTCTTCTTATTAAATGGACAATGAGAGGATGACAATGATGAGTGTGGTATAAGAATTCTGTGGTTCACGCATACCCCAGCGAAATGAGGCGGATGATCATGCAGGCCACGTGGCATTGAACGGATGAGCTGCGGAGAATATGGCCAGGAATGTTGCCTTGTCAGAGCAGAACAAGAGACTGCTCGAGTGATGATTCAGTGGCCCTAGCATCTGGAAAGTGTGGCTGTCTAAGTTCTCCCTTTGGCAGAAGTGACCAGCTTGGGTGTTGTGAGACTGGTTTCTGATCTACACAGCCCATCGTCTGCTGCTATGGATGGAGGTTAGGGAAAGAGTTGCCACAGTAACATCTGCCGGTTCTATAAAATGAAATAGCTGATACATAACCAAAAATACTGAGACATTTAAGAATCACTCACCATTAAGCAAACTTGAAAATGGCAACTGTTTGTTATGTCAGTGCTATGGACTGGTAATTGATGGTGACATACTAGAAGCTCATACTGGCAAATATTCGTCCTGAGTTTGATACCCTAAACCATTTGATTCCTTGTGATGGAAAATTATGAAAATGAATGAACCTATAGCAAGGAACTGCTTGCAGTACATCTGGCTGTTATGGTAAACCAACAGCAAGTTCCATAAAAGTGAAAGTAATGTTCCAGAATGAGATTTAATCTGCCAGGAAGTTTGAAAGTAATGTTACTTTCCAAGGCTGTTTTGTGGAGAGCCTTAACTAAACGATAAAATAGGCAAAGCATCCTATAATATGTTTTCTCCTGCCAACAAGAAATGAGTGCAGGAAACAGGGCCCTGCTGTCTGACATTTCACACATGTGTGATTCTTCATTGCCATAATGCAAGCCCGATGCTAGTTTTGTTATTTCCTGTACTGGTTCATGTCTGCCACAGCAGACATGTGTTGTAGGATTTTTTCATTTATGTCATATTTTTTATTAAGGCATCTCTGTGAAATAGTCTTGGTGAGTAACATTACTTTCACTTTTATGTCACTTGCCATTGGTTTACAATAGCATTTGATCAGATAAGCTGTAAGTGATTCCTTGCTATAGGTGCATTCATTTTCATAATTTTCTATCACTTGGAATTGCATGATTTGGGGATCAAACATGCAATGAACATTTGCTGATATGAGCTTCTAGTACGTCATCACCAATTGCCAGTGTGTAGCATTGGCATACCAAACAGTTGCCATTTTCACATTTGCTTAATGGTGAACAATTATCAAATGTATCAGCTGCATCTTATCACCCAATGTGTTCAGCTTGACATTCACCTACTGGTGCTCAATGGCAGGATTGTGCCACCATCCAGCTGTCTGTGTGGCACTAGTGCAGTCTCAAGAGTTTGGTGCCAGCATTCCACCGGCCTGTTACTTTGTGGATGGTATACCATCATCCCATTTTTGGTACCACAAAGCCGAAGTGGGACACCCACGTAATGATGAAGGCCCAAACAGTAAATTCTGCCGTGATACACTCCTGGAAATTGAAATAAGAACACCGTGAATTCATTGTCCCAGGAAGGGGAAACTTTATTGACACATTCCTGGGGTCAGATACATCACATGATCACACTGACAGAACCACAGGCACATAGACACAGGCAACAGAGCATGCACAATGTCGGCACTAGTACAGTGTATATCCACCTTTCGCAGCAATGCAGGCTGCTATTCTCCCATGGAGATGATCGTAGAGATGCTGGATGTAGTCCTGTGGAACGGCTTGCCATGCCATTTCCACCTGGCGCCTCAGTTGGACCAGCGTTCGTGCTGGACGTGCAGATCGCGTGAGACGACGCTTCATCCAGTCCCAAACATGCTCAATGGGGGACAGATCCGGAGATCTTGCTGGCCAGGGTAGTTGACTTACACCTTCTAGAGCACGTTGGGTGGCACGGGATACATGCGGACGTGCATTGTCCTGTTGGAACAGCAAGTTCCCTTGCCGGTCTAGGAATGGTAGAACGATGGGTTCGATGACGGTTTGGATGTACCGTGCACTATTCAGTGTCCCCTCGATGATCACCAGTGGTGTACGGCCAGTGTAGGAGATCGCTCCCCACACCATGATGCCGGGTGTTGGCCCTGTGTGCCTCGGTCGTATGCAGTCCTGATTGTGGCGCTCACCTGCACGGCGCCAAACACGCATACAACCATCATTGGCACCAAGGCAGAAGCGACTCTCATCGCTGAAGACAACATGTCTCCATTCGTCCCTCCATTCACGCCTGTCGCGACACCACTGGAGGCGGGCTGCACGATGTTGGGGCGTGAGCGGAAGACGGCCTAACGGTGTGCGGGACCGTAGCCCAGCTTCATGGAGACGGTTGCGAATGGTCCTCGCCGATACCCCAGGAGCAACAGTGTCCCTAATTTGCTGGGAAGTGGCGGTGCGGTCCCCTACGGCACTGCGTAGGATCCTACGGTCTTGGCGTGCATCCGTGCGTCGCTGCGGTCCGGTCCCAGGTCGACGGGCATGTGCACCTTCCGCCGACCACTGGCGACAACATCGATGTACTGTGGAGACCTCACGCCCCACGTGTTGAGCAATTCGGCAGTACGTCCACCCGGCCTCCCGCATGCCCACTATACGCCCTCGCTGAAAGTCCGTCAACTGCACATACGGTTCACGTCCACGCTGTCGCGGCATGCTACCAGTGTTAAAGACTGCGATGGAGCTCCGTATGCCACGGCAAACTGGCTGACACTGACGGCGGCGGTGCACAAATGCTGCGCAGCTAGCGCCATTCGACGGCCAACACCGCGGTTCCTGGTGTGTCCGCTGTGCCGTGCGTGTGATCATTGCTTGTACAGCCCTCTCGCAGTGTCCGGAGCAAGTATGGTGGGTCTGACACACCGGTGTCAATGTGTTCTTTTTTCCATTTCCAGGAGTGTATCTTTGTGGGTACTGCCTGGAGCCAGCAATAGATGTGATCACTGATTGGCAATATATATTTGAAGCCTTCTGGTATGGAAAGCGGCCCTACTATATCAAAACATACATGCTGGAATCTTGAAATGACCAAGGGACAGCTGTGCATGACACCCAACCTTCCTGTGTTGGAATAGCTGGCAGGTCTGCACCCAGGTGCGGCAGCCCCATTTGACATTAACCCACGTAAATCGTTCAGTCATCAACTGAATCATCAGTTGTACACCCAGGTGGGAGAGGTTGTGAATTTGCTCAAATATCACATGGAACATGATGTTGGGATTGAGGGGTCTCCCTATTTTATGAGATGTTGCACAGTAAGAGCACCTAGGAGTCTGGCATATCATGCTGCCCTATGAGTAAGTTTGATCTACTGTTGTTGCTTATGTCTGTGACTTGAGTACTTGGTCATGAGTGAAGGCAATGCAGTCCATGCAGAGGAGCACGGTGTTAATGTGCCGAGGTAGTCTGCAGCAACAGTTCTGTGCAAATTTCGAACATCAGCTGTATATTGAGAAATTAAATCCAGATGACAGAAGTGTCAGGTGGTTGACGTCCTAGGATGGATTGTGTATCACATCTGCCAGTGTTTTATGGTCCACCTACGAGGTGCAACAATAAAGTAATGAGACTGATTTTCTTTGCAAGATGTGGCAACCCTGCAGGCTTGTGTAGGCACAATATCTTTGACCTTGGTCTATAAGCTGCTTCTAGTCCAAGCGGCACATCAGTGCAACTGCTCAGTTGTGAGTTGTGCTGCAATAAGTTAACACGTTTGTGTCTCTCGTCATGGAAATGGAACCACATAATATTGCACAATGGTATGCCATTTCTTTTTGCATTAAATTGGGTGAAAACACAACAACAACAACTTACGGTAAGCTTCAGAAGGCTTTTGGAGAGGAGGTTATGTGAAGAGCTGAAGTTTTTTGCTGGCATAAAATGTTTAGTGAAGGCAGAATGAATATTGAAGATGAAGACCACAGTGGATGACCATCAACCTCACAGACAGATGTCAACTTGGCCAGGGTGTGTGAACTCGTACGATCTGATCGAAGATTATCCGTGAAAATGATTGCAGAAGAACTGAACATCAATCGAGAAATGGTTCGTCTAATAATAACTGAAGATCTTGATACGAGAAAGATTTGTGCAAAAATGGTCCCCAAAAATCTCACACCACAACAGCGAGAAACATGGAAAAATGTGGCAGCCAATCTGTTAGAGTAAATGGAAATCAATCCAGAATTGTTGAGCCGTGTTATCACTGGTGAGGAAAGTTGGTTTTTTCAGTACGATTCAAAGACAAAATGCCAAAGTTCGCAATGGTACTCACAGGGATCACCCAGACCAAAAAGATCTTGCATGCCAAAGTCAAAAGTGAAATGCATGCTTGTGTGCTTCTTTGATTCCAAGGGAATTGTTCATAAAGAGTGGGTGCCTCCAGGACAAACTGTTAACCAATATTACTACAAAGAAATTTTAGAAAGACTATGTAGAAGAGTTCTTCGTGTCCATGCCAACATTGCTGATAGTCGGATTCTGCCTCACAATAATGTGCCATCCCATATTGCTCTATCAGTACAGCAATTTTTAACCTCAAAACAAATTTCAATACTACCACAGTCACCTTATTCACCAGATATCACTCCGTGTGACTTTTTTTCTATTTTCAAGAGTCAAAATGGTAGTCAAGCAAAAACACAAGATGTCCGAAAAGCTGTGATGAGGGTCTTGGAGGATATTACAGAAGACGAGTTCCAGAAATGTTACCATCAATGGCAGAAGCGC
This sequence comes from Schistocerca nitens, assembly GCF_023898315.1. NCBI lineage: Eukaryota > Metazoa > Arthropoda > Insecta > Orthoptera > Acrididae > Schistocerca > Schistocerca nitens. The sequence goes on along the minus strand of NC_064620.1, from coordinate 65,722,375 downwards.
TGGAAAAAGTGTGTGCAATCAGAAGGGAACTACTTTGAAGGAGACAACACTAAACTTGACTAAAATGGTAAGCAATATTTTTTTTCACATCAGTCTCATTACTTTATTGTCGCATATCACAACCTGACTGCCTTCCATGTCATCTCAGAAGTATTGTACTGCTTTGTACATGGCAAAGAGTTCACAGTCAAATGCAGACCACTTCGACTGTAAGCTTGTAAGTTTTCTCGAGAAAAAATGAAGGTGATGCATATTGCCATCTACTTGTTGCTGAAAGATTGCTCTGACAGCCTTAACGCTTGTGTCTGTCATGACTGTGAGTGACACGTTTGGGATGCAAGGGTTCAGTTAGTTTTAAGTTACCTTGTCACTGTTCTTCAGCTCTGAGCAGTCCATGAACCTCTGAATCGTCGATAAACTCTTCTTACATCTGTCAAAGAATTCTACTTATATCCAAAGCCAGAACTCAACAACTCTGATTTGTATGAAGGCTTTTATTATGTCTTTTATTACAAGAATGATCTGAACTTAATCAGTTAGGTACATCTCCTTTGAACCAACTCCAAGCTTCCTGCCCACCCTCCTCCCTCCCAAAAAAAAGAGAGTATATACATCAGCATTTACATTATTAATCTTCTGGGCACTGGTATTCCATGACACCATCTTTTGTGCAGAAGATTCTTTGCCACTGTCGATCACTCTGCATGTCATGACACCAATCACCACTTTAACGTTCCTGGGTGACACAAAACTTATGAGGAAAGCCTCAGAAAAATAATAAAACACATGAAACAAGACCCACTCCTTACCATATATTCCCACAAAATAACTAAACTTTTAACCTCTGTACAATTTTTCTAGATGAACAGATCTTCTGCTAATAATGACTGTACATTTATATTCAAAATTATTACAAGATTTTCCTCTCAATCAACAAAATTTTTTATTTTCCAAAAATTTGGCCACAAAACATTTGGGACATCTCATACTCCTATAGGGAAAGGGTGGGCGAGCATTACAGCTTTTGTGAGGTCACTTTTGCTCAGTCGAATGCAGTTTGCATTTTCAGTGTCCATACCAATTTCTTCTTACCATGTATGTTTGGTCCAGTTAGAGCACTGGTGAGTGGAGCTCGAATTTCCGCCACGTGTGACAAGTGGTGACAGTAAAAACTGAGCATTCCTAGGAGTTATTGCAAATTGTGATACGTTTCTGGAGATTGCAGCTGTTAAATGAACTCAGTCTGTTCTAAAGTGGGTATAATGTCATCAAGGTTTAGAGTGTATCCAAGGAAGGTTCCTTCTGATTTTCACAATTGCAATTTTTCTTGATTTATGAGGGTCCTGAGAACTAGTTCAAGCACAGGCTCATGATCTTGGTTGTTGTGGCTGAAAAGCAAGATATCGTCAAGATATGCATAACAACAGTCTTATTTAAAGAGGATATGACTGATGAATATCTGCCAAGTTTGAGCAGCATTTTTCAGACCATAAGACACGAATAGTAATTTGAGCAGGCCAACAGAGGTACTTATCACTGTCTTAGCTCTGTCCTCTCTCTGAAACAATATTTGCAGATAATCCATTTTGCAGTCTGACACACACAGAAGACTGTCACACCTACAAAAGTGAGTGTAAAAGTGTCAAAAAGTCAGAGACATCTGTCCCTTTTCAGAACAAGTTTTATGGATGACGGTCAGGAGCTATCAGAGGTGCAAACAATCCATGACTGAAGGAGGTCATTGATCACTGTCATAGTTGTTTACAGTAGAGGAGCAGCTAAGCAATGTGCCTTGTTGCACACTGACAGCGGGGGTATCAAGAATCCAATGCATTGTACAGCTGCGAATGGCTTATTGGTGAGCGTTCATGCGTGACTTGGAGAATGTGGAGTTCGGTGTCACTGGGCAGGGAGGTGAGACAGAAGGCACCATTCTAACCTGTGTTGGCAGTGTTGAGTTCAGTTGTGTTGGTGGCACATCTGCTTGGCTGTGGAGCCGTCGTTTGGCTGGTCAGCACAAGCATCTTGCGTAGCTGATGTGCGAACATGAGTTTTTGTGAAATGTTATGAAGGTGTAGATGTAGAATGATGTAGATGATACCAGGGCAAAAAACCCAGGGATGAGCCATCAGATCACATGGTGTAAGAGAGCGCTTGTTTGAGGTCAGGTGAGAGGCAGAAATGCCAAAGGAAGTCCACACCTAACAGTGGTTTGTTTACATCTGTAACAAGGAAGGTCCATGAGAATGTAGATTTTTGCTGCGTTGTAAAACCTGATGAACTGTTCAAAGTACCTATACCATAGAGTCATTGGTGACTCAGAATTGAATCGACAATGTGTCATTACATTTTGTGAACATGTCCTTAGGAACTATACTAACATCAGAACCAGTGTCCATGACAAAGTATGTACCAGAGATGTGATCAAAGGCATACAGTCGGCTGTGCAATAGCATATGCGTTTTTGAGGATGAGAGTCCAATTTGGTACATGTGAAGGTGGCTTGTTGTCTGTGTGAGAGTTAATGCACCTACTTCAGTCCGCACTTGGCATTTGGGAACAAGCAGAGAAGCTGACAGTTGCATGCGGTTCACTAAATTGTGTGTGATACCAGCACAGCTAGGTGGTAGTGGCAGCAGGGTTAGGCATCATAGTGTTATGAAGTGCAAGGGTGGTACTGTATGCAGCTAAGCAAGCCACACCCAGGGGCATGACAGAGACATCTCTGTTGACTGTTCTCAGCTCCATTCAGAGCAGTGCAGCACATGTCATGGGTTTCAGTGCTGTGGCGTGCTGTGGTGGTATGGTATCTTTGAAGTTTATATGGTGCCACTGTTGTAGAACCATAAGTAGTCTATCCGCTGCAGTGAGTTTTCAGTCTAGCAGCTCTACTTCATGCGGAATCAGGGCTAGAGGGCTAGTTGATGCTGCTGAGGAAGTTCTACTATCCAGAGAGTCCAAAGCTCTCCTTCTTATGGTTTGCAAGGGTTCATACTGACAAAAAAGCAATTTCTTGCAGTTAGGCACCAATGCTAGTTACATGACGACAACACTACCGTCTCAAAAAAATCTTCTTGTAATGGTTTTCAAGCAACTGATAGAAAGTTCATGTACTGAATAATGACTTGGTTTATTATCCACGCATCCAGTTCTAAAACATTGGAACATTCAATTAACAACTTGGATTTATCTTCAAGGCTGAGTCAACTTCGAGCCCGAACTAACTGTATCGTTTTACATTGATTTTCCAACATATATTTTAATTGTTGAGAAATCCATGGCAAAGAACTTCTCCAAGAGGGACTCTACGACATGATGCATGGTGTTGCAGACTCAGAGTAAATACTGAAATACTGTGTGATCACACAAGCACTCTGTAAAAAGACCACACATTGCTGCATGACACCCCAGAAGTACCTCAAACATAAAAACTATGATGAAACCAAAGAAACATTACACTAATATGTTAACTGAACCTAGTTTTAAATATCCACACTTGATCAAACAAGGCCATTGAGGGTACAAATGCTATTCAAATACTCGTATATGTTTTAACACACAGGTTAAAGCTGGCACTTTGAGATATAAGTCTTTTATTTGGTGAGGAATGATTGTGTGTGAAAGTGTGCAGTTTTTTGAGACAATATTTTACTACATTACCTCTTTGTTCGACGGAAATTTTTATTTTTCATTGATACTTTCCTTGTTGCTGTGCCTGGTGATCCTCACTTTCCTCCACCAAAATCTTAAATTCTGTTTGCAGCTTCCAGAAAAATTTTATTTCTCTTCCTCTTTCTTACTTTTTTAGAGGGGTATTTCCTCAAGGCTCAAGCGTGTGCTTCCTTGCCTGAAGAGTGGAGATCATTCAGTGGCAGCTCAGGGAGACAAAATGAAAGATGAGTATTACACTTTCAATGAAACTACATTACAGATCCTACAAACATGATACAGAAAAACCAAGTACATCAGAAAAATCATGGCATGGAGATTAGTTCACAACTTCAAACATGATTCTGAGATAAATGTTCTGAATGTCACAATTGTTTTAATTATGACAGATTATGTGGTTCATGCTGTGCCAAGAGCTCTGTCCATGGTATGCACCGACTAATACCAGCAAATGTAGTGCTTTCTTCTAGCCACGGCTGTTCCGAAAACTGTGTGTGTACTTTGTGGTTATTATCTGTTGTCAGTCTCGCTATATGACGTTCTGAACGATGTCCAAGTTGTGCTAGACATTTTATCTTCCAATTGTCATCATTTATGAATTCCTGTGATCTGGGATGTTCTGTTATCATGGCGTGCCATGTCAGGCATTATGTCTGAGGCCCAAGCCCACCAGGAGCAGGTGTTTTATTTTGAAGCCTCTGGTGTTCAAATTGTGGGTTGAGACTCACTAGAACATCCTCAGGTATTCTGTCTGCATCATGTGCATTCTTCATTGCATGTACTGGGCTGTTTTCAATAACTTCATCTTCGTACTTGTGCCCCTTGGGGTCTTGATGTTGCCTCTGTTGCATCTTCAGAAGATCAAGTGCCAGGTTCCAGGCAGAACTCAGCTGGAAATTGATGTCACGGTTAATGGGATTGCCTGTGGCCTTAATCTCAATAGATTCTTTGATGACACTGACACACTATCTCAATGTTTGTGTTAGAAGCTTGGCATCGTTATAGTTCATAGAATAATTCAATTCCAAACAATGCTTGTCAATCACTGACTTGGTTGCTTGTATCAATCTGGTATGCCTTTGGTGTTCTTTGCACCTGATGTCAATGGTTCTAGTTGTCTGGCCGAAGTATGCCATACTGCACTCAGTTGCTTGTATCAATCTGGTGTGCCTTTGGTGTTCTTTGCACCTAATGTCAATGGTTCTAGTTGTCTGGCCGATGTATGCCACATCGCACTCACACGGTATGTGGTAAAAGACCAGTTCCCGCAGACTTGGTCATCCTTCACACTCCCTAGCAGTGGCTTACTCTTGGTGAGTGGATGGAACATGTTCATGATGTCATGTTTGATGAGAAGTATGCTGATTCTGGCACATATCAGCCTGACATATGTCAAACATGCAACCTTCTTTGTTTCTTCTTGTACCTCTTCAGGAACCTGTGGCAGGGAAGCAGTGTGCAGTACCTTTTGAACCTCTCAAGAAGAGTTTTCATTTTTGTAGAACACAGATTGTATGTGTTCTATCTCCATCACCAGATTATCAGGATCTGATAGAGTTTGTACTTGATGAACTGCTTGTACCTCTAGGAATAGCAGTAGTCCATCCTTCTCCAGTTACATAGTGCATTGAATGTTAGGGTGGCATGAGTTTAGGTGGTACAAGAAAACATCAAGCTCTTCTCTCCCGTGGGGCCATATAACAAAGGTGTCATCCACGTACCTAAAAAACCATTTCATTTGATCTGGCGCCGATGTAAGCATCTCCTCTTCAAATCTCTCCATAAAGAGACTAGCCACCACTGGTGAGAGAGGGCTGCCCATTGCAACACCTCCCGTTTGCTCAATGAACTGACTCCCACATAAGAAGTATGTCAAGGTCAATACGTGCCTGAATAAGTCCAGGTGACCACTATCAAACTTTTCTCCAATTAGCTCAAGTGAATCATTCAATGATGCGGGTGAAGAGGGAGACCACGTTGAAAATGACCATGATGTCAGATTTCGTAATCTGTAGCTGCCTGAGGCATTGTAGGAAATCATCTGAGTTGTGAAAGTGATGGGCAGACTTCCACACATACGGCGAGAACATCATCTTAAGGCAATGAGCAGTAAGGTAAGTGTCTGCGGCAATGTTGCTGACTATAGGACATAGAGGACCCCCTTCTTTGTGCGCCTTAGGTAGGCCATAAAGTCTGTGTAGTATTGATGCTTTTACCCTTAGCTGTTTAATAGTATCTTCTGGAAGGTGAGTTTCCTTTAGAAGAGCCGTGGTCTTCTTATCTACATAGTCTCTGGGGGCCCTTTCTACTGGTATATATGCCAAGTCCTCATACACAAGACAGATTATGACAATAAGGTGTAATAACTTCTGAATGCCCCAACATACAGACCAGTAGAAAGGGGCTCCACAGACAAGGTGGATAAGAAGACCAGTGCTCTTCTAAAGGAAACCAGGCTACCAAGAAGCAGCTAAGGGCAAAAGAATCAATACCACCCAGACTTTATGGCCTGTTTAATGTGCACAAGGAAGGGTTCCTCTACATCCAATAGTCAGCAACATTGGTGCAACCACTCACCTTACTGCTCAATGCCTTAAGAATATGCTCCACTCTCGCCATTTGTAGCGAAGAGTACCCATCGCATTCGTAACTCAGAGGGTTTCCTACAACACCTCTGGGAGCTATAGATCACGGCATCTGATATCATGGTCAGTTTCGACATGGTCTCCCTGTTCATCCACATATCACTGAATAATTCACTTGAGCTGATTGGAGAAAAGTTCGACTGTGCTCTCCTGGACTTATTTACACACATATTGACCTTCACATTGCGGGCTTTCAAACAATAGTGAATAATGTGGTGGCCCTCAACTATGTACCCTCCAACTCAGAGTTGAAGTATTAAAAGTTTTTCCGAGTTCCACCGTTTATCGAGACAAATCTGTCTACAATGAAAACCAAAAGTAGAAACCCCTCTACAAACCATTTCCCAAAACCAACCAGGATCCTCGCTAAAGATTCCTTCCAGCGGAAAACGATACTTTAGGAACAAAGTCACAAGGCAAATGACTGAATCACAGTAAGCTTAAATTCCCACAAGTTCTATTTAATTGACTTTGATAAATCCTTCCTACCTCCACACACCAAAAATTGCATACATGTACAATTACAATTGTAATACCCTTCAAATTGACCACACTCTTATACAAAGCATAAATCAATACATACACTACTGGCCATTAAAATTGCTACACCACAAATATGACTTGCTACAGACTCAAAATTAAACTGACAGGAAGAAGATGCGGTGATATACAAATGATTAGCTTTTCAGAGCATTCAGACAAGGTTGGCACCGGTGGCGACACCTGTTACATGCTGACATGAGAAAAGTTTCCAGCCGATTTCTCATACACAAACAGCAGTAGACCGGCGTTGCCTGGTGAAACGTTGTTGTGATGCCTCGTGTAAGGAGGAGAAATGCGTACCATCACATTTCCAACTTTGATAAAGGTCGGATTGTAGCCTATCGCGATTGTGGTTTATCATATCACGACATTGCTGCTCACGTTGGTCTAGATCCAATGACTGTTAGCTGAATATGGTATCGGTGGGTTCAGGAGGGTAACACGGAACGCCGTGCTGGATCCCAATGGCCTCGTATCACTAGCAGTTGAGATGACAGGCATCTTATCCGCATGGCTGGAACGGATCGTGCAGCCATGTCTCTATCCCCAAGTCAACAGATGGGGACGTTTGCAAGACAACCACTATCTGCAAGAACAGTTAGACGAAGTTTCCAGCAGCATGGACTATCAGCTCGGAGACCATGGCTGCAGTTACCCTTGACGCTGCATCACAGATGGGAGTGCCTACGATGGTGTACTCAGCGACGAACCTGGGTGCATGAATGGCAAACTGTCATTTTTTCGGATGAATCCATGTTCTTTTTACAGCATAAAGATGGTCGCATCCGTGTTTGGCGACATCGCGATGAATGCACATTGGAAGCGTGTATTCGTCATCGCCATACTGGTGTATCACCCGGCGTGATGCCATTGGTTACACGTCTCGGTCACCTCTTGTTCGCATTGACGGCACTTTGAACAGTGGACGTTACATTTCAGATGTGTTAAGAGCCGTGGCTCTACCCGCAAAACCCTACATTTCAGCAGGATAATGCACGACAGCATGTTGCAGGTCCTGTACGGGGCTTTCTAGATACAGAAAATGTTTGACTGCTGCCCTGGCCAGCACATTCTCCAGATCTCTCACCAATTGAAAAGGTTTGGTCAATGGTGGCCGAGCAACTGGTTCGTCACAATACGCCAGTCACTACTCTTGATGAACTGCGGTATTGTGTTGAAGCTGCATGGGCAGCTGTACCTGTACACGCCATCCAAGCTCTGTTTGACTCAATGCCCAGGCGTATCAAGGCCGTTATTACGGCCAGAGGTGGTTGTTGTGGGTACTGATTTCTCAGGATCTATGCACCCAAATTGCGTGAAAATGTAGTCACATGCCAACTGTAGTATAATATATTTGTCCAATGAATACCCATTAATCATCTGCATTTCTTCTTGGTGTAACAATTTTAATAGCCAGTAGTGTATTTTACTTAAATCCACAAAGTCACTGACCTACACGCACCCTCAGTGCCTAATCTTCCCTCTTTTGCACATGTACAGTGCCACAATAAACTAACAAATTAGTAATGAATCCCCAAATAAACATATAAATTATCCCTCCAAAATTACTACCATTAATTACAGATTAGAACAACTTTTCACTTCTGCCCTTTCTCTATGTACCCTTAGCAATTTCAAGCTTCTCACGTTTCCACAGATGCAGTAGCAATGACCGTAACATTCTACCGTACCATTGTCAATCAGTCTCACTAGAATCACACTCCTCCTTCAATACCAATTTGTATGAACTTCATTACACAAACTATCCCCATCCACATTATTTACTTAAGCCCTCTCTAAGTTTTCTATTAGTTCTTCCACACATTTCACCAATTCACTACCCGCAGCATGCACAACTTTACTGGTTTTCCCCTCCAGAATATCGACAGTTGCAGCTTCAACAAAACTACACATCAATTCACTGTTAAACACTTTATCTTCCTGAAATAAAACATCGAAGCCTAAGCCATCATCACCATAAATATTCATCTCAGCAACCTTATCTGCTGATACACCATTTAAATCACTACATAAATTCACACACATTTCACATCAGAAACCTTACTTTCCTCCATCGACAAATTAACTTTACGTCAATCGTACACAACTTTCTCCTGCACCACTACATTACACAAATTGCTGAACTTGTCGTACAATTTTGGGACTTCCATACTTGCTACATTTCACTGTAATCGCACAAAAATCAGCACACAGCACCATTTCTACACCCTTTTCATCCAGATTAACCCCCGATCCTACTTTACATACATTCCCACATTCACACTGTGACAAACATTTCATATCCACACATTCATCAATATGTTTTGTTTCACCTTCATTTGTGACTAGAAATGCGTAAATTCCTTTCTCTGAAGTATCAATACCAGTAGCTTTTACATCATAACATAAGTTACCAATACTCTGTTCCTTTAAACAGAAATCATCTACCTCCGCTGATGCATTTTTAACTTCAACTGCTGGCAAGACCAATGCTAAGCCTCCCTTAGTGACATTGACGCTTTCCGCCGAAACACAGTCGCCCACACTTGCAGCAGGTGCGACCAAAGCTATGCCGCCTTCAACTCCATCTACATCTACATCTACATCCATACTCCGCAAGCCACCTGACGGTGTGTGGCGGAGGGTACCTTGAGTACCTCTATCGGTTCTCCCTTCTATTCCAGTCTCGTATTGTTCGTGGTAAGAAGGATTGTCAGTATGCCTCTGTGTGGGCTCTAATCTCTCTGATCCTCATGGTCTCTTCGCGAGAGATACATAGGAGGGAGCAATATACTGCTTGACTCTTCGGTGAAGGTATGTTCTCGAAATTTCAAGAAAAGCCCGAACCGAGCTACTGAGCGTCTCTCCTGCAGAGTCTTCCACTGGAGTTTATCTATCATCTCCGTAACACTTTCGCGATTACTAAATGATCCTGTAACAAAGCGCGCTGCTCTCCGTTGGATCTTCTCTACCTCTTATATCAACCCTATCTGGTACGGATCCCACACTGCTGAGCAGTATTCAAGCAGCGGGCAAACAAGCGTACTGTAACCCAGTTCCTTTGTTTTCGGATTGCATTTCCTTAGGATTCTTCCAATGAATCTCAGTCTGGCATCTGCTTTACCGACGGTCAACTTTATATGATCATTCCATTTTAAATCACTCCTAATGCGTACTCCCAGATAATTTATGGAATTAACTGCTTCCAGTTGCTGACCTGCTATATTGTAGCTAAATGATAAGGGATCTTTCTTTCTATGTATTCGCAGCACATTACACTTGTCTACATTGAGATTCAATTGCCATTCCCTGCAACATGCGTCAATTCGCTGCACATTCTCCTGCATTTCAGTACAATTTCCCATTGTTACAACCTCTCGATATACCACAGCATCATCCGCAAAAGGCCTCAGTGAACTTCCGATGTCATCCACAAAGTCATTTATGTATATTGTGAATAGCAACGGTCCTACGACACTCCCCTGCGGCACACCTGAAATCACTCTCACTTCGGAAGACTTCTCTCCATTGAGAATGACATGCTGCATTCTGTTATCTAGGAACTCTTCAATCCAATCACACAATTGGTCTGATAGTCCATATGCTCTTACTTTGTTCATTAAACGACTGTGGGGAACTGTATTGAATGCCTTGTGGAAGTCAAGAAACACGGCATCTACCTGGGAACCCGTGTCTATGGCCCTCTGAGTCTCGTGGACAAATAGCGCCTTCACTAACATCGACACTTTTCACCAACTCACAAATACTTGTTACTACAACACCTTCCTTACTGCAATTGCTACTATTTGCTAATACCTCTTCAGAACTCTCCACACAATTTGCTTTCACAAAATTCATCTCCTCTTTAACTTATTTTTGAACCACTGAATCTTTCCATTCATCACCATTCACACACTCATTCATTGCACATTCATAACTTACATCATTCCCTGCAAATTTATTCCCATTATTTTTACTGAAATCTCTCACAAATCTATGCTTCCACCGTTTGTGACTGCTTTTATTGAGAGAGCCACCTATATAGCCTTCCTCTTTAGCATACTCCATGTTACTTATTTATTGCCTTTCTCCAACCCAGTTCTAAGCAAAGAAGGGAAAGCAGAAAGGTGGAAGGAGTATATAGAGGGTCTATACAAGGGCGATGTACTTGAGGACAATATTATGGAAATGGAAGAGGATGTAGATGAAGATGAATTGGGAAATATGATACTGCGTGAAGAGTTTGACAGAGCACTGAAAGACCTGAGCCGAAATAAGGCCCCGGGAATAGACAACATTCCATTAGAACTACTGATAGCCTTGGGAGAGCCAGCCCTGACAAAACTCTACCATCTGGTGAGCAAAATGTATGAGACAAGCTAGATACCCTCAAATGGTTCAAATGGCTCTGAGCACTATGGGACTCAACATCTTAGGTCATAAGTCCCCTAGAACTTAGAACTACTTAAACCTAACTAACCTAAGGACACCACACACACCCATGCCCGAGGCAGGATTCGAACCTGCGACCGTAGCAGTCCCGCGGTTCCGGACTGCAGCGCCAGAACCGCTAGACCACCGCGGCCGGCGAGATACCCTCAGACTTCAAGAAGAATATAATAATTCTAATCCCAAAGAAAGCAGGTGTTGACAGATGTGAAAATTACCGAACTATCAGTTTAATAAGTCACGGCTGCAAAATACTAACTCAAATTCTTTACAGACGAATGAAAAAACTGGTAGAAGCCGACCTCGGGGAAGATCAGTTTGGATTCCGTAGAAATATGGGGAGACGTGAGGCAATACTGACGCTACGACTTATTTTAGAAGCTAGATTAAGAAAAGGAAAACCTACGTTTCTAGCATTTGTAGACTTAGAGAAAGCTTTTGACAATGTTGACTAGAATACTCTCTTTCAAACTCTGAAGGTGGCAGGAGTAAAATACAGGGAGCGAAAGGCTATTTACAATTTGTACAGAAACCAGATGGCAGTTATAAGAGTCGAGGGGCATGAAGGGGAAGTAGTGGTTGGGAAGGGAGTGAGACAGGGTTGTAGCTTCTCCCCAATGTTATTCAATCTGTATATTGAGCAAGCAGTAAAGGAAACAAAAGAAAAATTCGGAGTAGGTATTAAAATCCATGTAGAAGATAAAAAATGTTTATGTTCGCCGATGACATTGTAATTCTGTCAGAGACAGCAAAGGACTTGGAAGAGCAGTTGAATGGAATGGACATTCCCTTGAAAGGAGGATATAAGATGAACATCAACAAAAGCAAAACGAGAGGAATGGAATGTAGTCGAATTAAGTCGGGTGATGCTGAGGGAATTAGATTAGGAAATGAGACACATAAAGCAGTAAAGGAGTTTTGCTATTTGGGGAGCAAAATAACTGATGATGGTCAAAGTAGAGAGGATATAAAATGTAGGCTGGCAATGGCAAGGAAAGCGTTTCTGAAGAAGAGAAATTTGTTAACATCGGGTATAGATTTAAGTGTCAGGAAGCCATTTCTAAAAGTATATGTATGGAGTGTAGCCATGTATGGAAGTGAAACATGGACGATAAATAGTTTGGAGAAGAAGAGAATAGAAGCTTTCGAAATGTGGTGCTACAGAAGAATGCTGAAGATTAGATGGGTAGATCACATAACGAATGAGGAGGTACTGAATAGGGTTGGGGAGAAGAGGAGTTTGTTGCACAACTTGACTAGAAGAAGGGATCGGTTGGTAGGACATGTTCTGAGGCATGAAGGGATCACAAATTTAGTATTGGAGGGCAGTGTGGAGGGTAAAAATCGTAGAGGGAGACCAAGAGATGAATACACTAAGCAGATTCAGAAGGATGTAAGTTGCAGTAGGTACTGGGAGATGAAGAAGCTTGTACAGGATAGAGTAGCGTGGAGAGCTGCATCAAACCAGTCTCAGGACTGAAGACCACAACAACAACAACACGAACAGTGAAATACCTGTCATTATGGTTTCACAAAGTCCACCATCTTTGGCACTCTCAGCATACAAGTCTCCTTCATCGACACAGCGTCACCATGAAATTCCAGCCACGTGGTTCCTGGACCCCGCTAATGTTCAGCACCACGTGTTTGCTGCCGGGCTCCGGCTTGCCGAGTGGCCCGTGCGGACACACCAACTCCGAACTTAGAATATTTTCAGGGTGCCATGACCCGCCCGCTACCTCACAACATACTTCCTATTTGGGGGTCAATTCTATGAACAAATGGAAGAGATGGCAATGGGTAGCCCTCTCTCACCGGTAGTGGCCAATTTCTTTATGGAGAGATGTGAAGAGGAGGCGCTTACATCAGTGCCAGTTCAAAGGAAATGGGTTTTTAGGTACATGGATGACACCTTTATTATATGGCCTCATGGGAGAGAGGAGCTTGATGTTTTCTTGGACCATCTAAACTCACGCCACCCTCACATTAAATTCACTATGTAACTGGAGAAGGATGGACTACTCCTATTCCTAGAGGTACTAGGCAAGAGGAAGCCAGATGGTGCCTTCAGTCACAGTGTGTACAGCTAACTTGCACCTGCAAGCCAGCTATTGCCACCACCTGATACAGAAAAATGGTGTACTCAGAACTCTGGTTCATCAAGCACAAACTCTGTCAGATCCTAAACCCTTCTTGTGATATTCAAAAGGCACTGCATCCTACTTCCTTGCCACAGGTTCCTGATGTGGTACAAGAAGAAACAAAGAAGGTTGCATGTTTCACATATGTTGAGCCAATTTCTTCAAAAATCAGTGGAATTTTCATCGAACATAACATCAAGAGCATGTTCCATCCTCTCAACCAGATTAAGGCTCTAAGGATGGCCTGGGTCTACGGAAACTGGGCATTTACAAATGTGGTACGGCATACATCAGCCAGACGACTAGGGCTGGTGACATCAGGTACAAAGAACACCAAAGACAAACCAGACTGAGACAGGCAAGAAAGTCAGAAACTGCTGAGCATTGTTTAGAATGCAACCATTGTATGAACTATAACGGTGCCAAGCTTCTAACACAGACATCGAGATATTGGGACAGCATCATCACAGAATCTATTGACATTGAGGTTAAGGACAATCTCATTAACTGTGACATCAGCTCTGCCTGGAACCTGGCATTCCATCTTCTAAAGACACAACAGAGGCAACATGAAGATGCCAGGGAACGCAAGTTTCAAGATGAAGTTAGAGGAGACAGCCCCAGTACATGTAACAAAGGACACATGTGAAATGGTACCTCAGACAACATACCCAATACTTGACACATTCTACCAAGTCTCAACCAGCAATTTGAACACCAGCAGCCTGAAAATAACACTGTAGCCATTTCTGGTGGCCTACAACCTCAGACAAAATGCTTGACACAGCACATCATCACGATAACAGAACATCCCAAATCACAGGAAGGCTTAAATGATGACAATTGGAAGACAAAATGGCTAGCATGACTTGCAAAGCATTCAGAATTTCCAACAGCATTCAGAACTTCACACAGCAAGATTGACAACAGGTAATAACCACAAAGTACATGCACTGCTTTCAGAACAGTAGCAACTAGAAGGAAACACTACATCCCCTACTATTGGTCGGCGCATACCACGGGCAGACCGCCTGGCACACCGCGGACTGCAGATGGAGCACCTAGCTCAAGATAGGCATAAATACTGGACACATTTCACACTGGAATCAGTATTAGACACCACCTGAAGTAACTGTAAGTCACACAGTTGAAATATTGTGCAAGAAAGATGCTAATAATATGACAATGCCTCGCTGAGAATGCCTGAAGAATTACATAAAAAATAAATGCTGATATCAATAAGCATCACAACACTCTTCCTTTCCAATTGTATTTATGCATAAAAAATTACAGGTAGATTTATTAAAAGTTTATACACAAATGTGCCAATACTGTAAATCCTCCATAATTACAAATAGTATGAATGCAGCATTAGTTTCCTAAATCCTTATCTAAACTTCGTAATGGATGAGTACCCATAATTTACTGTTTGATATGCTTTGATCGATTAGTTATGTAAATGGACCTTAATAATAAAATTGTATACAACCACTATGGCAGAGCAAATTTTAAAGAATAAACATGAAAACAAAAAAGACAGTCCACTTAAAAAGCAAAAGGACACACTTTCTTCAAACTGGCGATATGCATTTATAATTTTATGTACTATATTGGGTCACATTGAAAGCTCTGCCAGGAAGTTTCATATCAGCGCACACTCCGCTGCAGAGTAAAAATCTCATTCTGGAAACATCCCCCAGGCTGTGGCTAAGCCATGTCTCCACAATATCCTTTCTTTCAGGAGTGCTAGTTCTGCAAGGTTCGCAGGAGAGCTTCTGTAAAGTTTGGAAGGTAGGAGACGAGATACTGGCAGAAGTAAAGCTGTGAGTACCGGGCGTGAGTCGTGCTTCGGTAGCTCAGTTGGTAGAGCACTTGCCCGCGAAAGGCAAAGGTCCCGAGTTCGAGTCTCGGTCGGGCACACAGTTTTAATCTGCCAGGAAGTTTCATATCAGCGCACACTCCGCTGCAGAGTGAAAATCTCATTCTGGAAACATCCCCCAGGCTGTGGCTAAGCCATGTCTCCACAATATCCTTTCTTTCAGGAGTGCTAGTTCTGCAAGGTTCGCAGGAGAGCTTCTGTAAAGTTTGGAAGGTAGGAGACGAGATACTGGCAGAAGTAAAGCTGTGAGAACCGGGCGTGAGTCGTGCTTCGGTAGCTCAGTTGGTAGAGCACTTGCACGCGAAAGGCAAAGGTCCCAAGTTCGAGTCTCGGTCGGGCACAAAGTTTTAATCTGCCAGGAAGTTTCATATCAGCGCACACTCCGCTGCAGAGTGAAAATCTCATTCTGGAAACATCCCCCAGGCTGTGGCTAAGCCATGTCTCCGCAATATCCTTTCTTTCAGGAGTGCTAGTTCTGCAAGGTTCGCAGGAGAGCTTCTGTAAAGTTTGGAAGGTAGGAGATGAGATACTGGCAGAAGTAAAGCTGTGAGTACCGGGCGTGAGTCGTGCTTCGGTAGCTCAGTTGGTAGAGCACTTGCTCGCGAAAGGCAAAGGTCCCGAGTTCGAGTCTCGGTCGGGCACACAGTTTTAATCTGCCAGGAAGTTTCCAGCATTGTCACATTTGAAAAGACAAAGCGAGGAGGTAGCTATAAAAGTAGACTCATCAACTGGTGAAATTTATAATACAGACATGACCTTAGTAGTGTTACCTAAGGGACTACAGAACAACATAGAAAAACATACAATTTAGTAGAGAATGAGTTTGATTCAGTCCAGAGACTGGTTTGATGCAGCTCTCCATGCTACTCTATCCTGTGCAAGCTTCTTCATCTCCCAGTGTCTACTGCCACCAACATCCTTCTGAATCTGCTTAGTGTATTCATCTCTTGGTCTCCCTCTATGATTTTTACCCTCCACACTGCCCTCCAATACTAAATTGGTGATCCCTCGATGCCTTGGAACATGTCCTACCAACTGATCCCTTCTTATAGTCAAGTTGTGACTCATTTCTCTTCTCCCCAATTCTATTCAATATCTCCTCATTAGTTATGTGATCTACCCATTTAATCTTCAGCATTCTTCTGTAGCACCGCATTTCGAAAGCTTCTATTCTCTTCCTCTCTAAACAATTTACCATCCATGTTTCACATCCATACATGGCTACACTCCATACAAATACTCTTCTAGAAGACTTCCTAACACTTAAATCTATAATCGATGTTAATAAATTTCTCTTATTCACAAATGATTTTCTTGTCATTGCCAGTCTACATTTTGTGTCCACTCTACTTTGACCTGCTCCCTAAATAGCAAAACTCATCTACTACTTTGTCTCATTTCCTAATCTAATTCCCTCAGTATCACCTAATTTAATTAGACTACATTCCATTATCCTCATTTTGCTTTTGTTGATGTTCGTCTTATATCCACCTTTCAAGACATTGTCCATTCCATTCAACTGCTCTTCCAGGTCCTTTGCTGCCATCTGATAGAATTACAATATCATCGGTGAACCCCAAAGTTTTTATTTCTTCTCCATGGGTTTTAATTCCTACTCTGAATTTTTCTTTTGTTTCCTTTACTGCTTGCGCGATATACAGATTGAATAACATCGGGGATAGGCTACAACCCTGTCTCACACCCTTTCCAATCACTGCTTCCCTTTCATGCCCTTTGACTCTTATAACTGCCATCTGGTTTCTGCACAAATTGTAAATAGCCTTTCGCACCCTGTATTTTACCCCTGGCACCTTCAGAATTTGAAACAGAGTAATCCAGTCAACATTGTCAAAAGCTTTCTCTAAATCTACAAATGCTAAAAACATAGGTTTGCCGTTCCTTAATCTGTCTTCTAAGAGAAGTTGTAGGGTCAGTATTGCCTCACGTGTTCCAATGTTTCTACGGAATCCAAACTGATCTTCCTGAAGGTTGGCTTCTACCAGTTTTTCCATTCACCTGTAAAGAATTTTTGTCAGTATTTTGCAGCCATGACTTATTAAACTGATTCACTTGTCAACACTTGCTTTCTTTGGGATTGGAATTATTATATTCTTCTTGAAGTCTGAGAGTATTTTGCCTGTCTCGTACATCTTGCTCACCAGATGGTAGAGTTTTGTCAGGGCTGGCTCTCCCAAAGCTATCAGTAGTTCTAATGGAATGTTGTCTACTCCTGCGCCTTGTTTCGACATAGGTCTCTCTGTCACATTTTTCACGCAGTATCATATCTCCCATTTCATCTCCACATACGTCCTCTTCCCTTTCCATAATATCGCGCTTGAGGACATCCCCTTAGTACAGACCTTCTATATACTCCTTCCACCTTTCTGCTTTCCCTTCTTTGCTTAGAACTGGTTTTCCATCTGAGCTCTTGATATTCATACATATGGTTCTCTTTTCTCCAAAGATTTCTTTAATTTTCCTGTTGGCAGTGTCTGTCTTACCCCCAGTGAGATAAGCCTCCACATCCTTACATTTGTCCTCTAGCCATCCATGCTTAGCTATTTTGCACTTCCTGTTGATCCATTTTTGAGACGTTTGAATTCCTTTAGCCCTCATCTTTTTACCTACTTGATCCTATGCTGCTTTCACTATTTCATCTCTCAAAGCTACCCATGCTGCTTCTGCTGTATTTCTTTCCACTGTTCTGATCAATTGTTCCCTAATGCTCTCTCTGAAACTCTGTACAACCTCTGGTTCTTTCATTTTATCCAAGTCCCATCTCCTTAAATTCCCACCTTTTTGCAGTTTCTTCAGTTTTAATCTACAGTTCATAACCAATAGATTGTGGTCAGAGGCCACATCTACCCCTAGAAATATCTTACAATTTAAAACCTGCTTCCTAAATCTCTGTCTTACCATAGTACAACCAATCTGAAACCTTCCAGTGTCTCCAGGTCTCTTCCATGTCTAAAACTTCTTTCATGATTCTTAAACCAAGTATTTAGCTATGATTAAGTTATGCTCTGTGCAAAATTCTACCAGGTGGCTTCCTCTTTCATTCCTTACCCCCACTCTATATTCACCAACTATTTTTCCTTCTCTTCCTTTTCCTACTATCGAATTCCAGACCACCATGACTATTAAATTTTTGTCTCCCTTCACTGTCTGAATAATTTCTTTCATCTCATCATACATTTCATCAATCTCGTCGTCATCTGTGGAGCTAGTTGGCATATAAACTTGTACTACCGTGGTAGGCATGGGCTTCGTGTCTATCTTGGCTACAATAAGGCATTCACTATGCTGTTCATAGTAGCTTACCAGTACTCCTATTTTTTTTATTCATTATTAAACCTACTCCTGTATTACCCCTAGATTTGATTTTGTATTTACAGCCCTGTATTTACCTGACCAGAAGTCTTGTTCCTCCTTCCACCAAACTTCACTAATTTCCACTATATCTAACTTTAACATCTCCATTTCCGTTTTTAAATTTTCTGACCTACTTGTCCAATTAAGAGATCTGACATTACACGCTCTGATCCGTAGAATGCTAATTTTGTTTCTCCTGATAATGATGTCCTCCTGAGTGGTCCCAGCCCAGTGATCTGAAGGGGGCCTATTTTAGATTCGGAATACTTTATCCAAGAGGGCACCATCATCAGTAACTGTAAAATTTTATCATGAGTGAGAAGTGTGGCCGCTGTCGTAGGTTTGTGAGTAGTGGGTGGATGGAGTTTATGTTGTTATGAAGTTCTTTTATGCGGGACAGTGGTTCATTTATTATGATACAGAAAAATCCCAAGGCCCCCATCCTAAAATCATTGCCTAAAGTTCACAAACCCGGAATATCCATACGTCCATTAATTAACTTCACCAAAGCACCAACGTACCACTTAGCCAAACACACACACACACTCTGCTACAGTCAATATACAAATACACTGACAACAGAAGACTAAAGAACTCAAGTGACTTAATAGAAAAAATAAAAAATGAAAACATACCAAAAACAGCAACATTGGTTTCATTTGATATAATTTCAATGTACACACACATCCCAACAGAAGAAACCATCAACATAATAGAAAGAAACCTCCAACTGCAAGGAAACATACCCACAACAAACATACAAGAAATATTAGCCATACTCAGGCTCATCACAGAACAGAACTACTTCACATTCAACAACAGATTTTACTCTCAACAAGATGGACTACCCATGGGATCCCCAATCAGTGGCCTCCTAGCTGACTTTTCCTCAACCAGATAGAAAAACAAATCTTTGACAAAATAGTAATACCAAAACAGTACAAAATAATATATTGGTACAGATACGTAGATGACATAATTTGCTTAATAGATGAACCACTGTCCCACATAAAAGAACTTCATGATAACATAAACTCCATCCACCCACAAATACAATTCACTATAGAAACACAAACAGATGAAAAACTTAATTTCTTAGATCTCACTATACACAAAAGAAACAACAAACATGAATTCACAATCTACAGAAAACCCACACTCACCAGCACCATTATTCATAACCAATCAAATCACCCCATAACCCACAAAGAAGTCAGCTTCAGATATTTACTTGACAGGGTGAACAAAATACCCATGAATAAGCATGACTACACACAAGAACTGAACACAATAAAACAAACTGCACAGGAGAATGGATATGACGCAAAGAGAGTAGACAAAATAAACCACAAAATACAAAAACAAACAGCACATAACCATGAAACACACACACATACAAACACAACTCATCACACAACAAATCAGCAGACAGTAAGCAACAAATGGCACATAATGACTTACAACAGCAAAGTCACACACAGGGTGGGTAATATACTAATGAAACATGGTGGTGGTGGTGGTGGTTAGTGTTTAACGTCCCGTCGACAACGAGGTCATTAGAGATGGAGCGCAAGCTCGGTTTAGGGAAGGATTGGAAAGGAAATCGGCCGTGCCCTTTCAAAGGAACCATCCCGGCATTTGCCTGAAACGATTTAGGGAAATCACGGAAAACCTAAATCAGGATGGCTGGAGACGGGATTGAACCGTCGTCCTCCCGAATGCGAGTCCAGTGTGCTAACCACTGCGCCACCTCGCTCGGTACTAACGAAACAAGGACTCAACATAGCATACAGAACCAACAACACAATACAGAGCAGACTTGGAAGAATTACCACCAACACTGAGAAATACAGCCAGTCTCGCATCTACCAACTTACTTGCAACTGCTGTCAATCTGTATATGTTGGTCAAACATGCAGGACCTTCAGAACCAGATATAATGAACACCCCATAGCACTGAAAAGCAATAGCACACACTCAACATTTGCAGACCACCTGGTAGCACACAACCACCACCCAACAAACATTGAAACTGACCTTCACATCCTAAAAACTAGCAGCAGCCTACACCAAAAATTAACTATAGAAGAAAACTACCACATCCAAAAATCAATAGCCCAAGGAAAGAAAGTACTCAATGAATACACATCACTGTGCAACAAAACTCTCTTCGCCACAATAGAAGAACTATACAAGTAAAACACACACACACACACACACACACACACACACACACAAATCCTCTTTCTCTCTTTCAGTCTCTCTCTCTCTCTCTCTCTCACTGCCCCAGTACTCATCACACACACACAAACCCACATAAACCACACACCACTAACACCAAATACAATTCAAACTCGCGCGGCTCACCCAGCAGAACACGCTATGAAACAAATGAACGCCACACAGCCACAACAACACGTAATGGCAGCAAAAACTCCGCCTATGTTTTGAGTAATCGAAAAACTGCATTACCACGCGAACACAGGCAAAGAAGGAAGCCTATTTACTTCGCCAACAACACAGGAAAACGTACCACAACTTCAAAACTGTAAGTTACAGAAAGAAAACGTGATACAGTCTTATTTCCGTTCGTAAATGCATAACAAACAGAAAATAAATTATGTTTTGCTGCTTGCAGATGACATGTTGTTTATTGTGTAGCATAACAGCTACCAAAACAAGAGGACAATAACATAATGTAAGGTATGTTACTTTTCGCCAATTAAGTTATAAATGCAACTTTTACATAATGTTGTAAACGACGCAAATGTTAATATGTTAACAACAAATTTACAGTTAAAAATAAAAATAGAACCCACTGACGATAGCACAAAGTGCTGAAACATGTATGGGTGAAACAAAAGAAAAAAATGTGTCTTGCATAAGGTGGAACTTCTCATCCCATTTCCCGGTGTGTGATTTGTTCAAAGTATTTTCATAGTGGGGAATGCAGTGGGGAAGCCAGTGGTCACTTTAGTGAGATCCTCTCCTGGTAATGCAGAATCTGTAGTAGAAATAAGTTGGTAGAGGAGCAGAAGCATACGATCTGTGCCTTTTAGGTGCAGTTACAACGCGCCAAGGAGGAACTAGGTAGGTTGAGGAGGGTGAAGGGCGGTGGGGAACAGAAACTGGCAGTTGGCAAGAAGGCAGCTAGGAAGAGGTGGTATTCAGTTTTACTTTGTATATATGCAATAGATTTGACCAAGTGTCAGAGTTGAGTGGAGAGGAGCCTCGTGTAGCTGTAGATGTAGATAACATGCAGCAGTCCTCAGCAGTTAGCAGGCCTAGGTCACTTGCAAAGTCTAACAGAAAGAAGAAGGCTCTGCTGCTAGACAGTTCACATGGTAGAGGTGTGGGCCAGTGGTTGCAGGAAGCATTGGGGAGTGAGTACCAGGTCACCAGCATTGTGAATCCTAGTACAGGATTGTTTCAAGTGACTGACAGCATATGGAAGTTATGTAGGAATTTTACGAAGGGGGATCAGGTAGTGATAGTGGATGGAGCAGGGAACAGTCTTGGTAGGAACAGGGAATATGGTGTAGGCGGTGACCTGGTAAAGATAGCTACTCAAATTGGTGGTACTAATGTGCATTTTGTGCAACTGTTTCAGCGTCAAGATCGGCCTCACCTTAATGTGGCTGTTAGGTGCGTTAATGTGGGGATGGGGAGGTCGCTGATGGCAGAGGGCATGGGTCACATCTCAGTGGTGCCAGTTGGGTCTGTCAGTAGATCGGGTTTCACTAGGCATGGCCTGCACCTCAATAGGTATGGGAAGGGAGGCTGGCTAAGCTTATAGGTGACAGTGTAGTGGGTGGTGGTGGTGGTGGTGGTGGTGGTGGTGGTGTCACTCAAGGAAATATTTCTGTAGTAGTTGGTGTTAGAGCTGTACCTTTTTTAGATTGAAGTCAGCTGATAGGTATACCTGATTGAAGGAAGTCCCTCTAACTAAGGGCTCACCTTCTGAGGGTGCAATGTTTCCAAGTAGAGAAGGCATTAGCATATTTCATCAAAATATAAGAGGTATTAGAGATAAAGTTAGTGAACTGCTTGTAGATGTTGACTCTGAAATTACTGGTATGTCAGAGCAGCACTTAAATAATTTGACAATTCAGAGGCTTCCTTTACCAGGATACAGATTAGCTGGCTGTTTCTCAAGGAGTACCTTGCAGGTTGGGAGTGTGGCTATGTACATAAAAAACAGTGTTCCATTTAGGTCCGTAGAAATATCACGACACTGCACTGAACAGATATTTGAACGTTGTGCATGGGCAGTTGAATTTAGTGAAACTAAACTTCTAATTGTTGTTGTTTATAGGTCCCCGAACTCTGACTTCAGAGCATTTCTGCTCAAGCTAGAGAGGGTTCTTGATTCACTTTGTAAGAAGTACAAAAAATTAGTTATATGTGGTGACTTCAATATTAATTTTGTATATGATGGTGCAAGAAAAAGGATGCTGGTAGATCTCCTAAATTCATGTGATATGATGCAGACTGTGTTTTTTCCAACTAGGGTGCAGGGGAACAGTAGCACAGCCATAGACAATATTTTTATTCATTCTTCATTACTAGATGGGCATTCTGTTAGTAAAAGCGTGAATGGCCTTTCAGACCACGATGCACAAATTTTAGCACTAAAAGGCTTTTGTACTGAAAAAAAGGTGATATTTAATTACAAACTATGTATGAAAGTTAATCCAATAGCAATAGAGAGTTTTTTAAACCTTGTCAAGGAACTAGAGTGGCAGGATGTTTATAGTGCCGATAACATAAATGATAAATACAATACTTTCCTTAACACATTTTTCATGCTCTTTGAGAGTTTCTTTCCATTAGAACATTCTAAACCGGGTACTAGGAGTAATAGGCAGCCTGTGTGGCTGACTAGTGGGATAAAGATATCTTGTAAAACAAAGTGGGAATTATATAAAATGTTAGAAGTAGTCACAATCAAGCTACAGAAGCCCATTACAAACAGTATTGTAAGGTGCTTAAAAATGTTATTAGGAAGGCAAAGAGTATGTTGTATGCAAATAGAATAGCTAATTCACAGGATAAAATTAAAACCATATGGTCAGTTGTGAAGGAAGTGTCTGGTCATCAGCACAAGGTCAATGATATAAAGTCAGTTCGTAGTAAAAATATTTCTGTTACTGATAAATCAGATATATGTACAGTATGTAACAATAATTTTCTGAACATTGCTGGTGAATTAAATAAAAATTTAGTTTCTGCAGGAAATCATATAACTTTCTTGGCAAATGCCTTTCCGGGATTGATGTCTGAAATACTCCTCTGTGATACAGACAAGAGGGAGATTGAGTCAATAATTAAAGCACTGAAGACTAAGGACTCTCATGGTTATGATGGAGTGTCTAGCAGAATATTAAAGTACTGTGCTGTACATGTTAGCCCAGTATTTAGCCATATTTGTAATTTTTCCTTTAGGAATGGTCAGTTTCCTGAGCGAGTAAAGTACTCAGTAGTAAATCCGCTTTATGGAAAGGGGGAAAGGGATAATGTAGAGAATTTTAGACCTATTTCTATGCCACCAGTGTTTGCTAAAGTTATTGTAAAGGCTGTGTATGCAAGAACAATTGATCATTTTATATCACATGATTTGCTATAAAATGTACAGTTCGGCTTTGGAAGTCGTTTAACAACTGAAAATGCCATATTCTCTTTTCTCTACGAGGTACTGGATGGGTAAACAAAAAGTTTCAATCGATAGACATATTTTTTGATTTAAAGAAGGCGTTTGATTGTGATGATCACAAAATATTGCTCCAGATGTAGGACCATTACGGAATACGAGTAGTAGTCCACAATTGGTTCACCTCTTATTTTAGCAACAGACAGCAAAAGGTCATTATTCACAATGTTGAGAATGGCTGTGATGTGGGATCTGAGTGGGGTACGTTGAAGTGGGTTGTGCCCCAGGGATTAGTGTTGAGGCCACTCCTGTTCCTTATTTATATAAATGATACACCCTGTAGTATTACGAATAACTCTAAAATATTTCTGTTTGCTGACGACACTAGCTTGGTAGTAAAGGATGTTGCGTACAACATTGGCTCGGTTTCAAATAGTGCAGTTTATGATCTAAGTTCATGGCTTGTAGAAAATAAACTACTGCTAAATCAAAGTAAGACTCAGTTTTTACAGTTTCTAACATACAATTCAACAAAACATGACGTTTTAATTTCACAGAATGGGCATATGATTAGTGAAACTGAACAGTTCAAATTACTAGGTGTTCAGGTAGATAGTAAACTGTCATGGAATGCCCACATTCAGGATCTTGTTCAGACTTAATGCTGCAATTTTTTGCTATTCGAATGGTAACTGAAGTGAGTGATCGTTCAACACGAAAAGTAGTCTACTTTGCTTATTTTTATTCACTTATGTCATATGGTATTATATTTTGGGGTAACTCTTCCCATTCTAAAAGGATATTTTTGGCTCAAACGGGCGGTTCGGACGGTAAGTGGTGTAGGTTCATTAACCTCTTGTCGACCCTTGTTCACGAGTCTGGGTATTTTGACATTGGCCTCTCAATATATATATTCCTTACTGTTATTTCTTGTTAACAATATTAGCTTATTCCCAAGAATAAGCAGCTTTCACTCAGTTAATTCTTGGCAGAAATCAAATCTGCATTTGGATTGGACTTGCTTAACTCTTGTGCAGAAAGTTGTGCAGTAAATTGCTGCATCCATCTTCAATAAGCTACCACACAAATCCAAATATCTTAGCAGTAATCCACACACTTTCAAATCAAAACTGAAGAGTTTCCTCATGGGTCACTCCCTCTATTCTGTCGAGGAGTTTCTTGAAAAATTCTTCTTGAATTGTTGATTGCGTTTACTTAAACTTATGGATTGACTTTTTTCAGGTTCATAAACATGTTATTTTTATCTGTTATTACTTTTATGTTGTAATTTCATTTGCTGACACGTTCCATGACCTTGGAGATTTGCTCCTCAATTTGGTCCTACGGAACTTGATATGTAAATGGATAAATAAAATCATTTAACCATACAGTAAAGCTGCATGCCCTCGGAAAAAATTATGGCTTTAGCTCCCCCTTGCTTTCAGCCGTTCAAAGTACCAGCACAGCAAGGCCATTTTGGTTAATATTACAAGGCCAGATCAGTCAATCATCCAGGCTGTTACCCCTGCAACTACTGAAAAGGCTGCTGCCACTCTTTAGGAACCACAGGTTTGTCTGGCCTATGGATCATTGAGCATTAGCATTCCCTATGGAAAGCAGGTTACTGCATTGCTAATTAATGCGACAGGTATTGTTCCTTCAGGAATATCAAAGAGAGATTAACTACATAACAGGTTCACAAAATAAAAAAAATTCGACTACAAGATATGCCACTTGCATATCTGGGAAACCAAACTGTATACTTGGACCTTCATTAGTAGCCTGCAGTGGGGCACTGTGTCAAACACTTTCCAGAAATCTAAGAATATGGAATCTGCCCTTCATCCATGGTTCTCAGGACACACATGACAAAAGGGCAAGCTGCTTTGCACAAGCGATAGTTTCTATATCTTTATTGATTTGTAAACAGAATCTTTTCGGCCTCAAGGAAATTTATTACATTCAAACTCAGAATAAGTTCAAGAATTCTGCACAAGACAGATGTTAAGGACATTGGGTTGTAATTATGTGGGTCCACACTTTCAATCTTCTTAAATAGAGGAGCCATCTGCACTTTTTTCCAGTTGCCTGAGACTTTACGCTGGGCTAGAGATTTTTGATAAATGTAAGCTAGGCCAAAGGCAAAGAACAGAGTGCTGTCTGCAAAACCAATTTGGGATTCCATCCAGACCTGGAGACTAATTTTTTTCAACTCTTTCAGTAGCATCTCTATGCCAGCGATAACTATTACTATGTCCTACATAAAGCAGTCTGTGGGGTTGTCAAACAACAGTACATATGTATGATGCTTCTGCGTAAATGATTTCTTAAACATGAAATTTAAAATTTCACCTTTCCTTTTGCTGTTTCTATTGCCACAACAAACTGGGCAATGAGTGATTGAATAGAAGCTTTCGACCTGCTTAACAATTTTTGTGTAGAATCAGAATTTTCTTGGGTTCTCAGCAATATCTTTTGCTAAGGTGACAGTGGAAGTTGATGTATACTTTGCACATCAGTCTCTTGACAGATGCATGAATTGTTTTAGTAACTTTTACCTGCCCTTATTTGTGTGCTCTTTTCTGAACTGGGAGTGATACTGTCTCTGCTTCTTCTGCATTTTCCAAATTTTCTTATTAAACCATGTTGGGTCTTTTCCATCCTTAACCCACTTACTCGGCACATACTTCTCCAGAGAAGGGTTTACAATCTATTTAAAATTTGTCCACAATTCCTGTCCGTATCTCATATTGGAACTAAATGAAGTCCGATCATTTTCTATGTGGGATGCTAACAACTTATCTGCTCTTTACAGCAAAAATATTCTGCTGGCCTTCTTGATGGATTTATTAACTTTAGTAACCATCCTCACTGTAATGATATCTGATAACCAATTCCT
Organism: Schistocerca nitens; assembly: GCF_023898315.1. Taxonomy (NCBI): domain Eukaryota; kingdom Metazoa; phylum Arthropoda; class Insecta; order Orthoptera; family Acrididae; genus Schistocerca; species Schistocerca nitens. The sequence goes on along the minus strand of NC_064620.1, from coordinate 65,695,128 downwards.
TGTCTCTATTCTGACCATGTTTTATGGTCAGGTCTGTTTGTAGCTTCAAGGTCTATAATATTAGGTTGGTGCATAACTTCATCCATTTTTCTATAAATTTCATAAACACAACAGATACACACAACAGAGACTTTAGTGCCCCAAAATATATTCTCCTTCACTATTTACAAACAGTCTACCAATGCTGATGTAATGTTTTGATTCTGCAACAGTAGAAATAACGTGATTTTGAGGCAAAGAACTCATTGAGCCATGTTTGGAGCATTTTTCATCCAGAAGGAAAGGTCCTCAAAGGTTTCGATAGAGAGATGAAAAGGTGAACATCTTAGGGTGCAAGATCAGGTCAACAAGGTGGGTGCAGAACAACTTTGCAACCAGCTCCTGTATAGTGTTTTTTGTCAGTCCAGCAGAATGCAGGCACGTGTTATCAAGGAGTAGCATCACTTCACGCAGTCTTCCTGGTGACTGGTCTTGCACTGCATCTGCAAGACATCTCAGTTGTTGACAATAAATGTCAGCAGTGATGGTTACATCTCAGGGAAGTAGTTAGTATACCACACTGTTGCTGCTCCACTAGGTGCATAACATTATCTTTTGTGGATGTTCACAAGTCTTTGTACGGGATGCTGCTGTTTTGTTTGGGCTCAACTATTCCTTTCTTTTCCTTACATTAACATAAATACATAATTTCTCATTTCCAGTAACAATACAGGATAGGATTTGTCAGTGTTGTTCGAGAGGCAATTGATGACGAGCAATCACAGATGCACATATGGCAACCCACTGATTTTTGTGCTTCTGGCTTAAAGCGCTTCTGGCTTAGAGCATACATCTGATTTTTTACCCTTCCCCCTTGCATGCAATTGTTGCCCAATGGTGTAATGATCACAGTTCATAACATTCGACAGTTCTCAAGTACACTGATGTGAATCATTGTGAATTAATGAGTTTAAATGATCATCATCAAACCCCGAAGATCTTCTTGAACATGGATAGTCACTAATGCCAAAATGATCCCCCTCAAAATGAGAAAACCATTTCTTGCCGTGGTCTATCCAACAGCTTTATCCCCATACACAGCAGAAGTGTTTCTGTCGGCCTCCATTGCTGTTACCACTCTACTGAACTCAAACTAAACTATTAGGTGGTCAGCAAAAAATGTTCCAATTTCTCTGCTTGGCACTCCATTTTCTAACTTACACAGCTCCATTCACTCTCTCCACATGACAAAATGTTAACTCAAATAGTAACAGACAAATAAAAAATGTCACTTAATAAATAAACCCATAACAACCAGAATACCATCATGTAAAACAAAAATGCTACAAAATTACGCATGAATTAGCTGCTCGAGATGGTTTTCGAAAAGCCGTGTTCAAAACTAATTTGAAAGTGTGTCTATCTGTACCACCTGCTGCAATGAATCCATAGTTGTCATAGTCTACTTGGTTAAAGTCACCTACAAATAATACTGTATGCTCTGGATGTTTCTGCACTACTGTGGGTAGACTTTCTTTGAAGTATTCTAAAGCTGTCACGATGGAATTAGGTGGTCAGTAAAAACATCCTATAATTGAGTTCACCTAGGCCTATTACTCACATCTAAGTAACTTCCCAGAGTGACTCAATTTTGACCACGATAGACAATACTTTTCTGCCTGTAATGAACAATTTCCTCTGGGAATAATTTTCGCGTGACAGGCTTCCTGTACGGTAGTAATCTAGGGACATTGTTACGAATACATTGAAAATTTACTATTAAAATTTTGAAAGTCCAAGTGTATTTACTTTGTATGTAGTCTGATTTTGCTCTTTACCAAGACCTACACAGAACCATTGGAGTCATTGGTCAAGGCCCTCCAGTTGTCTCCAAACTGAAGCACCCCAACAACTCTGGGAAAGATGGTGCAAATTGCGAGCATTGCTTGGACGCTGCAAACTAGGCCAGCAGTCTTCACCAGTTCTGCCACTCACCTGTAGGAACTAAGGATGGCCTCACAATTTAAGTGACAGACACACTGGTGCCTTCACTACACTTAAGACTATTTTACTGTATTTTTGGTGACTGACTTTGTGCAACTTTACGAACTTTAATATTGGTTCATGGTATTTGAGGCAGCTGTGAACTGTAATTATTTGCTGCAATTTAAATTTTAATCATGTGTGATTGACCTGTTGCATGTTTTCGTGACAGTTACTGAAGATAATTAACTTTAGTCTAATGTCGTGAGTGGTAGTGGGAAACTGTATTATGAAATTTTGAGCGTTTGTTGCTGATTTTGATGAATCAATCATCAGTTACAAAATTTCATTTAGCACATGTTTCTGGTTCTGATGTCCTGCTTGCACCATGTACATTATCTTTATGCAAGGCCACCACTCACATGTTTGAACATTATTCACTAAAGATTTATTTGGTTTAAGCCATAGTTCAATGGTTTCATCACCATCATTAATCCTATGGGATTTATCCAGTCATCACTAACTTGCCCACTTAAAATGGTTAAGGATCAAATCTGTAATAAGTGTCTGAGCTTTAAGGCGACTATGCACGAATGACCCCCCCTACATCGTAGCGAGCCAATCCAACAAATTAGTTCATGCACTGCCCACACTGACAACTGACAATAAAATCACCAGTGCATTCATGCTGTGTTTTCCTGCTTTATTGATAAGCAATGAGGCACTAGCAATAATTTTTCTGGGTAAAATGTTAAGAACAAGTGCAAATCTGCCTCATATGCACAAAGGTAATGAATTTATCTGTAACTAAAATGATAAAATAAATAAATAAAATAATAACAAACAAGAAAATACTTCCAACATCTCTAAGGTCAAAAAATTATGTTTCGACTGATACCATACCCTGCACAGGTGGAGGGAAATGGGGGGAACCTGCCATTCTTAGAAAACTGCGCAGCAATGTTGCATAGAACTATTGTTGTTGTATAACTGCAGAAAACTTCCAAAGAAAGAAACGTATTATAAATGAAAGTTAGTATAGCCTCTGTTGTCATGTATTACTATTTAAAGATAAAATAACGGTAAATACACAAGAAATTGTCTTCAGTCTAATAATCTGAACAAGTCTGTAATGTGTACACGAAAAATGTATAGAACTTTTTTTCCCACATCCTTCATGGCCTTCTCACTTACAATCCATGGATAGAACATTAGAGTATCATTTACTTTATGAACAACTACAGTATTTTTGTTTTTCTGATACATTCCGCTACCGAAGCTTCCTCACTTTGGAGTGAGTAGCACATATAATCTAGTAGTGTGGTCAAGCCTCAGTAATGACAAGTGTCATTGGGATATGGTGTGTGTGTGTGTGTGTGTGTGTGTGTGTGTGTGTGTGGTGGGGGGTGGGGTCAAGCTTATAATCATAGTAAGCTACAGGTCAAGCAATGCAATGAAATTATATTTATTTTCTTTTTTCCTAAAAGATTAGACTGGTGTTTTTGCACGAGTTCATTATTTAACTTCATATCAAAGAGATAATGGTCTAGTAAGAACATTAGATAGTATTGATATTAGATACAGCATAATTTCAACATCAGCAGAACAGTTTCCTATGTAACACACTTTTATAAAGCAGTTTTGTAACTACTGATATCTGAAATTTCTACTGATTATTCAAGAATCTCATAATTTTTCTGTAAAATTTCAAAACCATCAAAAGATTTTACGACTCTTTTAATTAAAAACACTTGCAGTCCTACTGCTTATATATGTAAAATTCTTGTACAAAACAATAATTAGATATCTTCCCTATTAAGCCTTTGAAAAATGACGTCCTCTGCTATACAGATGGGCATTGCAATAAAACATCTTATACAACCTCAGCACTTTTTCTAAAAAAAATCTGGCAGTATTTATACTTTCATTATACATCCCAAAATGACTTCAGTCAAAATTCCATACTTGAGGCCTTTTAAAGTTTTTATATATAGTACAGGTCTTAAAAATATATTTTCATTTGTTGTGAAAGATTAACAATCTTAACTGATACAACAGCAGGGCATTTAAATCATAAAATTCCAAAATAATAGTATAAAACAAACAGTGTAGTGGGTTAACTGTTTCCTCACAGGCTTATGAAAATTCTTAAGAGTTCATAACACTCGAATCGTATTGTGGCAAAGGCACACAATACTTTCAGGTACACACAAGTTTCATACTGTAGACATCAAACTCACTGTTTATTATTCTTAAAAATAATATGTTCATCCAAATCACTCTCATGCGGAACATTTAACACACGATGTGAAGAAATAAAGTTGTGAAAAGAAATTAAATTCAACGCATACAATTTCATCTTATTACTTTATGATTATTAAAGATAAAATTATTAACACATTTGTACATATAACATAGCTATATTTATGACTCAAAGAAAGATTGTCCCATTTAGCTACTGACAAGATTGTTAAGTACAAAGTGGCCAGCTCCATCAGCTGGCCCAACAAACTCCTGATGTTGGAATAATATGCAGACAAATAAACACACACTGTAAATTAGAATAAGTTATCTTGTAGGTGATAATGCCTGGCAAAACTAGTAACGTTTTGTTTCAGATTTCATTTCAATAATAATCTGCGCTTTTTAATAATTCAATATACAATGACAGGGATAGCTGAAAACATACTAGTGAAACTAAACCCTCTCCTGTTCACCCCAAATTCACTTAATTCATGGTGTATAAACAAATAATTTTAATGTCTTTTTATGACAAATATAAATATAAATACAAATACAACTATATTTTAAACCAACTGTAGCACTGAATAATGCTTTCAAGAAATTATTGTACAACATCAATCCGAAATGTGTGATGTTTACTTTATAAGAAACATTCTTTTTTAAAATTTAAATGTGTGCATTTATCTTTCGCCCCTTCTGCCCCTGCACCTTCTGCACTCTTCTCTATTTTCTACATACAATAACAAAAATCTTAAATGTTATTGAAATGACAATACACTACTACCACTATTCTTTGGTTTTACACATACATAAACTGTTGTTTATTACTGTCCACATACAGCAAGTCATCGCATGCACACATTTCTTATTGCTGAATTGGAGTACAATACTTTTCAATCCATATGTCTGTTTACATATCATGGCAAGAAAAGTCCTCTTCCGTCACAACCACACCGCAGAAATGCAGAGCCACATTTATCACCTTAAAAGAAAGAAACGACAAAAGTCATTACTAAACTCCCATCATGTGCAGTTAAAACCAATATAAAATTTTAAATTTTATTAATGCAATGGTAAGGAAGTCAGTTTTTTTTAGTTAGTTTCATGTTCCATGAATCATTTGCACTAATAAAGCATCATGATGGGGAACAAGTTATTTTATATTCACATCACAATTATTTTGTAAATATGGTTACATGCAGATCACTGTCAAGTGTTTTTGTTTTTTACTTAATTTACAGATCTGAGTGAGTAATTCTACACACCATTTTTTACATGTTACAGTAACAGAAATTCTTTTACAGAAAAGGGCCTGTCAAGGAGAAAATTTTTCATTTCATTTTAAAATGTTACTTTGCTGTCTCTCAGACATTTTACATCACTGGGTAATTGAGGAAAAATTTTAGCTGTGGCATTGTGCAACCCTTTTTGCACTAAGGACAATCTTAATGCAAAGTAATGAATGTCTTTTTCCTTCTGGTATTGTAACTGTGAACATCATTGCTCCTTTTCAACTCCAATGGATTATTTACAAGAAACTTCATGAAGGAATAAACACACTATGAAGCAGTAGTCTAACTGCCTAATTCCTTAAACAGATACCTAGAAGATGATCATGGGTGAGCACCACATATTATTGTCAGAGCATGTTTTTGAGCAACGAAGACTTTCTTCCTTAAAAATGAGTTACCCCAAAACGTTATTCCATACGACGTTACTGAATGAAAATAAACAAAAATATGTCAACTCACTGATTTTTTCTCTCCCCAAGATATGCAACGATCTTGAGGGCAAGTGTGGCTGAACTAAGTTGTTTTAGGAGTCACAACACGTGCTGTTTTCCAGTTTAATTATCATCAATATGGACACAGTATTTTGAAGTTTTCAACCTGTTGTTTATTTCTTCACCATGTGTTACACTTTTCATCGGTGTAGTATTCCCGAGATGTGCAGAACTGAATATGTGGTGTCTTTTTAAAATTGAGGGTGAGATCATTTGCAGAAATGAAGATACACATACAGTCCCTGACCAAATTATTAGATGCTCTGCACATTTTTAATGTTATTTGTAATAATTACATGTTGAGAACTACATTTAATATGATTAATTGGAAAATTTATGACAGTTATTCAGGGCACTTATTACACTGTTGAATTTTGTACCTATTGTTGCTACGTGACATTGGATTGTTGACTTATTGTAGGTATCAATGTGCAGAGTACAGCGTAAGGACATGTTCAGTGGCATTCTCGCGTGTAACTGGTGTAATATTTCGTTCGCTTTGATTATCAATTTCATAATATCGACATCACAATTGATTGTTTAACAGCCATATATTACTAATTGTGACCTTTAAAAATTGGCAAAAGAGGGGACATTTCAACACGTAAAAAAGTTGAGGTCAAAGCCCTTGTTAATATGAAAATGTATTCCAATCAGGAAATTTCACGAAGGTTGGAAATTTCAGAAGCTAGCATGAGGTGCATAAGAAAGAAAATTCATTCAGCTGAAGAAATGAGCCCCAGAACAAAGACTAAATGTGGAAGAAAACCAATTTTCATCCCAAGGTTAGAAAGTTTTGTCAACAGAATTTGCCAAGAAAACAGATTTGCAACAATGAAACAGGTAAATCTCAACTGGAAGATGGTAATGTGAATGCATCTGAACGCAGTGTTCGCAGAAAGTTGAAGGATATTGATTTCAAGGCCTGTCAACCCACTAGAAAACCAAAGTTAACTGCCACAATGAAAGCACAGCATCTGGAGTGGACTAAACAGTGGTGTGATAAGGATGTGGACTTCTGGAGATCGGTAATTTAACTTTAAAATTATTATTTATGATATGATATAACCTATGTACATTTATTCATAGTATATTAATTATGTTTCTTGATTTTTAAAGGTATGTTTCAGGGATGAAAGCACATTTGAAATTTTAACTAACAAATCTCTGTACGTGTGCCATCGAACATGAGAAAAATTTCATCCTGACTGTGTTATTCAGATTGTAAAACATGTAACTAAGATGATGATTTGGCCTGTCGTCTGTGGGAAGGGTACAGGACATCTTTACGTGGTTAAAGGCATAATGAGGCAAGATCAGTATAAGGAAGTCCTGCAAAACCAATTACTATGACAGCTCAGAGAATCGTTCCCGAATGGGGAACCATTTATTTTTATGCAGGATGGAGCTCCCTGTCACACAGCCAGGTCAGTGAAATACTTTCTGAAGGAACAAAATATCCCTCTGTTAGACTGGTTAGGTAATAGTCCCAACATGAACTCCATAAAAAAAGTATGGGAACTAATGAAGAGAGAGGTGGCAAAAGATGTCACCACAACAAAAACACAGCTCTTAGAGAAGATCATCCATGTGTGGTATCATCATCCACAAATGCAGAACACAGTACAGTCCAGCACTGACAGCACACCATGTTGTATTAAGGCTCTCATAGCTGCAAAAGGTGGCTCACAAGATATTAAAGCTAATGTTTCCACTTTCACAATATTTTAATTTTTGTTGTAATCATTGAAATTAAATATTTTCAACAAATACTATGTTTTATTTATTTGTTGTATCACCATAGTTATGAAGTAGACTACAGAACCATTTTATCACGATTTATGCATTAAAAAAACAAATTTGGTTAGACATAAATCAAAATTTGCTTAGAAACTGCAGTGCGTCTAATAAATTGGCCAGGGACTGTATGCATGTGTGGCCTGCGTTTCCTGTCAGACATGTCCAACAGAACAGACACCACTATGTGAAACAATGGCTGTTAATTACATGAATTAAGAGAAACCAATGACATCAGCCACATCCGAGGTTTGAAATAAATCCAAACATGACAGTGAAAACTTGTGGTAGACTGGAAATCAAACCCAGATGTCTTGCTTAGCATGAGCAGTCACCTTCACTGCCTTGGCTATTCTGGCATGCTTCTCATTAGACCCAAATTCCCATCCTGTCATACATAAGTAGCTTCTGTAGTGTAATATATCACTTTCATGAAGAGATGCGTTGCACAGGCATTTTTTAAACCGAGTTTATTTTCATAATCTATTAGATAATCTATTGTTTGGATGTTTTATTTATGCACCATGTATCGTGAGATGGATGGGCGCTGTGTATCTGCAGGCAGGGCAACGATAAACATCATACCACGTTCACAGTATCTGCTGGGCAGTTTATTCGGTTTCATTGGTTCCTGCCCTTGGACTTTGTCCTTATCAATACTTTTACGATTTTTCACATAACTCAATTACTTTGTAATGCAGTTATTGTAAACAGGAGTACAATATACAAAATAGTGTTACTGAGAAGCCTCAGTTATTTTGAGAGTTGGATGTTAATTTTGTTCTCTTAACTTCCGCCAGTAGCTGTGTAGTGCACCAGATGTCTTTCCACTTTTGGGCAAAGAGAGATTTGACAGAGATCAGAATATCCACAGTTGGATCATGAAAGGGAATGGGGGGCAAGTAACTGCATCTCTAGCCAAACGATCAGCCAGTTCATTCCCTGGGATGCCCACATGACTTGGGACCCAGAGAAAGCCAACTGAGCAGGCGGCAAGGCCAAGAGCAGAGAGGAGGTCATAGTCAGCAGCGACCAAATGGTGAAGAGAGTAGCATTGGCCGATAGCCTGCAGGCTGTTCACTGAGTCGGTACAAATTAAAACACTTTGGAGGGAGGCCTAAGAAACAAAATGGAGGACTCTGTGAATGGCTAGAAGCTCTACTGTAAACACATTACATTATCCCAGTAAAAATTGGTGTTCTAAGCTGGTAGGAGACATGAAAGTGTATCCCACCTTACCTATTGTCTTAGAAGAAGGTGACACTCTGGAAATCTGCAAGGATGGCACGTACATGACACCAGAAAACCATAGGCACGACATAGGCCCTAGAACCCTGGATATGTCAGACCTAATCCATGGTCTAGGCACCATCCAAGGGGGTGGGGGTCGAAGGAAATACATGGGGCACATTCCAGTGAGTGGAGATGTACACCCCAACAGGGCAATACCACACATGGGCGGTCAGCAGGAGGAGGACATCACTCGTTTGCAAAGCGGACAGGGTACGCGGGATGGTGAGGGCATTGGCAAATGGTGAATGCGTAAGAAACCAGGGGTTAGCTCCATCGTATATCCCCTTCTGCAAGGAGACTGTTAACGAGACTAGCGCGAAAGGCACCAATAACCAGAGGCACCCCACAATGGTGAAAAGGGTTGAGTATTTGCAGATTGGATGGAGGTGCTGAGCCATAAACCAGACTACCGTAAGCTAGTTTGGACAAGACCATAGCACAATAAAGATGGAGGAGAGTCATACGATCAGCACCCCAAGATGTGTGGGTGAGGAGGCGGAGAGCAATAACCTTCCACATGCATGAAGCCTCTAGGTGGTGAATATGGGGCAGCCACATCAGATTTTTTATCAAAAATAAGGCCCAAGAAATGGGACTGTGCTACAACATCAAGGAGTTGGTCACCTAAATAAAGTTCTGGATTGGGGTGTACTGTGGGTCGACGACAAAAATTCATAACCCGCATTTTGGAGGGAGAAATCTGTAAGCCATGGGAGATGGCCCACACACAGGCCCATCGGATGGTGCCTTGGAGCTGGCACTCAGCAGATGCTACTGAGTGGGAGCTGCACCAGGTGCAAAAATCAATGTACAATGCCAGTGTAGCCACAGGCCCAACAGAGGTTACAACCCCAACAATGGCTATAAGGAAGAGTGTGACATTTAACACAGAAACCTGTGGGATACTGTTCTCTTGAATATGAGGGGTGCTGAGTGAAGTGCCAACCCGAACGAGCCAGTGAGATAAAAACTCACAGATAAAAATCGAAAGGGGGCACACAAGTTCCAGTCATGAAGGGTAACTAAAATGTGATGGCACCAAGCATGTCATATACCTCATGTAGGTCACGCAAGTCCGCAACAAGGTGCCAGCGGTTAGTAAAAGCCTTTCGGATTGCTGTTTCCAAACTGAGTAAATGGTCAGTTGGAGACTGTTCTTCTTGGAAGCCACAGTGATACGGGGTCAAAAGACCTCGAAATCTGAGTACCCAATATAATCTGAAGCTAACCATCCTCTCGAGCAGTTGACAACATACATTCATCAGGCTATTAAGGTGGTAGCTGTCGAGAGATGTTGGGTTCTTTCCAGGCTTAAGGACGGGGATAAATATACTGTCTCGCCATCGCCATTGGGACAGGAAAGCACCCATGAGCCAAATTCCGCTGAAGACCCTGGTTGTGGATGGAATCTGGGCCTGGGGCAGTGTCACGTGAAGAGGTAAGAGTCTGTAAGGATTTACATTCAGTGAAGGGTTCAGCATGGTGTGAGCTGAAACGGGGGGGGGGGGGGGGGGGGGGCGTTCTGTTCAATTTAGCATTTCTGCCTGAGAAAGACAGCACGATAGGAAGAGAACGTCAAAGCTGTCACAAAGTGTATCACGGCGTGATCTGCAAGGACCAATGGATTAGTGCACAGAACATCTTGGAGGTTAAGACCCAGGACAGTTGACTGTCGCTGGCAGCCCAGAAGGCTACAGAGCTTGTACCACACCTGTGATGAAGAGTCATACATCCCCAGGGAGGAAACTCTGCTTAGTAAGGTAATGAGCCTTAGCACAGAGATGCTTAAAAGCGAGGAGGGCTCCGGAACGCCCTATACTTGCAATGTTAAAATAACGCTTATAAATTACATCTTTCCTCACAAAGTATTTGAGGTAGGAAGTTGAACTTTTTACAGATTATTTATTGGAATATGAGCTACAACTTAACTCAGGGATTTTACAAAATTTTAGTTCAGTTATTAAAGATGATTTTTTTTTTCAATTGTAATGAAAATTCACAACATTTTTTTGCAATTTTTTATTTATATATTCAAAAATATACAGTTTTTTTGGAAAAAGGCTGTGTTAAATTATGCAGAAGGTACTGTGTAACATTTACTGAAAGTTTGAAACAAATATGTTTGGAAGATCCTTAGAAAACATGTAATTAGTATGAGAAAATAAAAGTTTTGGGAATCGAGCGACAAAGATTGGATTAACTTTTTAGTGCATTCCAGGTCCATAGGATGGATTATCTTCATCCTCTGCAAACTCCTCCTCCAGCTTCCTCTTGTTCCTCCTCCTATTTACTCTTGCTTGTATTTCTAGACTCTTTACAGCCCTGTCTGCAGCCCGAAGGCGTTCCTTGTCTAAAGCAAGCAACGCTCGTACCATGTTAGAACCTATCTTCATTCCCATATTTCTAAATACCTTGGCTTTCCAACATTTCTCCTTTTCTTAAAAGCCTTCAGAGGATTTCTAATAACTTTACTTTTACTCATTATTATACTTCAACGAAACAGAGACTCAAGAAACAGAATTAATTACGAATATTTTCGAGATAACGACAGAGTAAATAACCATGAAACAATCGACAATCACACCAGCGATATATATTGAACCATCACAGGTTAGCCACAACACATACTTTATCTCACATCACTAAAATGTACCTGATGAACACGGACGTTAATAATAACACCATTTGACAGCAGTTTAACAGCGCCACAGTGGGTCACGCCCATGTAGAACACATTTGAAAAAAAATTTAAAAATAGTTGTAGTCTTCGGAATTGAATTAATTATATATCTATTAAAAGGTAATAGTCTGCAGATTCAGAAAACGCAAAAAAGTAAAAATTGAACTTTTCATGA